>NW_027149829.1:609906-914860 GCF_031143425.1 Pleurodeles waltl
GTAGCTGAGTTGCAGTGCAATGCTTTTGCAGTATTTGTGCTGCAGATTACACCAAGAGTGTTTCATGGTTTAATCTCTGTGCAGATGGGTGTAATGTGAGTGCAGTATTGAACTTTGATGTGCACTGTTAATGTTGTAATTGACGGTGTACATGTGAGTGCTGTAGAAAGTAGTGTCAGTTAAATGGATGCAATCTACAACAGGTACTGAGGGAACCTAGATTAAAATACAATTATTTTAAGGTACTTTATAGGTGGCTCTTGTCACAGGAATGACAGAACGGCTAAGGTCAGCACTCACTCTTCATGCTGCTGGTGTGACGCATCACACTGTGACATTGTAAACATCCTTTGGGAATGCAACAGGATACAGGATTTCTGGTGACCCTTAAGAAACCCACATTGCATTCCCACTAGAACCTGATAGCATCCATTGCGATATTACCTGACCTATCTGAAACCCCTGACATATCCTGCATCACCCCCTTTGGCTCAATACTGTCTTAGGGGTAGCTAAGGCCTGTAATTTGCACTGATGGTGAAAGGCTGTGATTTCCTCTCTTAAAACCTGGCTGGAAGAGATGCATGAAGTGCCTTCCAGAAGTTAATATACAAATGAAAAGACAAGCTGGCACAATTTGAGGACATTTGAGGGTCATTACTTGCGTAGTACCCACTCTTGGTTTGCCCGGCAGTTGGCCCCGACTAGTGCCTTCCCCCTCTCCTCCCTCTTTCTCTCTCATGAGCTTTATATAATACCTGCAAGCTTTCTTTCTAGCTGGTGTACCCTTTCCCCCACAGGGCTGTTGACTGAGGCCCTGATAATCATATTATAGTTGTTAGTAGTTCCACATTGGCTGTTTTTATAGCCGTGGGGCTAGGAAGAGATTTATTCTGCACTCATCCCATGTTTTTGTGCATGAAGGTGCATCTCTATATTATTCGTTATGAGCTGTGGCTCTTTTTTTCCTTGTCCATGTCCCCTTCCCCTCCACCACTGCCACCTCATTACTGTTACTGCCCAACCAGCTACCCGGCTAGATTTGATAATGTTACATGTCTAACCATCATTTGACAGATTCTGTCTGATGTACGGTTGCATTTCTATAGTGCTAAATCAATGCAATAAAAATAAATAAGCGGGTGCAACAAGAGTACACAAAGGAACTGTTTGAGTGAATAAGGTGGTACTAACAAGTACTATCGGACGTAGGGTAAATGCTATGGATACAGTGAGTAAACTGCACATGAGTTGTCTGAGAAAGAGTATAAATGTCAAAAAACTGTTTGAGTGCAGTTGGGTGGAATTTGAACATTATGGGTGAAGTGTAAGGAACGTTGAAGTCAGTGGCTGCCGGTAGCTTTAGGAAGGAGGGGGGCGGGCGGGGCACACACACGCACACACACACACACTCATTCTTTCACACACAGACACGCACTCACGCACGCACATCCATTAACAACATTCATACCATTCAAACATGCACGCATGCACCAAACATTCATTTTAAAACTTCACACACACTCATTCTTTTACACATGCACGCACGCTCATCCATTAACAACATTCATACCATTCAAACATGCACGCACGCACCAAACATTCAATTTTAAACATCACACACATACACACACACACACACTTACCTTCGGCCTCCAGGTCCCAGGAGGGTTGGGACTGCTCCCTTCCCTCATTGGCTGACACTAGGTCAGCCAATGATGGAAGGCAGCAGTCCCAGCCTCGTCACAGAGTGGGATGGGGTCAGTGAGACTGCTGACTCCACCCCGCCCAGGGAGAGTGTCAATTGGTGACGCTTTCCTCGTCACCCAGGTGAGGGCCTCGAGGCACCTTTGCTGGGCCAAAGAGGTCACACCCATAGGAGCTGTGACCTCCTCAGCCCAGCAAAGTTCAGCTCAGGCAGCCAGGAGTCTTTGCAAATCGCGCATGCCTGCTCCTGGCTGTCAGAGCTGAACATGGAGAGTGTCTGTCAGGCTGACCTTTGTTCAGCCTGACAGACACTCTTCATGGGGGGCAAAAGGTTGAAGTGCGTTAAAAAAGTATGGGAACTGTGATGCTGCATGTAGTGGGGTGCGGTCAGAGAGAGGGGGTGGGGCGAAAGGTGTGGCAAAATAACAAAAATATTATGCAATATGTTTTGGTCTTTCCTCGTCAGGTATCTATACATGTAATAACATGCAGCTTAAATGGAAAATAAATTTTAAAAGTTGTTACTCATTGGGAAATGCGTTATATTACATTATGAAAACTCTGTTAGTAATGCACTGCAGAGGTCTGTGTGTAACCAGAGACAAAGAATTAAGTCTTGGTAGGTGCAGTGGAGAAAGGTGACTGGTGAATTTTGTAATGCTTTGAAGTCACATCTTGTGACAGAAAGCACTGTGAATATGTAAGTCATTATTTTAAACTTGCATTACACACTTTACAAGATAGATTGCTACAAAATGTGCAAATTGTTCAAGAGAAAATGGTGCTTCCAAAATATAGATTTTAGTAATATCCAGTGTGTACATAATGAACTTTTTTTTACATTACTGTCTCTTCAACATTTTTAGGTGTAATAAACATGATATAAAAACAATTACAATTAAAAACACAGCCTTCATTGTCCTAATTGTAAACTCTTTGCACTAACATTCAAAAATAATATGTTGTTTTCATTACAAAGCATCAAGCCGTTCAATCAATTAAAGATAGTACGTCGCCCAAGGATCCTTTACAGTTGCAGATCACCCTTCACATTTCAAGATTAACTCCCTGTGCACACTTGCATTTCTTTCAGGCAAGCAGGCACCATAGCAGGAAGGAATGTTTAGCTGTCTGCCCTGCTTAAGTTTCACTACATAGGAGACTCACTGAATGTCACTTCAGCTGAGGCATTTAAACAGTCGAAATGAACAGCCCCAGATAGTTGTCTTTTTACAAAAAGTAGGGGAACTGTGTTTCATAAATCATAAAAGTATGGGCATATCATGCCCCTTCGATACCTCCCACCTGGACCAATGAGTGTAAGTGATGCTATGTACTGAGTGGGTGGGGCATGTCGAAGTGTGCTGTAATGTGCAGATAAGTTCAGTGAGAAAATAGCAAGATGCTGTGAAAGTCATGTGGCTTCCATTTTGAGTGCTGCAAATGAGTCATTACTCTTGTGCTTTACTCCTTCAGTTCAGATACGGCACTCTACCAGTTAACAGTTTTACTGCCCGATGGTCGAAGAATAGCTCTGTGGCCAATAAGTGTATAAACTGCAATCTATGTGTGGAGTCATCCGAACATGTGCTGTTCCTCTGTCCCCTATATGAGTCCAAGGGAAAAATGTAATATTCCATTGTGCAAGGCCTTGTTTTTATATGACCATGCCAATGCTTATAGAATTTGTAAATATGATTCGCCAACATTGGTATTAAGTGCAGTCACCAAATATTTGACAGCAGCCTAGTCTATTCGCCATAGGGCTACTATAGCATCAGGTTTTAGTGTGTAGCCTGTGCTATGGACAAATAATTATTTGGATATGGCTTTGGAACAGATTTTATTTTAGGTAACAAGTGGGTAATTGCCTGTGTTTCTGTTATTTCACCATCAGTGTTAGGCAAAAAGAACTACTTTGTAAGCACTTGTTTGGTATTCGTGCCATTTTATTATGAATTTGACATCTGTTTTAGGTTACGATGCAAGCTTTTAGCCAGATAGTGCAAGTGCTTTTAATGACTTGATAGCTTTTTAATCTGTTCATATTACTGTGCAGGTAGTAGGTTCCTTCTGTCAAAATTGTCATGGAACTGCACCATTCCATAATATCAACCTAGTATTTTAAATCTCGGGTTGGACTGCTTGTTTTTATCCTGAGGATGTTATTATCCGGGAGATCTGAATATAAAATTTGTTTCAGAAACTTGGGCATTCAAATGTTGAGTTATGTATCAGGAATATTGGAGAACTATAGCAGGCTAAGATTTCTGATTGATTTTTGTTTCTCTTCCACTTTTATTTGATGGTTTTAGAGAAGTTATTTCTATATTTAATTTTATTTTAAGCCAGTGTGGCAGCACAATGATAACAAATGTACTTTCATCTTTTACTTACCTTATCATTTTACCATTTTATGTGTAACTTTTATGACCTATGGTCGAAATAAAGTATTTGATTTGATCTGAGTCATTACTATCTTGAGATGCACTGTAAGTGATGTAGAAACCAGGCAGTTCTGAATTATGTGAACCTACAAATAAATGATTTACAAAAAAAGGTATGCTTATCTATTCAATGAAGCATGTACTAGGAAGGAGACCATAACATTTAGTGTTCAACCTGCTTTTTAAAATAAATAAATAGACAAATAAATAAATCCCCTAAGGTGCTTTGAAAAACACTGAAGCTATACTATTATCACTTCTTTCCCATTGGCAAAAAATTATCTTTTGAAGTGAGCTTCTGCTGTTACAAGGCATTTTTGAAAAACAAATAGTGCATCTATGTTGGATTTTGCAAATGTGTTTTGGAAGTAAGAAATAACTTGCTAATGAACGTGCCTTTGTGTTTTGTAGCATTTTAGGCATTGTATGTAAAATTGCTTCTCGAATAATGTTTTGAATGGCTTCTCTTCTAGGTGTACAGTTGGTCATTTTATCATCTAAGCCATTAAGAGTAAACTAGTTATGACATCTATACCTGTTCATTCAGCTAATGGCAAGTAAAACATTTTCCTTCTATATTTCTTCATGTCTGACCAGCTAGAGGCAAGAAGCCTTTCGACAGTGATTAATTTGTGCTGGTGATTGCCACTGGGGCCCTGTAATGCTTATTGTTAAGGACCCACATTTAATTTTTCTTATCAGATTACTACCCCAAGAAAAACACCAGAAAAGGAAAGGAAGAGGAGGAAAAGAATGAAGAAACAGTGACAGAGGGAGAAAACAGTGATGAAAAAGAACATCAAAATTGAATAAAAGGGGCATGGAGTCTGTGATGGTGAAAGAAAGAGGCATTAGATGGAATCAAGTCCACGCTGTCTTGGTATTTAGCAATCCTGACATTTGACAGTGCCAGTTGCTGGCTTCTGAGAAAAACCTTGGGCATCAGCACTTAATTTTCAAATTAGACATCGTTTTTTAGGTGTGGCCTAAAGACAGCTTTAGTCATTTTGCCAGCCTCATATTGTCTAAAACTTATGCAAAAAAAGTCCATATATAGGGACTTCCAAGCAATGTCCTTTCGCAATTGATCTGTTGACATGTCACTCAAATAATAGTGCCTCCCTCCTAAGCAGATCAACAATCCAGCCCACTCTAACCACTGGATGTTTTCATTTTGAGTAACTGAATTCTGCCCTTGTACATATACAATAGGGGTGGGCAGATAAAATCTGTGAACTCTGCGCTACATGTGTAAAGCAGAGTTTCCGATTATGACTAACAGGTTAATCCCAGAGAAGAAATTCTCCAAAAATATGACTAAGACCAAATGTAGAAAGTTAACTGGGACTTCCCAGGCAGTGTAGGCTCCAGGGATGTTGTACCAAGATTCAGGTTTGCCCTGGTGGAAGGATTTAAATCTAAAAAAATCATATAACTCCAAACGTAGAAATCTTCACCGAGGGCTCCTGTCACACGTATCTGAGGAAGGCCTCCAGGAGGTCAGATTGGACTGGCGACTTCGTCCCGCTGAAGAAAATATTCAAGAAATCAACTAAGTCCGAAGGTAAACTTTGACCGAGGCCTCCCGCTTGCTATGGCTGAGCAGGGCTCCATCACGGTTGAACTTAAAATCTGACTTTGCCTAGGTCGAGGTGCCACCAGATGACCAGATTGGCGCTATTCATTCCTAAATGCTAAAAAATACTAATCCTTTAAACATTCATATCTCCGGTTCCCTTTATCCAATTTTATTTGTTTTGGAGTCAATTTAAAGCTAAGCATATTTCCTATTGTTATAAATTGGTTTTGGATTTTTAAACTTTTTCCTTTGTTTTATTTAATTACTGTTTTGTGATACTTGAATGATTTACGCTTTGTCTCCTAAGTTAAGCACTGTAGCTCGTTGCCAAGCTGTAGGAGGCTTGCCTGGCTTATAGTGGGTACATGATGTTACTTATACCTTGTGCCAGGTCCAGTTATCCCTTATTAGTAGATTAGTAGTGTTCTAGCAGCTTAGGCTGATAGAGGTAGCTATAGCAGAGCATATTAGGCTGAACTAGGAGACATGCAAAGCTCCTACTATACCACTTATATCTTATAGCACTATATTATAAGAAACACAATACTCAGAGTTACCAAAAATAAAGGTACTTTACTTTTGTGACAATGTGTCAGAAATATCTCAGAGGATATACTCCCTTAGGAGGTAAGTAAAATACACAAACTATACACACAAACCAAAATCAGGTAAGTAAACAGTTAGAAAAGTAGTGCAAACACTGTACAATACAGTAGGATGCAATAGGAGACAATAGGCCCGAGGAGAAACACAAACCAGATACTCCAAAAGTGGAATGCGAACCACAAATGGACCCTAGGCCTAGTGTAGTGGGTAGAGGCTCACTGGGAGTGTAAGAAAACACTAAGGGTGTCCAAGATACCCCACCCCAAGACCCTGAAAAGTAGGAGTAAAGTTACCCTACTACCCCAGAAAGACAGTATAGTCGAGATAGGGGATTTTGCAAAGGCAACAACTGACTGCAAAGCACTGAAGATGGATTCCTAGACCTGAGGACCTGTAAAGGAAGGGGACAAAGTCCAAGAGTCATGCAAGTGTCCAGGGGGGGCAGGAGCCGACTAAACCCCGGATGAAGGTGCAAAAGGGCTGCCTCTGGGTGGAAGATGCTGAAGATTCTTCAACAACAGAAGGTGCCAGGAACTTCTCCTTTGGTCAGAAGATGTCCCAAGGCGTGCTGGAGGATACAGAATTGTTTTCACACAGAAAGACCGCAAACAAGCCTTGCGAGCTGCAAGAGTTGCGGTTGAGGATTTTGGGTGCTGCCAGGGCCCAGGAAGAACCAGGAGGTCCCCCTTTGGAGGAGGAGACAGAGAGGGTGCTCTGCAAGATAAAGAGCCCATGCAGAAGCAGGCAGCAACCGCAGAAGCACCTGAACAGGCACTTAGAAAATCTGAGGACAGCGGTCGACTCAGAAGCACAAAAGTGGGTCCCCCGACATCGGAGTCCAACTCAGCGAGTTGGGCAATGCAGGACGGAGTGCTGGGGACCTGGGCTAGGCTGTGCACGAAGGAAGTCTTGCAAAAGTGCTCAGAAGCCCGAGCAGCTGCAGTTCACGCAGTACATAGGATTATTGTCTGGCGTGGGGAGGCAAGGACTTACCTCCACCAAATTTGAATAGAAGGGCCACTGGACTGTCGAAGACACTTGGACCCAGCTCCTGTGTTCCAGGGACTATGCTCGTCAGGATGAGAGCGGACCCAGAGGACCAGTGATGCAGAAGGTTGTGTCCCTGCATTGGTGGGTGAAGATTCCGTCGACCCACAGGAGATTTCTTCTTGGCTTCCAGTGCAGAGAATGCAGCACCAAGACCCGGGGATGCATGCAATTGTCCCCCCAATACCAGAATGGTATTGGGGTGACAATTCCATGATCCTAGACATGTTACATGGCCATGTTCGGAGTTACCATTGTGACGCTACATGTAGGTAGTGACCTATATGTAGTGCACACATGTAATGGTGTCCCCGCACTCACAAAGTCCAGGGAATTTGCCCTGAACGATGTTGGGGCACCTTGGCTAGTGCCAGGGTGCCCACCCACTAAGTAACTTTGCACCTAACCTTCACCAAGTGAGGGTTAGACATATAGGTGACTTATAAGTTACTTATGTGCAGTGAAAAATGGCTGTGAAATAACATGGACATTATTTCAAGCAGGCTGCAGTGGAAGGCCTGTTTAAGAATTGTCTGAGCTCCCTATGGGTGGCAACAAAATGCTGCAGCCCATAGGGATCTCCTGGAACCCCAATACCCTGGGTACCTAAGTACCATATACAAGGAAATTATATGGGTGTACCAGTGTGCCAATGTGAATTGGTAAATTTAGTCACTAGCCTGCAGTGACAACTTTAGGAAGCAGAGAGAGCAAAAACACTGAGGTTCTGGTTAGCAGAGCCTCAGTGATACATTTAAGCACCACACAGGGAACACATACAGGGCACATACTATGAGCACTGGGGTCCTGCCTGGCAGGATCCCAGTGACACAAGGGCTAAAACAACATACATACAGTGAAATATGGGGGTAACATGCCAGGCAAGATGGTACTTTCCTACAACCTGCCCTCTAGCAGGCCTCCTAGTGACACTGGTAAGGGGAGAGGTTCACACATTAGTAGGGCATCTTTCACTCCTAAAGGCCAGGTTACTAGGGTCCAGCCAGTTAAGGACAGGTCTCTCTCTGCCAATTCCCACAATTCCTCTGTATCCCATCATTGCCAAACCTCCCACCCTGAGGATAACTTAATGGAAAGGGAACTCAGAAAGCTGAGGTTGGAAGAGACCAGACTGCAGCTTCAACTTCAGCAGCTGCCCTTAGGCAGTGAATCCCTAGATACAGAGAGGAAAAGACAGAGAATGGGGTTAGTTCTCCATGGTGGCAGCAGCAGTGTTTCAGATAGTAATCCTGTTAGAGAGCAAGATTCCAGAAACCTGCATAAGATACTTCCCCCTTACAAGGAGGGGGATGACATTAACCAGTGGTTTGCTGCACTTGAGAGGGCCTGTATGGTACAGTTGGTCCCTCAAAGGCAGTGGGCTGCTAGCTTGTGGCTATCTTTCACTGGAAAGGGGAGGGATAGGCCCCTTACTGTCAGAGAAAGGGATGCCAATAATTGCAAAGTTTTGAAGGATGCACTCTTAGATGGATTTGGCTTAACCACTGAACAATACAGGATTAAGTTCAGAGACACCAGAAAGGAGTCCTCTCAAGACTGGACAGATTTTGTTGACTGTTCAGTGAAGGCCTTGGACGGTTGGTTACATGGGCGTAAAGTATCTGACTATGAAAGCCTGTATAATCTGATCCTGAGAGAGCATATTCTTAACAATTGTGTGTCTGATTTGTTGCACCAGTACTTGGTAGACTCAGATCTGACCTCTCCCCAAGAATTGGGAAAGAAGGCAGACAAATGGGTCAGAACAAGAGTGAACAGAAAAGTTAATACAGGAGGTGACAAGGATGGCAAGAAGAAAGATGGTACGAAATCTCAGGATAAGCATGGGGGATAAAGGTCAAATTAAAGATCTTTCTTTAGATCCTAAACACTCTTCAGGGGGTGGGGATAAATCAACTTCTTCCTCTTCTTCACAACCCACACACATTAAAAAGCCTTGGTGCTATGTGTGTAAAAATAAAGGCCATAGGTCAGGGGATACGTCCTGCCCAGGTAAACCCCCTGAGCCTACCACCACTAATACATCAAACTCTAGTGCCCCTAGCAGTAGTGGTAATAGTGGTGGGACTGCTGGCAACAGTCAAAACAAGGGTGTAGTTGGGTTCACTTATGGGCCCATCATAGAAACTGGGGTAGTCAGTCTCAAGACAGTTTCTGTCACACCTAGTGGCATTGGCCTTGCCACACTGGCTGCTTGTCCCCTTACAATGGATAAGTACAGGCAGACAGTTTCAATAAATGGTGTTGAGGCTCAGGCCTACAGGGACACCGGTGCCAGTATCACTTTGGTGACTAAAAATCTAGTGTCTCCTGCACAACACATCATTGGACAACAGTACAAGATTATTGATGTCCATAACTCCACTGAGTTCCTTCCCTTAGCTTTAATTCAGTTTTGTTGGGGTGGAGTTACTGGCCCTAAGCAGGTGGTAGTATCACCTAGCTTACCTGTAGACTGTCTCTTAGGTAATGACCTAGAGGCCTCAGGTTGGGCTGAGGTAGAGTTTCATACCCATGCAGCCATGCTGGGTATCCCTGAGGAATTGCTTCCTCTCATTTCAGCTGAAATGAAAAAGCAAAGGAGAGAAAAAGGCCTGAAAACTCAGGATCCTTCTCCAACAACAGGTAAAAAGGGCATCAAAGTAGTCCCTACCCACCCTGCCATTCAGGATACCATTCCTGTGGTGGGAGAAATCTCTCCTGGGGTGGCACCTGTACCAAGGGAAACATCAGCTAACACAGCTGTGCTCCCTGAGGTAGAAGTACCTCTCTGTGGGATAACTGATATTGGTGAGAAAAAGTGCACAATTTTAATTAACATGGAGCATCCCTCCAATCTTTCCAGATAAACTTTAGTGCAGCAACCCTGCACTGCCTCACAACACATAGGACAGCAGCCCTGCTCTAGTGTAGAGCTCATAGGACAGCATCCCTACCCTGCTCCAACTCAAGAGAAACAGCATCCCTTTTCTCTCTTAAAGCCATATGGACAAGGTTTTTGTCCAACTATGGCTTTACTGAGACAGCATCCCTGTCTGGCATTCTCATCACTTGATATAAGTCCAGTGGACAATTCCCACTGCTCTAAACTTAAACATACTAATAGGAACTCTGAGAATATAACTTTACATTGTTGGCTATCTCAAAAACTTCAAACAGGGTGGTTTACATCCCCACAGGGAAGTAACCATACAGTGGATGATAAAGGGAGTAACCAATCTAGTACAGAGCTACTCTCCATTTATCACCACTTAGACAAGAAAGAGTCAACTGGCCAAGGTTAGCCTTATTTTCCTTCGTTTGGGGGGGGGGAGGTTGTGTAGGAAGGTAGCCTCTTTCTAGCCTTGTTACCCCCACTTTTGGCTTGTTTGTGAGTATATGTCAGGATGTTTTTACTGTCTCACTGGGATCCTGCTAACCAGGGCCCAGTGCTCCTAGTGAAAACCCTATGTTGTCAGTGTGTTTGATATGTGTCACTGGGACCCCAGTGCTCATAAGTTTGTGGCCTATATGTGTTCCCGATGTGGTGCCTAACTGTATCACTGAGGCGCTGCTAACCAGAACCTCAGTGTTTATGCTCTCTCTGCTTTTAAAATTGTCACTGCAGGCTAGTGACTAATTTGACTAATTCTCATTGGCACACTGGAACACCCTTATAATTCCCTTGTACATGGTACCTAGGTACCCAGGGTATTGGGGTTCCAAGAGATCCCTATGGGCTGCAGCATTTGTTTTGCCACTCATAGGGAGCTCAGACAATTCTTATACAGGACTGCCACTGCAGCCTGAGTGAAATAACATCCACGTTATTTCACAGCCATTTTTCACTGCACATAAGTAACTTATAAGTCATCGATATGTCTAACCTTCACTTGGTGAAGGTTAGGTGCCAAGTTACTTAGTGTGTGGGCACCCTGGCACTAGCCAAGATGCCTCCACATTGTTCAGGGCAAATTCCCCGAACTTTGTGAGTGCGGGGATACCACTACATGTGTGCACTACATATAGGTCAATACCTATATGTAGCGTCCCCATGGTAACTCCGAACATGGCCATGTAACATGTCTAGGGTCATGGAATTGTCACCCCAATACCATTCTGGTATTGGTGGGACAATTCCATGCATCCACGGGTCTCTAGCACAGAACCCGGGTACTGCCAAACTTGCTTTATGGGTTTCTGCCCCCCTGGGGCCTGGGGAGCCTGGTCCCAGGAAGGCAGAACAAAGAATTTCCTCTGAGAGAGGGTGTTACACCCTCTCCCTTTGGAAATAGGTGTGAAGCGCTGGGGAGGGACCATGCTCGTCAAGAAGAGAGGGGACCCAGAGGACCAGTGATGCAGTAAATTTGGTCCCTGCATTGGCAGGGGGAAGATTCCGTGAGCCCACTGGAGATTTCTTCTTGGCTTCCAGTGCAGGGTGAAGGTAGACAGCCCTCAGAGCATGCACCACCAGGAAACAGTCAAGAAGGCTGGCAGGATGAGGCGCTACAATATTGCTGGTAGTCTTCTTGCAACTGTGTTGCGGTTTTCTGGTGTCCTGGAGCAGTCAGCGGTTGATCCTTGGCAGAAGTCAAAAAGGAAAGTGCAGAGGAACTCTGGTGAGCTCTTGCATTCGTTATCTGAAGAGAAACCCACAGGAGAGATCCTAATTAGCCCTCAGAGGAGGATTGGATACCTAACCATGTAAAAGCCTACCAGGAGGGGTCTCTGACATCACCTGCTGGCACTGGCCACTCAGAGGTCTCCAATGTGCCCTCACACCTCTGCATTCAAGATGGCAGAGGTCTGGGACACACTGGAAGAGCTCTGGGCACCATCCTGGGGTGGTGATGGACAGGGGAGTGGTGACTCCCCTTTCCTTTGTCCAGTTTGCACCAGAGCAGGGGGCGGGGGGTCCCTGAACCGGTGTAGACTGGTTTATTCAAGGAGGGCACCATCTGTGCCCTTCAAAGCATTTCCAGAGGCCAGGAGAGGCTACTCCTCTCAGGCCTTTAACACCTATTTGCAAAGGAAAAGGGTGTAACACCCTCTCTCAGAGGAAAACCTTTGTTCTGCCTTTTCTGGGACTGGGCTGCCCAGGGGGCAGAAACCTGTCTGAGGGTTGGCAGCAGCGGTAGCTGCAGAGAAAACCCCAGAGAGCTAGTTTGGCAGTACCCTGGGTCCATGCTGGAGCCCCGAGGATGCATGGGATTGGCACCCCAATACCAGAATGGTATTAGGGGGACAATTCCATGATCCTAGACATGTTACATGGCCATGTTCGGAGTTACCATTGTGATGCTACACATAGATATTGAACTCTATGTAGTTCACGCGTGTAATGGTGTCCCCGTACTCACAATGTCCGGAGAAATTGCCCTGAACAATGTGGGGCACATTGGCTAGTGCCAGGTTGCCCTCTCACTTAGTAACTTTGCACCTAACCTTCACTAAGTGAGGATTAGACATATAGATGACTTATAAGTTACTTAAGTGAAGTGTAAAATGGCTGTGAAATAACGTGGACGTTATTTCTCTCAGGCTGCAGTGGCAGTCCTGTGTAAGAATGGTCTGAGCTCCCTATGGGTGGCAAAAGAAGTGCTGCAGCCCATAGGGATCTACTGGAACCCCAATACTCTGGGTACCTAGGTACCATATACTAGGGAATTATAAGGGTGTTCTAGTGTGCCAATCAGGATTGGTAAAATAAGTAACTAGCCTGCAGTGACAATTTTAAAAGCAGAGAGAGCATAAACACTGAGGTTCTGGTTAGCAGAGCCTCAGTGATACAGTTAGGCACCACACAAGGAACACATACAGGGCACAACGTATGAGCACCGGGGTCCTGGCTAGCAGGATCCCAGTGACACAGGTAAAAACAAACATACATATAAGAAAAAATGGGGGTAACATGTCAGGCAAGATGGTACTTTCCTACAACTTACACTTGCATTCCATGATGTCACTGTAGTTTTGTAAGTGTGACACATAGGGGGTTATTCTAACTTTGGAGGAGGTGTTAATCCGTCCCAAAAGTGACGGAAAAGTGACGGATTTACCACCAGCCGTATTACGAGTCCATTATATCCTATGGAACTCGTAATACGGCTGGTGGTATATCCGTCACTTTACCGTCACTTTTGGGACGGATTAACACTCCTCCAAAGTTAGAATAACCCCCATAGTGTAGGAGGCTGGCCTGGTTTGTAGTGGGTACCAAGTGTTACTTACCCTCTGTACCAGGTCCAGTTATCCATTATCAGTGTAGAAGAGGTGTTTCTTCAGAGCTCCTGGTGCAGAAAGGAGGCAGGCTACCCCCAGAGCATGCACCACCAGGAAACAGGCGAGAAAGTGGCAGGAGAAGCGATACAAGGTTGCAGTAGTCGTCTTTGGCTACTTTGTTGCGGTTTTGCAGGCGTCCTGAGCAGTCAGCAGTCGATCCTTTGGCAGAAGGTGAAGAGAGAGATGCAGAGGAACTCTGATGAGCTATTGCATTCGTTATCTAAAGAATTCCCCAAAGCTGAGACCCTAAATAGCCAGAAAAGGAGGTTTGGCTTCCTAGGAAGGAGGATAGGCTAGCAACACAGGTAAGAGCCTATCAGAAGGAGCCTCTGACGTCACCTGCTGGCACTGGGCACTCAGAGCAGTCCAGTGTGCCTCTGTTTCCAAGATGGCAGAGGTCTGGAGCACACTGGAGGAGCTCTGGGCATCTCCCCTGGGAGGTGCAGGTCAGGGGAGTGGTCACTCCCCTTTCCTTTGTCCAGTTTCGCGCCAGAGCAGGGCTGGGGGATCCCTGAACCGGTGTAGACTGGCTTATGCAGTGAAGGGCACCATCTGTGCCTATCAAAGCATTTCCAGAGGCTGGGGGAGGCTACTCCTCCCCAGCCCTGACACCTTTTTCCAAAGGGAGAGGGTGTAACACCCTCTCTCTGAGGAAGTCCTTTGTTCTGCCTTCCTGGGCCAAGCCAGGCTGGACCCCAGGAGGGCAGAAACCTGTCTGACGGGTTGGCAGCAGCAGCAGCTGCAGTGAAACCCCGGGAAAGGTAGTTTACCCAGGTCTGTGCTAGAGATTCGGGGGATCATGGAATTGTCTCCCCAATGCCAGAATGGCATTGGGGTGACAATTCCATGATCTTAGACATGTTACATGGCCATGTTCGGAGTTACCATTGTGACGCTATACATAGGTAGTGACCTATGTGTAGTGCACGTGTGAAATGGTGTCCCCGCACTCACAAAGTCCGGGGAATTTGCCCTGAACGATGTGAGGGCACCTTGGCTAGTGCCAGGGTGCCCACACACTAAGTAACTTAGCACCCAACCTTTACCAGGTAAAGGTTAGACATATAGGTGACTTATAAGTTGCTTAAGTGCAGTGGTAAATGGCTGTGAAATAACATGGACATTATTTCACTCAGGCTGCAACCACAACTTTCTTTGGACCAGTAACCCCCCTCCAGTTGAGATTCAAAACAGCCGTGGGGTGGCTAAGAGTGTTGTTATGAGCGTCTGTCACTTGGTACTGGTGTTGTTCAGGGTGTACCAGTTTCTCTATTACCATGGTAACACTGCCACCTGTGTCCCTGTAGGCCTGAATCTCAACACCATTGATTAGGGGAAGTTGCTTGTACTTATCCATTTTAAGGGGACAAGCAACCAAGGTAGCCAAATCAATGGCACCTTCAGAGACTAATACAGCCTCTGTGGTCTCCCTAACAAGACCAATCCCAACTAAATTATCAAAAGTGAGCACAGCTACTCCCTTGGATTGGCTATTAGTAGGTTTGCTCCCACCTCCACTGCTATTACTAGGGGCACTAGAGGTTGCAGTAGGGGTTGTGGTAGTGGGAGGCTTGGTGCTTTTCTTTGGACAACTGGCATCAGTTGTCCAATGGCCTTTTACTTTACATAAATAGCACCATGGTTTCTTTACTCGATTAGAAGAGGATTTGGACCCACCACCCCCACCAGAGTGTTTTGTGGGCCTGATGAAGACTCATTTTTAGATTTGTCCCCACCCTTGTCTGAAGACTTACCATCCTTCTTCTTGCCATCATTGTCACCCCCTGTATGAACTTTTCTGTTCACTCTTGTTCTGACCCATTTGTCTGCCTTCTTTCCTAATTCTTGGGGAGAGGTCAGATCTGAGTCCACTAGATATTGGTGTAACAAATCAGACACACAGTTATTCAGAATATGCTGTCTCAGGATCAGATTATACAGGCTTTCATAGTCAGAAACTTTACTGCCATGTAACCACCCCTCCAAGGCCTTCACTGAATAGTCAACAAAGTCTACCCAGTCTTGTGAGGACTCTTTTCTGGTTTCTCTGAACTTAATCCTGTATTGTTCAGTGGTTAAGCCAAATCCATCCAAGAGTGCATTCTTCAAAACTGTAAAATTATTGGCATCACTTTCCTTCACAGTAAGGAGCCTATCCCTACCCTTTCCACTGAAAGATAGCCATAGGATAGCAGCCCACTGCCTTTGAGGGACCCCCTGTACCATACATGCCCTCTCAAGTGCAGCAAACCACTTGTAAATGTCATCCCTTTCCTTGTAAGGGGGAACTATCTTATGCAGATTCCTAGAATCATGCTCTTTCACAGGATTACTATCTGGAATACTACTGCTGCCACCATGGGGTCCAAACCACAACATCTGTCTCTCTTTTTCTAAGTCTAGAGATTCCCTGTCTAGAGCCAGCTGTTGTTGTTTAAGCTTCCGCCTGGACTCTTCCACTCTCAAGCTATTGAGTTCCCTTTCTAACAGTCTGTCATCAGGGTGGGTGGGTTGGGAATGCTTTGACACAGAAGAATGATGTGAATGAACAGAGGGAGACCTGTCCCTAACAGTTGGCACCCTAGCAACCTGGCCTGCAGGAATACAATAATCTCTACTGTGATGTGAACTTACATTACTACCAGCTATGCTAGGTGGTCTGCTAAGGGGCGGGTTAGGAAGGTCACCTTCTAGCACTCTTACTGGGGGCTCCCCTGAGTCAGAGTGTGAACTATCTCCTAACGGCTCAATTGAAGTGCCAGCTAAGGCCTTATCATTTTCAATAAGCATGTTAGACAACAATTCTCTAGAGGGATTCTTTCCCACCACCAAACCTCTATCAATGCAGAGACTCCTTAAACCCTTCCAGTTAAGGTGGTCATAAACTGTGCTGACCAAGTTAGTAGAAGTTCCTACATCAGACATGATAGAAAAAGGTTTAGGGACAGATAAAAGAGAGAAAAAGTTTCAGGACTTTTTAAGGAAACAGAAAAAAACCCTTTTTCAACTTTTTAGAAACCTTTTGAAAGTTTAGGAGTACTTTTCAGCACTTAGCAAATAGTGTAAGAGAAGAAAAGCAAAGCTTTTTGGTTAGGTGTACATACACTGAACTTGTTTTGTATATTTTTCTCTTATGAAAAGTACAATATGACAAAGTGGAAAGTAGTTACAAGTACTTATCCCACCCCTGCACAACCAATGTAGGAGGCTGGCCTGGTTTGTAGTGGGTACCAAGGGGTACTTACACTCTGTACCAGTTCCAGTCATCCCTTATCAGTGTAAAAGAGGTGTTTCTAGCAGCTTAGGCTGATAGAAGGTAGCTATAGAAGAGCAGCTTAGGCTGAACTAGGAGACATGCAAAGCTCCTACTAGACCACTAGTGTCATATGCACAATATCATAAGAAAACACAATACACAGATATACTAAAAATAAAGGTACTTTATTTTTATGACAATGGGGGTCATTACAACATTGGCGGTAAAAGGCGCTTACCGCCGTGCAGAAGACCGCCAATACACCGCCGTGGCGGCGGCATTTCGCCAAAGCTATTATGACACACATCTTGGAATCCGCTGAAATTCAGACACCCACACAACACCGCCACACCAAAGGTCAGTGATAACCTGGCGGAAACAAATCCTCCACCTCCACGCCAACAGAAACACGCCCATGCTATTACGACCCACGAATCCACGCGGCGGTCTTTCAACCGCGGTATTCCATTGGCGGTACACACTGCCGTGCTCACAATACACACACATCTCCAAAACATCACCACATTGGACAATTCCAAATACACACACCTGACACACATACAAACAACACTCCCACCCACCAAACACAATATAAAACACAAACCCACATCACCCACAAACCCCTACGACCAAAAATTAGACACGAAGGCGACAGAGAGAGAGCACAGAATAGACAACCCCACCACACAGAGGCACACAACACCATCACCCACACAACATCCACGCACAAAACACCACACACCACTGCACTCACCACACTCATCACCACATACACCACCCCACACATCACCCACACCACCCCATGGCAACCCAAAGACACCCCCGCTTCTCCGAGGTCATGGTGGAGGAAATCGCATGGGTAGAGCCACAGCTATTTGGCTCACAGATACAGCACACATCAATAGCCAGGAAGATGGAGTTATGGCGCAGAATAGTGGACAGGGTGAACGCCGTGGGACAGCACCCAAGAAATCGGGAGGACATCAGGAAGAGGTGGAACGACCTACGGGGGAAGGTGCGTTCAACTGTCTCCAGGCACAACATCGCGGTACAGCGGACTGGCGGTGGACCCCCACCTCCTCCCCCACAACTAACAACATGGGAGGAGCAAGTCTTGACCATCTTGCATCCTGAGGGCCTCGCAGGAGTCCGTGGAGGATGGGACACTGGTAAGTCAAATCTTAACTATGATATCCCCCACCCTACCTGCATGCTATCACACACCCCCTCCCTCTCCCCCTCCCCTATCACTACAACTCCTCACTAATCTACCCATGACACAAACCACCCATCCCAACACCAAGCCCTGCATGACACAACTAAGCATGGACACCCCTCACTAAAGCATGCTCACTGCACATACACAGTACACCCCCCCCAACCATCATCACATAAACTCACACACAGGAATGCATGCACTGGGGTACACAAACACCCACCCATTGCACACCATTACACACACACATGCAATAATCATGCTCTTATGCCCCTGCAGGAACCCGAAGGACCATCACCACACCAGAGGGTCCAGACAACACCACTCCCCCCCCAGAAGAGGCCCACAGTGACGATAGGAGCTCTGCCCTACTGGATCCTGATGACCAGCCCGGGCCATCGTGGATCTCGGGACAGTTGGTTCCCCTGTCGCGTGGGCTCTCATTATCCTAAATGAGACTACTGGATTTCTAGGTAGCAGGATCGTTCACGGTGTGGGGGACTGAGTTTGACCCACTTGGAAGGACCTCTGTCACCCTAAATCCGGTTTTGCTCCGGCTAACTAGCAGTGCCTCATCTCTCCCAAGGGGAAGGGATGATTTGGCAGCCGAGCGCATGACATCTTAGAACTTCTCAGGGAAGTCGTGGTCACTCAGATCCAAACCAGCTCTCTCATTTACAGTACAATCTCATATACAAATGACTAAGGCAGTTTGAGTTTTATAGATTGTTTTAATAAAACGACTGCATTTTAGATATTAAGGCGTGAGCCGCAATAACCAGAACCATACAACACTGTAGGATTGAAATAGTCACGAGGAGAGTGAAACATAAGAATAACGCTATCATGGTGTTAATAATTTCTACTCTCTCTCAGCTAGTTCTATTTCGAGCACAGCATGTTAAGCTTCTAAGTTGCCTTTCAGATTCCCCGGGAAGCCATAACCCCTCATACCTGAGCAAAGGCCTGTGATCTGGTTCAGCATCTGCAACGAGGCAGTCAGCGTCTAGTTGTGGTTCCCTGGTCGGAATCTCCCTCTTGCGTGTATTGGGACAAGGAAGTGTTTTTCTAACTAACATGTCAGTGTGATCACAAAATGTCCCTACGCAAGAATGCCAAAGACTAAACTCCTACCACGTCTATCGGCAATGTACAAGACTGTATCCTTGACTAAAGCACAGAGTGAACAAGAATGTGTTATTGAGGACTCAAGTGCTGAAGTAGGCTAAACAGTGTGATATAAAAAATAAAACAAGACCGTAGAACTGGTTATTTGAAAAATAACAGTACGAAGCCGAATAAAAAGCATTTAGAGCAAAGTGCACAGAGGATCTAAGCTGCGAGCAAAGGAATAAATACATCCAGGGCAAAGCGCACAAAGGCCTAAAGCCTGAAGCTAACGCGCAAAGGATACATAAAACTGACCACACTACACCCCTTGCACAGGCACAGCCCAACACCGACCTTCCACCCTCTGGTAACACCAGCACAGCACCCACCCAGCGGGCCCAAACCTCCCAACCCAGGACAGGTCAATCAGCGGTGTGTCCACCACTGCAGGGCACCCAGGATAACCCACCACCGGAGGCACAGGAACACAGGGGAACTGGAGGGCTGCTGTGCGACAGGGGGCAGACAGGCCAAGGAAACCCACTCTCCACGAGGCCCTATCCCCCATCATGGGAGCATACCACCACTCCCAGGAGACAATGGCGACGGTTCTGGACAAGTTGCAGGAGACCCTGCGCCTGCAGGACCAACTGTATTTGGGGTTCAGGTAGGAGCTCAGGACCATCAGCTCAGCCCTGGGCACCATCGTTGGGGTGCTGAAGGACATACAGCAGACCTTGAGGGACACCGTGGCACTCCAAGGGGCCCCTGACACTAGCCAGGACGATGAAATGCCCATCATCTCCACCGGCGCTAGTGGACAGGACGCCCCGCCACAGGACCAACACACCAGCACCCCACCCCCTGCAGACGGACAACCACCATGCAAGCGGTCCCTGAGATCCAGGAACAAGACAGAGCAAGATGGCAAGACCCCCGCCAGGAAATGACACCACCCTGATTGTCCTCCCACTGTCCCACTTTGTTACCCTGTCCATACTTTAACTGCCCCAGCTCCTCTTCCTATGCCCAGATGGGCAGTGCACCTGTGAGACTAATAGAGTGGACTCTGCCCTGGACATTCCTCCACCATCACCCATCCTCATTTTACAACCCCCTCCCATATCTGAGCACTTCAATAAACACCCTTGAAACACAAAACAATCTGGAGTCAGTCTGTGATTTAGTAAAAATGTATTATCAATGACAGTGTCATAATGGGTGTACCATTCTAAAGCTAACAGACCTATGTCACACATCACAAGCCCTTGAAGGATGCAAGCAGTTGACAAGTAGGTAACCACACCTGTGAAACCGTAATGGAAGGGTACAACTCAGTTACCAAATGTTGACTTAAATCGAAAAACAGGATAGAGGTAGACGTGTGAAAGTTAATGTACTGCTAAAAATGAAAATGTTCTCACCTGTGTCTCACTGGAAATATTGCTGTATGACTGACTCCCTGTTGTCGTTGTCTTCTTCATCAGCTTCATCCTCATCACTGTCCACAGGCTCCACAGCTGCTACAACACCGTCATCTGGATCATCCTCCTGCAGAAAAGGCACCTGGCGTCGCAATGCCAAATTATGGAGCATGGAGCAGGCGATGATGATGTCGCACACCTTCTTCGGTGAGTAGAATAGGGATCCACCTGTCATATGGAGGCACCTGAACCTGGCCTTCAGGAGGCCGAAGGTGCGTTCGATCACCCTCCTAGTCCGCCCATGGGCCTCATTGTAGCGTTCCTCTGCCCTGGTCCTGGGATTCCTCACTGGGGTCAGTAGCCACAAAAGGTTGGGGTAACCAGAGTCCCCCAAAAGCCATACACGGTGCCTCTGGAGTTGACCCATCATATCAGGGATGCTGCTATTCCGCAGGATGTAGGCGTCATGCACTGAGCCAGGGGACATAGCATTTACCTGCGAGATGTACTGGTCTGCCAAACATACCATCTGTACATTCATCGAATGATAACTCTTCCTGTTCCTGTACACCTGTTCACTCCTGTGGGGGGGGACCAGAGCTACATGGGTCCCATCAATCGCACCTATGACGTTGGGGATATGTCCAAGGGCATAGAAGTCACCTTTCACTGTAGGCAAATCCTCCACCTCAGGGAAAATGATGTATCTCCTTACGTGTTTCAGCAGGGCAGCCAACACTCTGGACAAGACGTTGGAAAACATAGGCTGGGACATCCCTGATGCCATGGCCACTGTTGTCTGAAATGACCCACTTGCAAGGAAATGGAGCACTGACAGCACCTGCACGTCAGGGGGGATTCCAGTCGGATGGCGGATTGGTGATATCAGGTCTGGCTCCAACTGGGTACATAGTTCCTGGATTGTGGCATTGTGGATGGTGGCACTGTCAAACCGGTAGGTTACGATGACATGTCGTTCTTCCATTGTCAACAGGTCCACCAGCGGTCGGTACACCGGAGGATTCCGCCATCTTCTCATATGTCCCAGCAGACGGTGCCTACGAAGGACAACAGCGAAGAACCAGTCATTAGTCCTCCAGGTATGTACCCACAGTCACACACAAGACTACAGCACTCACATAACCCTTCCTGTATGTGTGTTGAGTGTAGGCCTAGCTATGTGTGACGCAGTATGAAATGAAGCCATGTGGGCCCCTGAAATGGCGGCTGCCTGACATCTAAACTGGGACAATGGGATTGTGGGGTAACTGCGCTGGCGTTACACACCGTCGCGGTAGGCGGTCGTAGACCGCGGCGCAATGCTGCATTGGTTAACATTGGACCCTATGGGTCCCAGGAGCCAATGAACATGTGCGCCAGCGGTGATTGTAATGACTATTCCTCTTTCCTTGTGCATGTCATGTAGGTCAGCGCCCACCAGAAGAGGGACATTTGGCGTGCCATCGCCAACAAGGTCCGGACCCTGGGGGCCCACTAGCGACGGGCACCCACTGCCGTAAAAGATGGGAGGACATTCGCCGCTGCAGCAAGAAGACGGCGGAGGCTCAGCTGGGGATGACCTCCCAACGTGGGAGGGGTGCCCGTCGCACCATGACCCCCCTGATGTTCCGGATCCTGGCGGTGGCCTACCCGGAGTTG
Source organism: Pleurodeles waltl (assembly GCF_031143425.1). Taxonomy (NCBI): domain Eukaryota; kingdom Metazoa; phylum Chordata; class Amphibia; order Caudata; family Salamandridae; genus Pleurodeles; species Pleurodeles waltl. Next base: position 632,240 of record NW_027149829.1, read on the forward strand.
GATGGGCGCTTGAGGGCATCACAGCAGACACAAGGGGGTGAGTACAACCTCATTCTGCGGACTTTGCGTGCAGTGGCGGTGTCTGGGTGGGGGAGGTGGGCTGTGGGTGTCCCTAGGCCAGGGCGAGTTAGGTAGGCAAGGTCCCTCCGTAATGTAGCCCATGTGGCACTCTACCCCACCTCAGCAGAGTGCCAAGTCGAGGTATAGTTGCCCCTGTGGCATCCATGTGCGCCGATTTCAACCATTGCCATATGGGCCATATCCCAGAAATTGCATGTGCCGAGGGCAGGAGCACGGCGTAATGCAGGGGGCATCTGCGTTTGTCTTGTCCACCAACGGTAGCGGTATGCCATGCACTAAAACCCTCTTTCTTCTGTCTCCCCCTCTTTGTCTGCTCTCCCTATCCTTTTGTACATCAGCATCAACAGGCGGAGGTACAGTGGCACCGGAGCACGAAGGAGCTGCATCCCACATGGCCATGGAGGGCCACACCACAGACTCTGAATGCACCAGTGGGACGGAGGGCGAGGGGAGCTTCATGTCGGCCACCGGATCACCAAGCAGCGACACAGACTCGTTCGACGATGGGAGCTCCCTTGTGGTGGCGGCACCATCTGTGCCCCCCACCTCTACAGGTACAGCCGCCACCTCCCCTACCAGCACCGCCCTCCCAGCAGCTCCTCAGCGTTCGCCCCGTGCCCGCTCACCCAGGAGGGTGGGCATCACCTTCGCCCCAGGCACCTCAGGCCCTGCCCCAGTCACCCCTGCTGCCCTCAGTGAGGAGGCCATTGACCTCCTCAGGTCACTCACTGTTGGGCAGTCTACCATTGTGAATGCCATCCAGGGTGTAGAAGGAGAGTTGAAACACAGTAATGCATTCCTGGAGGGCATTCATTCTGGTCAGGCTGCCCTTCAGCGAACCCTGCAATCTTTGGCCTCAGCACTGATGGCAGCAATTGTCCCTGTGTCTAGCCTCCCCCCTCCAACTTCCTCCACCCAGACCCAATCTCCTGTACCCCAGCCCATCCCAAGCACACCTGCAGACCAGCATGCACACAAGTCAACACACCCAAGTAGCTCAAGAAAACATAGGCACCACACACCCCACAAGCACTCATGCAAGCCTCACCCACATACAGACACAACAACATACACTGCCTCCACCTTGTCCCCCTCCTCCTCTTCTCCCTCCTCCCTCCCAGTGTCGTCTACACTCTCACCTGCATGCACTACATCTACATCCACTAGGACTTGCACCAGTACACCCAGCACCACACCCCGCTCACCTGCACTCACCACCTCCACTGCCATTTACACGTCCCCTGTGTCCTCTCCCAGTGTGTCTGTGACATCCCCTCCCAAAGTACACAAACGCCGGCAATCACTCACCCAACATCCATCCACCTCACGACAGCCTCCATTACCTGCACCTGCACCCAAAACACCTAAAGTGACACCTCCGACAACCACCTCCTCTTCCTCCTCTCCCAGACCCCCTCCAGCTACCCATTCCAGTGTTCATCAGAAACTGTCCCTCTGTAAAGTTGACATTTTTTGCCCCCACCCCACCCCTCCAATTCATCAGTCCCGTCGTAGCACCTCAGCCAAAAAGCCTCCAATACCAGTGGTGCCTGTTCAAGGTTTTTGGAGTGCACCGGCCACCAGGGCAGGCAGTAGGACCCGGAGCCAAGGCACTGGCAGCCCACCCACTGTAAAGGCAATAAAATTGGAGAGTGGACGACGGGACCGTGTTAAGACTCCAGGTGGGAAAACAACTGACATGGGTTCCAAGGGGATTGGAGAGTCAGCTGTGACTCCACCAAAGGTGGGGAAGGGCCAGAGGACGTCTGCCCAGCCTGTTGTGAGTGTCACGGTGGAGAAGTGCGCCATCATTTCCGGCGGTCGAGACACAACCGCCAGCACCGTCGTTACTGGTCCAGAGACCACTGCCAGAGTCACAGCCCATGAGGGCCCCACTATCGTCACTGGTCAGGAGACCACCGCCACCGCCGGAGTCAGTGCCCAGGAGGGCCCCACTATCGTCACTGGTCAGGAGACCACCGCCAGAGTCACAGCCCAGGAGGGCCCCACTATCGCCACTGGTCAGGAGACCACCGCCACCGCAGGAGTCAGTGCCCAGGAGGGCCCGACTATCGTCACTGGTCAGGAGACCACCGCCAGAGTCACAGCCCAGGAGGGCCCCCGTATTGTCACTGGTCAGGAGACCACCACCAGAGTCACAGCCCAGGAGGGCCCCACTATCGTCACTGGTCAGGAGGCCACCGCCGGAGTCAGTGCCCAGGAGGGCCCCACTATCGTCACTGGTCAGGACACCACTGCCACCGCCGGAGTCAGTGCCCAGGAGGGCCCCACTATCGTCACTGGTCAGGAGACCACCGCCAGAGTCACAGCCCAGGAGGGCCCCACTATCGTCACTGGTCAGGAGACCACCGCCACCGCCGGAGTCAGTGCCCAGGAGGGCCCCACTATCGTCACTGGTCAGGAGACCACCGCCAGAGTCACAGCCCAGGAGGGCCCCACTATCGTCACTAGTCAGGAGGCCACCGCCAGAGTCACAGCCCAGGAGGGCCCCACTATCGTCACTGGTCAGGAGACCACCGCCACCGCTGGAGTCAGTGCCCAGGAGGGCCCCACTATCATCACTGGTCAGGAGACCACCGCCACTGCCGGAGTCAATGCCCAGGAGGGCCCCACTACCGTCACTGGTCAGGAGACCACTGCCAGAGTCACAGCCCAGGAGGGCCCCACTATTGTCACTGGTCAGGAGACCACCGCCAGAGTCACAGGACAGGAGGGCCCAAGTATCGTCACTGGTCAGGAAACCACCGCCAGAGTCACAGCCCAGGAGGGCCCCACTATTGTCACTGGTCAGGAGACCACCGCCAGAGTCACAGGCCAGGCGGGCCCAAGTATCGTCACTCGTCAGGAGACCACCGCCAGAGTCACAGCCCAGGAAGGCCACACTATCTTCAATGGTCAGGAGACCACCGCCAGAGTCACAGCCCAGATGGGCCCAAGTATCGTCACTGGTCAGGAGACCACCCCCACCGCCAGAGTCAGTGCCCAGGAGAGCCCCACTATCGTCACTGGTCAGGAGACCACCCCCACCACCGGAGTCAGTGCCCTGGAGGGCTCCGGCTGCCACAGCCCCGTTGGGCAATGATGAAACGTCATGCCACACACCAATGTCCTTACCAGAACCGCTATGGCAAAGCACCGTTGAACTGTCCTGAACCGCCATGTCAAAGCACAGCTGAACTGTCCTGAACCGCCATGGCAAAGCACCACTGAACAGGGCACAGACCGCCATGTCAAAGCACCGCTGAACAGGGCAATGCACCGGGTAGGAATGAATGGGCCGCCACATCAGGCATCCTTATCCCATGTGCAGCTGGGACAGTGACAGGACACGACCTTTCACGGGGAGACTCATCCAGTCTGGGCACCAGTCCCCCCCAGTAACAGTAGAGACCTGCATCAACTTGAGAGACTGTGGCTTTGCACTCCCCAGGATGGCACAGTGGGCAAACCACCCACTGTAGAGACTTGAGAGACTGTGGCTTTGCACTCCCCAGGAGGGCATGAATGGGCATGGAGCCCCGTCGTGGATCTGGCTTTGCAGTCATCCGGCTGAGGTGCCCCCCTTCCCTTCCCCCTGAGGTGCCTGTAGAATTTCTATCTGATGCCCCGGCACTGTTCTCTCCGATTGTGGTCAGGTATCGTTTGTGTACCTCGCCCATGTATTTTTGGACGGATGATGCACGGACATTGTTATGTACATATCTGCACTACTTCTTGTCTTGTATATAATTATGACTGATTTTCAAATATATATCTGTATATTTTTGTATGACATGTATATTGGCACATTACATTGTTTGACCGATTTTCGCTTTGTGTATTCATTCCTCCGGGGGGATTGTGGGTTGTTACTGTGATTTTTGTGAATGCATTGGTGTGTATGTTGTAAGATGCGAGGGTGGGGGTGGGGGTGTTTGGTGTGTGTCCCCCTAACTTTTGCCTCCTCCTCTCCCCCATGTCGTAGGTGGAGTACTCACCGTTGTCTGCGGCGCCTACGTAGCTGTTGGTCGTAGAAGAGCAGAAACACAAGGGCAGGGACTATTTGGAGTTCCGGCTCCATGGAGTCGTCGTTCCTCATGGGATATGTTAAGGTGAGAGTTTTCCCATAGCAAAAGCTGTTTCCGCAATGTTTTTATCCACGGTGAATCCGCCCCGGAAAAGGTGGCGGATTGGCGGGTTGTAATAGTGTGGGCGGTACATTGTCTTCCGCCTGTCTGTTGGCGGTGACCGCCGCGCTGCTTGTCTGTACCGCCATGGTGGGCGAAGTGTTAAAGTGGCTGTCTTTGTTGGCGGTTTCCGCCAGGGTCATAATTCCATTTTTTTGTCCTCCGGACTGTTTGTGGTATTTCCGCTGCTTTAACACCGTCCGCCATGGTTGTAATGACCCCCAATATGCCAAAAGTATCTCAGTGAGTACCCTCAGTATGAGGATGCCAAATATACACAAGATATATGTACACAATACCAAAAATATGCAGTAATAGCAAAAGGAAGTAATGCAAGCAATGTATAGTTACAGTGAATTGCAATAGGAGCACATAGGTATAGGGGCAACACAAACCATATACTCCAAAAGTGGAATGTGAACAATGAATGGACCCCAAACCTATGTGAGCTTGTAGAGGGTCGCTGGGGCTGTAAGAAAACAGTGAGGGTTCGAAAAATAGCCAACCCCAAGACCCTGAAAAGTAGGTGTAAAGTGCACCTATATTCCCCAGAGAGCACAGAAGTCGTGATAGGGGAATTCTGCAAGGAAGACCAACACCAGCAAAGCATCCAAGGTGGATTTCCCGACGAGAGTACCTGTGGAACAAGGGGACCAAGTCCAAGAGTCACGACAAAGTCGAGAGTGGGCAGGGTGCAAAGAAGCTGCCACCGGATGGTAGACGCTGTGGATTCTGCAAGAACGAAGAGGGCTAGAAACTTCCTCTTTGAAGGATGGATGTCCCTCGTCGTGAAGAAGCTTGCAGAGGTGTTCCCACGCAGATAGACCACAAACAAGCCTTGCTAGCTGCAAGGGTCACGGTTAGGGTTTTTGGATGCTGCTGTGGCCCAGGAGGAACCAGGATTTCGCCACTTGGATGAGGAGACAGAGGGGGCACCCAGCAAGTCAGGGAGCCCTCACAGAAGCAGGCAGCACCTGCAGAAGTACCGGAACAGGCACTTGGAGGAGGAGTGAACTGGAGCTCACCCGAAGACACAAAAGGGAGTCCCAAGATGCCAGAGGACAACTCAGGGGGGTTTTGCACTGCAGGTTAGAGTGTTGGGGACCCAGGCTTGGCTGTGCACAAAGGAAATCCTAGAAGAGTGTACAGGAGCCGGAGCAGCTGCAAATCACACGGTACCCAGCAATGCAGTCTAGCGTGGGGAGGCAAGGACTTACCTCCACCAAACTTGGACTGAAGAGTCACTGGACTGTGGGAGTCACTTGGACAGGATTGCTGAGTTCCAGGGACCACGCTCGTCATGCTGAGAGGGGACCCAGAGGACAGGTGATGCAGTGTTTTGTTGCCTGCAGTTGCAGGGGGAGGATTCCGTCGTCCCACGGGAGATTTCTTCAGAGCTCCTGGTGCAGAAAGGAGGCAGGCTACCCCCAGAGCATGCACCACCAGGAAACAGGCGAGAAAGCGGCAGGAGAAGCGATACAAGGTTGCAGTAGTCGTCTTTGGCTACTTTGTTGCGGTTTTGCAGGCGTCCTGAGCAGTCAGCAGTCGATCCTTTGGCAGAAGGTGAAGAGAGAGATGCAGAGGAACTCTGATGAGCTCTTGCATTTGTTATCTAAAGAATTCCCCAAAGCAGAGACCCTAAATAGCCAGAAAAGGAGGTTTGGCTACCTAGGAAGGAGGATAGGCTAGCAAAACAGGTAAGAGCCTATCAGAAGGAGTCTCTGTCATCACCTGCTGGCACTGGCCACTCAGAGCAGTCCAGTGTGCCTCTGTTTCCAAGATGGCAGAGGTCTGGAGCACACTGGAGGAGCTCTGGGCACCTCCCCTGGGAGGTGCAGGTCAGAGGAGTGGTCACTCCCCTTTCCTTTGTCCAGTTTCGCACCAGAGCAGGGCTGGGGGATCCCTGAACCGGTGTAGACTGGCTTATGCAGAGAAGGGCACCATCTGTGCCCATCAAAGCATTTCCAGAGGCTGGGGAGGCTACTCCTCCCCAGCCCTTCACACCTATTTCCAAAGGGAGAGGGTGTGACACCCTCTCTCAGAGGAAATCCCTTGTTCTACCTTCCTGGGCCAGGGCTGCTTGGACCTCAGGAGGGTAGAAACCTGTCTGAGGGGTTGGCAGCAGCTGCAGTGGAGACCCCGAAAAGGCAGTTTGGCAGTAGCCGGGTACTGTGTTAGAGACCCGGGGGATCATGGAATTGTCCCCCCAATACCAGAATGGTATTGGGGGGACAATTCCATGATCTTAGACATGCTACATGGCCATGTGCGGAGTTACCATTGTGACGCTATACATAGGTAGTGACCTATGTATAGTGCACACGTGTAATGGTGTCCCCGCACTCACAAAGTCCGGGGAATTTGCCCTGAACGATGTGGGGGCACCTTGGCTAGTGCCAGGGTGCCCACACACTAAGTAACTTTGCACCCAACCTTCACCAGGTAAAGGTTAGACATATAGGTGACTTATAAGTTACTATTGTGCAGTGGTAAATGGCTGTGAAATAATGTGGACGTCATTTCACGCAGGTTGCAGTGGCAGGCCTACGTAAGAATTGTCAGAGCTCCCTATGGGTGTCAAAAGAAATGCTGCAGCCCATAGGGATCTCCTGGAACCCCAATACCCTGGGTACCTCAGTACCATATACAATTGAATTATATGGGTGTGCCAGTGTGCCAATGTGAATTGGTAAATTTAGTCACTAGCCTGTAGTGACAAATTTGGAAAGCAGAGAGAGCATAAACACTGAGGTTCTGGTTAGCAGAGCCTCAGTGATACGGTTAGGCACCACACAGGGAACACATACAGGGCACATACTATGAGCACTGGGGCCCTGCCTGGCAGGGTCCCAATGAAACAAGGACTAAAACAACATACATACAGTGAAATATGGAGGTAACATGCCAGGCAAGATGGTACTTTCCTACACAACCCCCCCCCCCAAACGAAGGACAATAAGACTAGCCATGACCTGATGAGTCTTCATTGTCTAAGTGGAAATATCTGGAGAATCCATCTGCATTGGAGTGGGTACTCCCAGGTCTATGTTCCACTGTATAGTCCATTCTCTGTAGAGATATGGACCACCTCAACAATTTAGGGTTTTCACCTTTCATTTGTTTTAGCCAAAGTAGAGTTTTGTGGTCTGTCTGAACAATAAAGTGAGTGCCAAACAGGCATGGCCTCAACTTGTTCAGCGCCCAGACCACAGCAAAGGCCTCCCTCTCTATGGCAGACCAACGCTTTTCTCTAGGGGTCAACCTTCTGCTGATAAAAGCAACTGGTTGATCCTGGCCCTCAGTATTCAGTTGTGATAAGACTGCCCCTACCCCTACCCCTAATTCAGATGCATCAGTTTGAACAATTAATTTCTTGGAGTAACATGGGCGTTTTAGGACATGTGCAGAGCACATGGCCTGTTTGAGCTCCTCAAAAGCTTTCAGACAGCTAGCTGTCCATAACACCTTCTTAGGCATTTTCTTACTTGTGAGATCAATAAGAGGGGCTGCTATGGAGCCATAATTTTTAATGAATCTCCTATAATAGCCTGTGAGGCCTAAAAAGGCTCTCATCTGGGTCGGAGTTGTAGGGGGAACCCAATCCATGATTGTCTGGATTTTCCCCAGTAGTGGTGCAATCTGTTCTCCACCTACCAGGTGGCCCAGATAAACCACTTTTCCCTGCCCTATCTGGCACTTTGAGGCCTTGATAGTGAGGCCTGCCTTTTGCAGGGCCTCCAAAACTTTCCAAAGGTGGACCAAGTGCTCATCCCAGGTTGAGCTAAAGACAGCAATATCATCAAGATATGCTGCACTGAAAGCCTCCAACCCCTGCAGGACTGTGTTCACCAACCTCTGAAAAGTGGCAGGTGACTTTTTCAAACCAAAGGGCATCACTGTAAATTGGTAGTGCCATCTTAGAGTTGAAAATGCAGTCTTTGGTTTAGCATCTTCTGCCAATCTGTCCGCCAATACCCTGCAGTCAGATCAAAAGTGCTAAGATACTTGCCGATTGCCAGTGTATCAATGAGCTCATCTGCCCAGAGTATAGGGTGAGCATCAGTTTTTGTTACCTGATTGAGACCTCTGTAGTCTACACAAAACCTCATCGCTCTCTTTCCATCTTTGGTGTGAGGCTTTGGTACATGCACCACTGGGCAATCACATGGGCTTTCAGAAGGTTCAATCACTCCCAGATCCAACATTTTCTGCACCTCTTGTTTAATGCAGTCTCTGACGTGGTCAGGCTGCCTATACATCTTATTTTTGACAGGCAGGCTGTCTCCAGTATCAATTGTGTGTTCACACCAGGGTGTTGTACCTGGCACAATTGAAAAGAGGTCAGAAAATTGTCCTAGGAGATTGATGCAGTTTTCTTTCTGTTCTGCAGTCAGACAACCTGCTAAAACTACTCCCTCCACTAACGGCATCTGGTTCAGTGGTGGAAAAGAGATCAGGGAGAGGGTCACTCTCTTCTTCCTGTCCCTCATCTGTTGCCCTGAGCAGGGTGAGATCAGCTCTGTCATAGTAGGGTTTCAGGTGGTTGACATGATTCACCCCAAGGGGACTCCTGTCAGTGCCCCGGTCTACCAAATAGGTAACCTCACCCTTTTTCTCAACAATTAGATGGGGTCCACTCCATTTGTCTTAGAGTGCACTTGGGGCCACGGGCTCCAATACCCACACCTTCTGTCCTGGTTGGTACTGGATCAGAACAGTATTCTGGTCATGCCATTGCTTTTGCAGCTCCTAGCTGGCCTGAAGGTTTTTACTGGCCTTTTTCACATACACAGCCATTCTGGATCTTAGGCCAAGTACATAATCCTTCATATGGTGAAACGGCAGCGTTATCAGACGCTGCAGTGGCAAGCACATACGCCTTTGTTACTTGCTTCCCGAACTCTACGGTTAGAAACAGCCTTGAAAAAGTCCGAGAGGACGAAACACGTGTTGGCTGTTTTGTTGCTCATCTATGCCTGCTCATTCTGAGGAGTCAGTTTGTTATTGTAACCTGCTATATACTTTCTCATATGTGGATTCAAACAATTTTGAACTATGATTCAACGACCAATTACTGAGGATTAAACTTTTCCACACTAAGTCACCCGACTTTTGGACTCTCTTTGTTTGGAGTGCCCCGGTTTGCTCTTTTCTTAGATTTTGTAACATAATCCACTATGTCCTGTTTAGGAGCTTTTAAAGGTTGTTCCCAACCCTCCGTCACAAGAGTGAGTGGACCTCTTACAGGTTGTCCAAAGAGGAGTTCAAAGGGACTGAAGCCCACTCTTTTCTGGGGTACCTTCCTGTAAGCAAAAAGGAGGCAAGGTAACAGGACATCCCATCTCCTCCTGAGTTTTTCAGGGAGTCCCATTATCATACCTTTGAGAGTTTTATTAAACCTCTCTATCAGTCCATTAGCCTGTGGATGGTAAGGAGTGGTGAACTTGTAGGTAACACCACACTCCTTCCACATTGCTTTCAAGTATGCAGACATGAAGTTGCTACCCCTGTCTGAATCTACCGCTTTAGGAAAACCCACCCTGGAAAAGATTCCCAGGAGGGTCTTTGCTACTGCAGGAGCTGTAGTGGTCCTTAGAGGAATAGCTTCAGGATATATTGTGGCATGGGCCACAACCACCAAGATAAACCTATTGCCTGAAGCAGTAGGAGGGTCAAGGGGGGCAACTATGTCAACCCCTAGCCTTTCAAAGGGCACCCCAACCACTGGAAGTGGAATTAGAGGGGCCTTTGGAGTGCCACCAGTCTTGCCGCTGGCTTTGCAGGTCACACAAGACTTGCAAAAATCTTTGGTGTCCCCTGACATCCTAGACCGGTGAAACAAGGGGACAAGTCTTTCCCAAGTTTTTATCTGGCCCAAATGCCCAGCCAAAGGAATGTCATGTGCAAGAGTGAGAAGAAACTCTCTGTACTGCAGGGGAATGACCAATCTCCTGGCTGCTCCAGGTTTTGGGTCCCTTGGCTCTGTGTACAAGAGGTTCTCTTCCCAGTATACTCTTTGACTGTCACTGACATCCCCATTTTGCTGTTTGCCAGCTTGCTGTCTGAGACCCTCTAATGTGAGACAGGTTTGCTGTGCCACACTCAGCTCTTCCCTGGCAGGCCCCCCTCCACCCAAAAGCTCAGCAGTGTCTGCTGCCAGCTCATCTGGTGAAGGTTCTGCACAGGGAGGAAATTCCTCTTCCTCAGAAGGGGAATCATCTGTAGAGGGAGGGATAGTGGGTAGGGATTTACCCTTGCTACCCCTAGCTTTAAGGAGCACTTGGTCCATTGTTCCAGGATCCAAGTTACCCTGTCCTTTTTGCTTTTTGGCCTGAGCCCTGGTTAAAGCAAAAATATGCCCAGAAATGCCCAGCATTGCTGCATGAGCCTCCAACTCCACTTCTGCCCAAGCTGATGTCTCTAAATCATTCCCTAGTAGACAGTCTACAGGTAAATCTGAGGCAACCACAACTTTCTTTGGACCAGTAACCCCGCCCCACTTGAGATTCACAACAGCCATGGGGTGGCTAATAGTGTTGTTATGAGCGTCTGTCACTTGGTACTGCTGGCCAAGTAGGTGTTGTTCAGGGTGGACCAGTTTTTCTATCACCATAGTTACACTGGCTCCTGTGTCCCTGTAGGCCTGAACCTCAACACCATGTATTATGAGAAGTTGCTTGTACTTATCCATATTAAGGGGACAAGCAACCAAGGCTAAAACAGCCTCTGTGGTCTCCCTAACAAGACCAATCCCAACTACATTGATAATAGTGAGCCCAGCTACACCCTTGGATTGGCTATTAGTAGGTTTCCCACCACCACTGCTATTACTAGGGGCACTAGAATTTGCAGCAGGGGTTGTGGTGGTGGGAGGTTTGGTGTTTTTTTTTGGACAACTGGAATCAGTTGCTCAATGGCCTTTGACTTTACACAAAGAACACCAAGGCTTTTTAGGTTGATTATTGGAAGAGGATTTGGACCCACCACCCCCAGAGGATTTTTGTGGGCCTGATGAAGGCTCAGAATGTTTACTTTTGTCCCCACCCTTGTCAGAAGACTTACCATCCTTCTTCTTGCCATCATTGTCACCCCCTGTATGAACTTTTGTGTTCACCCTTGTTCTGACCCACGTGTCTGCCTTCTTTCTCAATTGTTGGGGAGAGGTCAGATCCAGGTCCACTAGGTATTGGTGCAACAAGTCAGACACACAGTTATTCAGAATATGCTCTCTCAGAATAAGATTATACAGGCTTTCATAGTTAAATACCTTACTGCCATGTAACCACCTTTCCAAGGCCTTCACTGAACAGTCCACAAAATCTGTCCAGTCGTGAGAGGACTCTTTTGTGGTGTCTCTGAACTTAATCCTGTATTGTTCAGTGGTTAAGCCAAATCCATACAAGAGTGCATCCTTCAATACTGTGTAGTTGTTAGCTTCACTTTCTCTAACAGTAAGGAGCCTATCCCTACCCTTTCTAGTGAAAGATAGCCACAAAATAGCAGCCCACTGTCTTTGAGGGACCAACTGTACCATACAGGCCCTCTCAAGTACAGCAAATCACTTGATGATGTTGTCCCCCTCCTTGTAAGGGGGGACTATCTTGTGCAGATTCCTGGAATCATGCTCTCTAACAGGATTTCTAACAGGAATACTGCTGCTGCCACCATGGGGTCCTAACCCCAACCTCTGTCTTTCCTTCTCAATGTCTAGGGATTCCGTATCTAAGGCCAGCTGTTGCTGTTTAAGCTTCAGTCTGGTCTCTTCATCCCTAAACTTTTTGAGTTCCCTTTCTAACAAGTTATCCTCAGGGTGGGTGGGTTGGGAATGCTTTGACACAGATGACAAATTGGAAACTTCAGAGGGGGACCTGTCTAACTGTCTGGACCCTGGTAACCTGGCCTCTAGGAATAAAGGATGCCCTACTGTGATGGGAACCTCTATCACTACCAGCATTACTAGTTGCCCTGCTAGGGGGCAGACCCTTATCAGAACCCTCCCCAGCTTCCTCAAGGGGTTCCTCTGAATCAGACTGGGAAGCTTCTACTAACCTCTCATTTGATGGGCCAGACTGGTTCTGGTCATCCACCATAAGCATGTTAAACAGAAACTCTATTGTAGGGTTCTTTCCTATAACTAAACCTATATCTAAGCAGAGACTCCTTAAGCTCTTGTAGGTCAAAATGTCATAAGCAGCATTGACAGTTTTGAGAGTAGAATCTACCACGGACATGATAGTAAAAGGTTTAGAGATAGGGAGAGGAGAGAAAAAGTTTTAGAACTTTTGAAAGCTTAGAGAAAAAAACTTTTTCTAACTTTCAGAAAACTTTTAGAAGTTTTAAGAAACTTTTCAAAACTTTGTAAAAAGTTTTAGGATAGAAAAGCAAACTTTTTGGGTTATGTGTACATCCACTGAACTGCTTGGTATATGATTCTCTTATGAAAAGTACAAAATGACAAAGTGGTAAAGCAGTTGCAAGTACTTATCCCACCGCTGCACCTCCAATGTAGGAGGCTGGCCTGGCTTGTAGTGGGTACCAAAGGTACATACACCTTGTGCCAGGTCCAGTTATTCCTTATTAGTAGAATAGAGGTGTTTCTAGCAGCTTAGGCTGATAGAAGGTAACTATGGCAAAGCAGCTTAGGTGGAACTAGGAGACATGCAAAGCTCCTACTATTCCACTTATATCATATGCACAATATCATAAGAAAACTCAATACACAGAGTTACTAAAAATAAAGGTACTTTAATTTTATGACAATATGCCACAAGTATCTCAGTGAGGACCCTCAGTAAGAAGGTAAGTAATATACACAAGTTATATGTTCACAAACCACAAATAGGTAAGTAAGAGTCAGAAAAGTAATGCAAACAGTGTAGAATTACAATAGGTTGCAATAGGCAAGGATAGGTATAGGGGCAGCACAAACCATATACTCCAAAAGTGGAATGCGAATCACAAATGGACCCCAGACCTATGTGAGCTTGTAGAGGGTCACTGGGACTGTAAGAAAACAGTCAGGGCGTCCAAGATACCCCACCCCAAGACCCTGAAAAGTAGGAGTAAAGTACACCTACTACCCCAAGAGAGCACAATAGTCTTTATAGGGGGATTCTGCAAGAACAAAAAACACCTGTAGTGCACTGACAACGCATTTCCAGACCTGAGGCCCTGCAAGGCAAGTGGACCAAGTCCAATAGTTGTGACAGTGTCCGGGGGGGCAGGAGCCCAGGAAACCCCGGATGGAGGTGCAAGGAAGCTGCCTCCAGATGGAAGAAGCTTGGAATTCTGCAAGAAAGAAGAGGACTAGGAATGTCTCCTTCGAAGGAAAGATGTCCCACGTCACGATGAAGCTTGCAAATGTGTTCCCACACGGAAATATCACAAACAAGCCTTGCTAGCTGCAAGGATCATGGTAGACGTTTTTGGGTGCTGCTGAGGACCAGAAAGGACGAGGATGTCGCGTTTTGGAGGAGGAGACAGAGGGGGCACCCAGCAACTCAGAGAGCCCTCACAGAAGCAGACAGCACCCACAGAAGTACCCCAACAGGCACTTAGAATATTAGTGAACCAGAGTCCACATGAAGTTACAAAAGAGGGTCCCACGACATCGGAGGCCAACTCAGAGGGTTGTGCACTGCAGGATGAAGTCCTGGGCACCCAGGCTAGGCTCTGCATGAAGGAAATCCTGGAAGAGTGCACAGGAGCCGGAGCAGCTGCAAGTCAAGCAGTACAAGGCTTTGCAGTCTAGCGTGGGGAGGCAAGGACTTACCTCCACCAAACTTGGACTGAAGAGTCACTGGACTGTGAGAGTCACTTGGACAGAGTTGCTGTGGTCCAGGGACTACGCTCGTCAGGATGAGAGGGGACCCAGAGGACCAGTGATGCAGTCTTTTGGTGCCTGCGTTAGCAGGGGGAAGATTCCGTCGACCCACGGGAGATTTCTTCGGAGCTTCTGGTGCTGGGGGAACGCAGGCTACCCCCAGATCATGCACCACCTGGAAACAGTCGAGAAAGCCGGCAGGATTAGGCGCTACAATGTTGCTGGTAGTCGTCTTGCTACTTTGTTGCGGTTTTGCAGGCATCCTGGAGCAGTCAGCGGTCGATCCTTGGTAGAAAGGCGAAGAGGGAGATGCAGAGGAACTCTGGTGAGCTCTTGCATTCGTTATCTGAAGAATTACCCAAAGCAGAGACCCTAAATAGCCAAGATAGGAGGATTGGCTACCAAGAGAGGTAAGAGCCTATCAGAAGGAGCCTCTGACGTCAACTGCTGGCACTGGCAACTCAGAGCAGTCCAGTGTACCCCCAACACCTCTGTTTCCAAGATGGCAGAGGTCTGGGACACACTGGAGAAGCTCTGGGCACCTCCCCTGGGAGGTACTGGTCAGGGGATTGGTCAGTCCCCTTTCCTTTGTCGAGTTTCACGCCAGAGCAGGGCTGGGGGATCCCTGAACCAGTGTAGACTGGCTTATGCAGAGATGGGCAGCATCTGTGCCCATCAAATCATTTCCAGAGGCTGGGGGAGGCTACTCCTCCCCAGCCCTTACACCTATTTCCAAAGGGAGAGGATGTAACACCTCTCTCAGAGGAAATCCTTTGTTCTGCCTTCCTGGGCCAGGGCTGTCTGGACCCCAGGAGGGCAGAAACCTGTCTGAGGGGTTGGCAGCAGCAGCAGCTGCAGTGGAGACCCCCGAAAGGCAGTTTGGCAGTACCCGGGTTCTCTGCTAGAGACCCGGGGGATCATGGAATTGTCACCCCCAATACCAGAATGTTATTGGGGTGACAATTCCCTGATCTTAGACATGTTACATGGCCATGTTCGGAGTTACCATGGTGATGCTACATATAGGTATTGACCTATATCTAGTGCACGCGTGTAATGGTGTCCCCACACTCACAATGTCCGGGGAATTTGCCCTGAACGATGTGGGGGCACCTTGGCTAGTGCCAGGGTGCCCACACACTAAGTAACTTTGCACCTAACCTTCACCAAGTGAGGGTTAGACATATAGGTGACTCATAAGTCACTTACGTGCAGTGTAAAATGGCTGTGAAATAACGTGGGTGTTATTTCACTCAGGCTGCAGTGGCAGTCCTGTGTCACAGTGTTCCCCAACCCCCGGGCCGCGGACCGGTGCCGGTCCGTGGATCAATCGGCACCGGGCCGCCCCACTGTGGCGGGCGGTAAATGTTTGATAATTTTTCCGTGGCCCACTTGTCACACAATGGGACAAGCGGGCCCCGGAAAAATGATCAAACATTTACCGGTCCGCGGCGATAAAAAGGTTGGACAACACTGCTGTGTAAGATTTGTCTGAGCTCCCTATGGGTGGCAAAAGAAATGCTGCAGCCCATAGGGATCTTCTGGAACCCAAATATCCTGAGTACCTAGGTACCATATACTAGGGAATTATAAGGGTGTTCCAGTGTGCCAATCAGAATTGGTAAAAATAGTTACTAGCCTGCAGTGAAAATTTTAAAAACAGAGAGAGCATAAACACTGAGGTTCTGGTTAGCAGAGCCTCAGTGATACAGTTAGGCACCACACAGGGAACACATATAGGCCACAAACTTATGAACACTGGGGTCCTGGCTAGCAGGATCCCAGTGGACAGTAAAAACACCCTGATATATACTCACAAGCAGGCCAAAAGTGGGGGTAACAAGGCTAGAAAGAGGCTACCTTACTACACAACCCCCCCAAACAAAGGACAATAAGGCTAACCTTGGCCAGATGAGACTTTATTGTCTAAGTGGTGATAATTGGAGAGTAGCTCTGCAATAGATCGGTTACTCCCTTTATCATCCACTATATGGTTACTTCACCGTGGGGATGTATACCACCTTGTTTGAAGTTTTTTAGCGAGCCAGCAATGTGAAGTTATATTTTCAGAGTTCCTATTAGTATGTTTTAGTTTAGAGCAGTGGAAATTGTCCACTGGACCTATATCAAATGATGTGAATGCCAGACAGGGATGCTATCTCAGTAAAGCCATAGCTGGGCAAAAACGTTGTCCCTATGGCTGTAAGAGAGAACAGGTTTGCTGTTTCTCTTGAGTTGGAGCAGGGCAGGTATGCTGTCCTATAAGCTCCACAATAGGGCAGGGCTGCTGTCCTAAGTGTTTTGAGGCAGTGCAGGGTTGCTGCACTGACGTTTCTCTAGGAGGGTTGGAAGGATGCTTCATGTCAACTAAATGGTGCACTTTTTTCACCAATATTAGTTATCCCACAGAGAGATACTTCTACCTCAGGGAGTACAGCTGTGTTAGCTGATGATTCCCTTGGTACAGGTGCCACCCTAGGAGAGGTTTCCCCTACGACAGGGATGGTATCCTGAATGGCAGGGTGGGTAGGGGATACTTTGATGCCCTATTTAGCTGTTGTTGGAGAAGGATCCTGAGTTTTCAGGCCTTTTTCTTTCCTTTGCTTTTTCATTTCAGCTGAAATGAGAGGAAGCAAATCCTCAGGGATACCCAGCATGGCTGCATGGGTATTAAACTCTACCTCAGCCCAACCTGAGGCTTCTAGGTCATTACCTAAGAGACAGTATACAGGTAAGCTAGGTGATACTACCATCTGCTTAGGGCCAGCAACTCCACCTCAACTAAACTGAATTATAGCTAAGGGAAGGAACTTAGTGGAGTTATGGACATCAATAATCTTGCATTGCTGTCCAATGATGTGTTGTGCAGGAGACACTAGGTTTTCAGTCACCAAAGTGATACTGGCACCTGTGTCCCTGTAGGCCTGAGCCTCAGCACCATTTATTGAAACTGTCTGCCTGTACTTATCCATTGCAAGGAGCCAAGCAGCCAGTGTGGCAAGGCCAGTGCCACCAGTTGTGACAGAAACTGTCTTGGGACTGACTACCCCAGTTTCTATGATGGACACATAAGTGAACCCAACTACACCCTTATTTTGACTGTTGCCAGCAGTCCCATCACTATTACCACTACTGCTAGGGGCACTAGAGTTTGATGTATTAGTGGTGGTAGGCTCAGGGGGTTTACCTGGGCAGGGTTTATCCCCTGTCCTTTATTTTTACACACATAGCACCAAGGATTTTTAATGTGTGTGGGTTGTGAAGAAGAGGAAGAAGTAGATTTATCCCCACCCCCTGAAGAGTGTTTAGGATTTAAAGAAGGATTACCCTGAGATTTCTCACCATCTTTCTTCTTGCCATCCTTGTCACCTCCTGTATGAACTTTTCTGTTCACTCTTGTTCTGACCCATTTGTCTGCCTTTTTTCCCAATTCTTGGGGAGAGGTCAGATCTGAGTCTACCAAGTACTGGTGCAACAAATCAGACACACAATTGTTAAGAATATGCCCTCTCAGGATCAGATTATACAGGCTTTCATAGTCAGTCACCTTACTGCCATGCAACCAACCCTCCATGGCCTTCACTGAACAGTCTACAAAGTCTGTCAAGTCTTGAGAGGACTCTTTTCTGGTGTCTCTGAACTTAATCCTGTATTGTTCAGTGGTTAAGCCAAATCCATCCAAGAGTGCATCCTTCAAAACTTTGTGGTTGTTAGCATCACTTTCTCTGACAATAAGGAGCCTATCCCTATCCTTACCAGTGAAAGATAGCCACAAGATAGCAGCCGACTTCCTTTGAGGGACCAACTGTACCATACAGGCCCTCTCAAGTGCAGCAAACCACTTGTTAATGTCACCCCCTCCTTGCAAGGGGGGGCTATCTTATGCAGGTTTCTGGAATCATGATCTATAACAAGATTGCTATCAAAAACACTGCTGCTGCCACCATGGAGAACTAACCCCAATCTCTGCCTTACCCTCTCTACATCCAGAGATTCCCAGTCTCAGACCAGCTGCTATTGTTTAAGCTTCAGCCTAGCCTCTTCCAACCTCAGCTTTCTGAGTTCCCTTTCCATTAAGTTATCCTCAGGGTGGGAATTGTGAGACACAGAAGAAATATGGGAATTGGCAGAGTTAGACCAAAGCCCCCCCTTAATCCCACTTCCTGTGGTTCGGGTGCCCTTTCAAAGGGTAGGGGTTGACATAGTAGGCCTCCTTGACCCTCCAACAGCTTCAGGCAATATGTTTATTCTGGTGGTAGTGGACCATGCCACTAGGTATCCTGAAGCAATTTCCTTAAGGACCACTACAGCTCCTGCAGTGGCAAAGGCCCTCCTGGGAATCATTTCCAGAGTGGGTTTCTCTAAGGAAGTGGTGTCAGACAGAGGTAGTAAGTTCATGTCTGCATACCTCAAAGCAATGTAGAAGGAGTGTGGTGTAACGTACAAGTTCACTGCTCCTTATCATCCACAAACAAATGGTCTGGTTGAGAGGTTTAATAAAACTCTCAAAGTTATGATAATGGGATTCCCTGAAAAACTCGGAAGGAGATGCGATGACCTGTTGCCATGCCTCATTTTTGCTTACAGGGAGGTGCCCCAAAAAGGAGTGGGCTTTAGCCCCTTTGAACTCTTCTTTTGGCACCCTGTGACAGGTCCCCTTGCACTTGTTAAGGAGGGTTTGGGAACAACCTTTAAAAGCTCCTAAACAGGGCATTGTGGACTATGGACTTGGCCTAAGATCAAGAATGGATGAGTACATCAAGGCCAGTAAAAACATTCAGGCCAGCCAGGATCTGCAAAAGCAGTGGCATGACCAGAAGGCTGTCCTGATCCACTACCACCCAGGACAGAAGGTGTGGGTATTGGAGCCTGTGGCCCCAAGAGCACTCCAAGACAAATGGAGTGGACCCCATCTAATTGTTGAGAAAAAGGGTGAGGTTAACTACCTGGTAGACCTGGGCACTGCCAGGAGTCCCCTGAGGGTGCTCCATTTCAACCGCCTAAAACCCTACTATGACAGGGCTGATCTCACCCTGCTCATGGCAACTGATGAGAGACAGGCAGAAGAGAGTGACCCTCTCCCTGATCTTTTCTCCACCACTGAAGCTGATTGCTTAGTGGAGGGAATAGTACTTGCAGATTGCCTTACTGCTGAGCAGAAGGACACCTGTGTAAATCTCCTAAGTCAATTTTCTGAACTCTTCTCACTGATACCAGGTACCACTTAAACAAGAGGTACAGAAGATGTTGGACTTAGGAGTAATTGAGCATTCAGAAATCCCAAGGGCTAGCCCAGTGGTGCTGGTCCCAAAACCTCACAGTGAGGACGGTAAAAGAGAAATGAGGTTTTGTGTTGACTATAGAGGTCTCAATCAAATAACCAAGACAGATGCTCACCCTATACCCAGGGCAGAAGAGCTAATAGATAAACTGGCTTCTGCCAAGTATCTAAGCACTTTTGATTTAACTGCAAGGTATTGGCAGATTGAATTATCAGAAGATGCAAAACCTAAAGCTGCATTCTCAACCATTTGAGGGTGCTATCAGTTCACTGTGATGCCCTTTGGTCTGAAAAATGCACCTGCCACTTTTCAAAGGTTGGTGAACACAGTCCTGCAAGGTTTGGAAGCTTTTAGTGCAGCATATCTAAATTATATAGCTGTCTTTAGCTCCACCTCGGATGAGCACCTGGTCCACCTGTGGAAAGTTTTGGAGGCCCTGCAAAAGGCAGGCCTCACTATCAAGGCTTCAAAGTGCCAGATGAGGCAGGGGAAAGTGGTTTATCTGGGTCACGTGGTAGGTGGGGAACAGATTGCACCACTGCAAGGGAAGATCCAGACCATTATGGAATGGGCTCCCCCTACAACTCAAACCCAGGTGAGAGCCTTTCTAGGCCTCACAGGGTACTATAAGAGGTTCATTAAGAATTAGGCTCCATAGCAGCTCCTCTTAATGACCTCACTAGTAAGAAGATGCCCAAAAAGGTATTGTGGACAGCTAGCTGTCAAAAAAGCTTTTGATGAGCTCAAACAGGCCATGTGCTCTGCACCTGTCCTAAAAGGACCTTACTACTCAAAAAAGTTTACAGTCCAGACTGATGCTTCTGAATTGGGGGTTGGGGCAGTGCTATCACAGCTTAATACTGAGGACCAGGATCAACCTGTTGCTTCTATCAGCAGGAGGGTGACCCCTAGAGAAAAGTGTTGGTCTGCCATTGAAAGAGAGGCCTTTGCTGTGGTCTGGGCGCTGAAAGTGTTGAGACCATACCTGTTTGGTACTCACTTTATTGTTCAGACAGACCACAAACCTCTACTTTGGCTAATACAAAGGAAAGGTGAAAACCCTAAATTGTTGAGGTGGTCCATCTCCCTACAGGGAATGGACTATACAGTGGGACATAGAAATGGGAGTACCCACTCCATCATCATCAACACATCGCTTTATTCGGTTAATTTACACCATCAAAGCATAAATCACACAATACAAGAATAAAATTTAAAATCATAAATATCTGGCATTTCAAAAATACATAAAAGAATAAAACATTTTTTTTTTAAATCTCTTTATTCAATTTTGCAGTTAACAGCTCTTACATTGATTTAATAAACAGTGTATTTTTATGCAATTGTGAGTTTCTTTTTTTTTTTATTATTTTGCTTCTGGTCATTTTATACATCTTGTTCTACATATTTTGCAGTTAGAAACTTTATTGCATTTGGTTCAAAGAGCATTGTATAAGTAATAAGAAAAACTGGGAAAAGAAAAACAGAAAGTAAAGAAGCCAAAATAGGGCTATGAAGACAAGGTTATATATATAATGGGTTGGTAGGAGGTGAGAAAGATGCTAGTGATGTAGATGCGATGGTGGGGGAGTTGACGGTTTCTTTGTGAATGTTTGTTAGGTTGGTGAGGTCTGTGTGGGTTTGGGGGGATTCTGTATTACAGTCTTGCGTGCTTCTTTTAGAGGAGTATTTTGAGTACTTGTATATGGTTAAGGTTGTATTGTCTTGTTGCTGCAGTCATTTGTCGTTATCTTGCAGCATTTTCCTAAGGTGGGCGGGTGTCATCCTTTTCGAGAAACTGCTCTAGGAAGGTGTCCCAAGTCTCTGAATTTTTGACTATAATCCCTATATCTTTTAATGAGTCCAATACATGTTTTTCTGCATTTTTCCAGTGTATTAGGTCTTTCTGCCATCTGTTTATATCCGGAGTGCCAGGAGATTTCCATTGTGTTGCGATGAGGCGTTTAAAGATAATAAACGCCAGGTCTGCGCATCTATGTTTTTGCCTATCTTTATTGCGCCTATGTCTTATGCCCAATATGCAGGATTCGGGTGTAGGATTCAGTTTTAGTCCCGCCCATTAATTTGTCTGTTGTGTGACAGTGTACCATATACGAAGTAGTGGTGGGCAGCTCCAGGTCATGTGATAAAAATCTGCCTCCGTGGTTCCGCAACGTGGGCATTCAGATGTTGCTTGTGGGAACATGTGTTTTATGCGGAGTGGGGTTAAATATGTCTGGTGTAAGTAATTTAGTTGGGTGTATCTGAAGCGGGCATTGCGAGAAATTTCTCGGGTGGTCGTTAGGGCCATGGTCCATTGTTTCTCTGTGAGAGGTGTTTGTAGAGCCTTATCCCAGTATGATTTGGCTTGTGTTTGTGTTTTTGCAGGGTAAGCTTGTAGTATGTGGTATATTTGCGATATACTTGGTGTCGTGTTAACACCTGCTAGTAGCTCGTGTAGGGCGGGGGCTGTTGGTGGTTCTGAGTTGCCTTGGCCCCATACTTTACGTATCAGTCCTTTGATTGCCCTGTATGTTATAAATTTCTCTGGCCCTAAGTTATATGACTCTGCCAATTTTGTGTATGTTATGTATTGCTCGTCTACATATAAATCTCCGACCTGCTGTATATCTTTTGTTATCCACGACGTTAGATATAGTGTTTCATGCAATTTATTTATTCCTGGTATGGCTAGTAGGGGAATCTTCGGTGAGTATTGTGGTACCCGGGTTCCCTTAGCTATATATCGATTCCAGGTGCGTACGGCAACTGTCATTAGTACGTTTTTGTGATGTGGGGTGTGTGTCCCTCCTATGAGCCAATCTAGTATCTTTATTCTCCCTAGTTGTGTTCTCACTTTATGGCCCTCTGGGCTTGGGGGGGTCTTGTATCCAGGTCATGATCCAATGTAACTGTGCTGCTGCATAGTAATGCTCGAGGTGCAGTACCCCCATTCCTCCCTTTTCCATTGGGAGGTAGAGTTTATCAATAGCTACTCTTCTACGACCATTCGCCCATATCAGTTCAGTCAATAGTTTGGTTAATTGTGTGAAGAGTGTTTTTGGTAATATTAGCGGTAGTCTTGTGAAATAATAGAGTAGTCGAGGTAGTACTATCATTTTGGCCAGAGCCACTCTTCCCATTGGTGAGAGGGGTAGTGAGCACCAGAAGAGTATTGAGCTTTTAATTGATCTAATGGCTCTGTCCAGGTTGCCTTCCTTTAGGTCTGTAGCGCTATGATATATGTGGACTCCTAAATATTTAAAAGTGGTATGTTCCCATTGTAATGTATCATCAGTTGGCGTTTCGGCGCGTGGTGTTGGTGACGGGCACATAGGGAATATGCATGATTTGGACCAGTTGACGCGCAGACCGGATAAGTCTCTGAACGTGTTAAGTAGTTGTAATATGTGTGGTAGAGATTCTTTATAGTTGCGTAGATATATTAGTGCATCGTCTGCATATAGTGATATTATGCGGAATTCTTCGCCATCTGGGATACCCCATTGTTTTGTTTCATTGCGTAGTCTTGCCGCGAGTGGTTCTATTGCGAGTGCAAATAGTGGTGGTGATAGCGGGCAGCCTTGTCGCGTTCCTCTACCTATGTCGAATTTCTCTGAGATGATTGCGCCGGTTTTAATCCGTGCTTTGGGGATAGTATGTATTATGGATATCCAGCGTGTAAAGCCAGCACCAAACTTCATTTTTTGTAATGTTGTCATCAGAAATGGCCAGCCTAGAGTGTCAAAGGCTTTTTCCACATCCAGTGACACCGCCACACTAGATTGATCCTGTTCCTGAGTCATGGATATAGTACGTACTAAGTTTCTTATATTAATAGCGGTATTTCGCCCTGGTATAAAGCCAGATTGATCTGGGTGTATCAGGGTAGTCATTAGTGGCAGGAGGCGATTGGCTAGGATTTTCCCCAGAATTTTATAGTCCGAGATTAATAAAGATAAGGGTCTATAGGAGCGGACGTTTAAAGGGTCACAACCTTTTTTGTGTAGGACTACAATTGTCGCCTCCTTTTGCGTTTCTGTGAGTTGTCCTCTTTCATATGCTTCTTGTAGCATATTTTGGAGTGATGTAATTATCTGTGGTGTGAATGTTTGGTAGTATTCAATGGGGAGACCATCTGTTCCTGGAGTCTTATTGTGTGCCAACTGTTTTAATGCCTGTAGTATCTCTTCCCTTTCGATTGGCCTATCAAGGTAGGTTGTTTGTTCTGCGTTAGTCTTTTCATTGGGGCTTGTTGAAAAAACTTTGCCAGTTGTGTTGGGTGTTGGGGAGGTTCTGCTGTGTATAGTTTACTATAGTATTGTTTGAATGTATCGTTTATCTCTAGTTGCGTGTTTATCATTGTGCCTGTGTCTTGGCGTACAGCATTTATGGGAGTGACTTTCTGTGTCCCTTTTGCTAGCCACGCTAACAATCTGCTAGAGCGGTCGCCTTCAGCGTGTAAACGTGCAATGTAGTGTTTATGATTGAATTTGCGCAATCGTGTCTCGGTTGCGTTCCATTGATTTTTGAGGTTAGCTAGCTCGTTACTATTGCCTCTCCCCAAAGCCATTTCGCATTCTATGTTGCGAATTTTGTTTTCTGTTTCTTGTAGTTCTGTACTTAATGCTCGGCGGACCCCTCCTGCTGTTGCTATACACATGCCCCTTATAACTACCTTGTGACCGTCCCATTCTACAGCGCGTGATGTTGTTATCTTTGTATTAATTGCAAAGTATGTTTCTATTTCTTCTGCTATTTTAGCGCGGAAAGGGGGATCACATAATTGGGTGGGTTGTAGGCACCATGTTGGTATGCATGTTAATTGTCTTCCCTATTTTAATGTTACTAGTAGCAGGCAATGGTCTGATAGGGTTTTGGCGAGGTATGTTGCGTTATATATCATATGCGCTAGTCCTTTAGTGCATAATAATAAATCTATTCTCGTATGGAGATGGTGTACTGGTGAGTAGGAAGAGTATTCTCTGTCTGTGGGGTGTAAGCGTCGCCATATGTCTTGTAGTTCTCTTTCTTGTATCCATTTATTAAGTGCACAGGACAGTGTCTTGCATTGGGTGTCTCTCATTGGGGGGTGTGATCTGTCTAATGACATCTCAATTACACTATTAAAGTCACCTCCCCAAATAGTAGGTATGGTCGGATCATATGGGATTTGCGTGGTAATAGTTCAGAGAAATTCACCCTGTCCCATGTTGGGTGCATATAGTCCGATTATCGTTAGATGCTTTCCGTCTAACTCTCCATCTAGACTAGTGTATCTTCCATTGTTGTCTGTATGTATATTTTTGACAGTATACAGTACACCCGGAGCTATCCATATTAATACTCCCTTCGCATATGTCGAGGTTTTGGTTCTGTGTGTTATTCCCGACCATTTTTATCTATTTCAGACAGTTCGTGTGCTGTGGCATGCGTCTCTTGTAGGATAGCTATATGTATTTTGTGTTGTTTAAGGTATGAGTGTATCTTATGTCTTTTAGACATATTTTCTAATCCCCTTACATTCCAGGTTATATATTGTATATCGTCATTTTGTGTGGTTTCCTTAATATAGTGTGTTTCACGTGTCCCGGTTCCCAGGCCGTTACACCCGTCACGCCCCAAATCTCCTTTGTGTGGGATATTAAGCATCTTGTGGGAAAGAATAAAAGTAAAAGAGAGAGTAGAACTTACATTGGTTAAATAAAAGAATAAAACATAAATACTAAAATCAAAGAGATATTCCTCTTCAAACAGTGCATAACTACCTAGCCCTTATTCCTCAGGATAGCCAAAATATCATTCAATGAGCTAATACCCTAATCATAGGCCTCATAATAATCAAGAAAACATTTTTAACTGGCAAATTCGTGTATGCCATGCAGCCGCAAGGAACTTGCTAACTGCACAGAACAGGGTGCAGGATGTGTTCCTCATCATAATCCTTAAAGCATCTATACAGCATCTGATCCCCATATTCTTACAAACTGGACGTAGCCACCTCTGACGAGCAATCCTATATGCTGGGCATGTGAACATAAAATGCACAATGGTTTCTGGAGAAATACTACAACTCAGGCATAGATCAGTACTCGGAGAAAAATCCCGCCAATTGCCAAAGTTTAAGGGGAAGGCATCCATTTCTGAACTGAATATACAAACTCTTGCTTAATGGATCAGTAATAAGATCCATAAACAGTTCAAAACACGGATGCCACTTAGTGTCAAGAAAGTGAGAAGTCAATCTGCCATGAGACAAATGAAGTAAGTAGTTTCCCCTGACGTACGCCCAGTAAGCTGTTTTTAGATGCTTCTTCTGCTCTTTCCTTAAATTATGAGGATGGCTCCAGTAAGTACTAAGACCCAGAATGCAAAACCATTTAGATATGTGTTGAAACCAAGGGATAGTAAGCACGTTAGGTCTATCTAAGATATCTTGGATGGATTCCTTATATGTGAGTAGCTCAGGAGTAGACCAAACACGTACCCAGAAAAGCAGCGGTCTTAGAGCAATAATCTCTGAGATACGTGCAAGTCCAAGGTCCCAAAACATTGGTAACAAAGGAGTATTACGTGGACAAGCCAAGAGTGATCTTACAAAGTTATTTTCACCTATTGAAAGTTTACCAGCATTTGAGTATCCCCAGATTTCTGCCCCATGAGCCACAGCACTCTGGGCCTTTGCCCGATACATTTTTAGTGCTGGAGTAACTACTCTCTCGACGGTCGACTTGTGGATGCGCAAAATTGCCCCAGATATACGTGCCAGAAGGGCTGAGCTTTTATTAATCTGGGCCTCCCACTGCATGTCCTTACTAATTCTGACCCCCAGGTAATCAATGGAGCAAACCTTGCTCAACGGAGTCCCTTTATAAAGGATGGTATATCCTTTAGAGGGACCACGACCCATGGTCAATATTTTTAGTTTTTGGTATGATTAAGCTCCAGCCCAAAGTCGTCACACTCCAATGCAGATGGACTCTCAAGATATTTCCACTTAGACAATGAAGACTCATCTGGGCAAGTATAGCCTTATTGTCCATCGTTGGGGGGGGGGTTGTGTAGGAAAGTACCATCTTGCCTGGCATGTTACCCCCATTTTTACTTGTGTGTCAGTTTGTTTTTGCCTGTGTCACTGGGATTCTGCTAGGCAGGACCCCAGTGCTCATAGTTTGTGGCCTATATGTGTTCTTTGTGTGGTGCCTAACTGTATCACTGAGGTTCTGCTAACCAGAACCTCAGTGTTTATGATCTCTCTGCTTTTAAAATTGTCACTGCGGGCTAGTGACCATTTTCACCAATTCTGATTGGCACACTGGAACTCCCATATAATTCCCTAGTAGATGGTACCTAGGTACTCAGGCTATTGGGGTTCCAAGGGATCCCTATGGGCTGCAGCATTTCTTTTTCCACCCCTAAGGAGCTCAGACAATTCTTACACAGGACTGCCACTGCAGCCTGAGTGAGATAACGTCCATGTTATTTCACAGCCATTTTACACTGCACTTAAGTAACTTACAAGTCACCTATATGTCTAACCCTCACCTAGTGAAGGTTAGCTGCAAAGTTACTAAGTGTGAGGGCACCCTGGCACTACCCAAGCTGCCCCCAAATTGTTCAGGGCAATTTCACCGGACTTTGTGAGTGCGGGGACACCATTACATGCGTGCACTACATATAGGTCAATACCTATATGCAGCTTCACAATGGTAACTCCGAATATGGCCTTGTAACATGTCTAAGTTCATGGAATTGTCCCCCATGCCAAATTTGGTATTGGGGTGCCAATCCCATGCATCCCCGGGGCTCCAGCATGGACCCCGGTGTCTGCCAAACTAGCTCTCTTGGGTTTTCTCTGCAGCTACCGCTGCTGCCAACCCTCAGACAGGTTTCTGCCCTCCTGGGGTCTGGGAAGCCCAGTCCCAGGAAGGCAGAACAAAGGATTTCCTCTGAGAGAGGGTGTTACACCCTCTCCCTTTGGAAATAAGTGTTGAGGGCTGGGGAGGAGTAGCCTCCCCCAGCCTCTAGAAATGCTTTGAAGGGCACAGATGGTGCCCTCCTTGCATAAGCCAGTCTGCACCGGTTCATGGATCCCCCAGCCCCTGCTCTGGTATGAAACTGGACAAAGGAAAGGGGAGTGACCGCTCCCCTGTCCATCACCACCCCAGGGGT
The DNA here is from genome assembly GCF_031143425.1 of Pleurodeles waltl. NCBI lineage: Eukaryota > Metazoa > Chordata > Amphibia > Caudata > Salamandridae > Pleurodeles > Pleurodeles waltl. Next base: position 659,785 of record NW_027149829.1, read on the forward strand.
GTTGCCCAGAGCTCCTCCAGTGTGTCCCAGACCTCTGCCATCTTGAATGCAGAGGTGTGAGGGCACAATGGAGGCCTCTGAGTGGCCAGTGCCAGCAGGTGATGTCAGAGACCCCTCCTGATAGGTGCTTACCTGGGTAGGTGGCCAATACTCCTCTGAGGGCTATTTAGGGTCTCTCCTGTGGGTTTCTCCTCAGATAATGAATGCAAGCGCTCACCAGAGTTCCTCTGCATCTCCCTCTTTGACTTCTTCCAAGAATCAACCGCTGACTGCTCCAGGACGCCAGCAAAACCGCAACAATGTAGCAAGACGACTACCAGCAACATTGTAGCGCCTAATCCTGCTGGCTTTCTCGACTGTTTCCTGGTGGTGCCTGCTCTAAGGGCTGTCTGCCTTCACCCTGCACTGGAAGCCAAGAAGAAATCTCCTGTGGGTCAACGGAATCTTCCCCCTGCTATTTCAGGCGCCAAACTTCTGCATCACTGGTCCTCTGGGTCCCCTCTCATCGTGACGAGCATGGTCCCTGGAGCACCGTAGCTGGATCCAAGTGACCACAACAGTCCAGTGGTCCTTCTGTCTAAATTTGGTGGAGGTAAGTCCTTGCCTCCCAATGCCAGACGGTAATCCTGTGTATTGCATGATCTGCAGCTGCTAGGGCTTCTGTGCACTTTTGCAAGGAATCCTTCATGCAAAGCATAGCCCAGGTCTCCAGCACTTCTCCTGCATTACTCAACTCGCTGAGTTGAACACCGACTTCGTGGGACCCTCTTTTGTTGTGTTGAGACGACTGCTGTGCTCAGATTTCTTGAACACCTGTGCAAGTGCTTCTGCGGGCGCTGCCTGCTTCTGCATGGGCTATCTCTGCTGCTGAGCGCCCCCACTGTCTCCTCCTCCAAGGGGCCACTGACTAGTCCTTCCTGGGCCCAGGCAGCACCCATTTTCTTCAACTGCGACTCTTGCAGCTAGCAAGGATTATTTGCAGTCTTTCTGCATGGAAACAACTCTGCATCCTCCAGCATGCTGTGGGACATCCTCTAACCAAAGGAGAAGTCCCTGGCACCTTCCGTTGTTGCAGAATCTTCAGCTTCTTCCACCAGGAGTCAGCCCTTTTGCAACTTCATCTGGGGTTTAGTGGGCTCCTGCCCCCCCCGGACACTTGCGTGACTCTTGGACTTGGTCCCCTTCTTTTACAGGTCCTCAGGTCCAGGAATCCGTCTTCAGTGCTTTGCAGTCAGTTGCTGTCTTTGCACAATCCCCTATCTCGACTTTACTGTCTTTCTGGGGAAGTAGGGTAACTTTACTCCTACTTTTCAGGGTCTTGGAGTGGGGTATCTTGGAAACCCTTAGTGTTTCCTTACACTCCCAGCAACCCTCTAGACACTACACTAGGCCTGGTGTCCGTTCATGGTTCGCATTCCACTTTTGGAGTATAAGGTGTGTTTTGCCCCTAGGCCTATTGCCTCCTATTGCATCCTATTGTATTCTACAGTGTTTGCATTACTTTTCTAATTGCTTACTTACCTGATTTTTATTTGTGTGTATATTTTGTGTATTTTACTTACCGCCTAAGGGAGTATATCCTCTGAGATATTTCTGACACATTGTCCCAAAAATAAAGTACCTCTATTTTTGGTGTCTCTGAGTATTGTGTTTCTTATGATATAGTGCTATATGATATAAGTAGTATAGTAGGAGCTTTGCATGTCTCCTGCTTCAGCCTAAGCTGCTCTGCTATAGCTACCTCTATCAGCCTAAGCTGCTAGAACACTACTAATCTACTAGTAAGGGATAACTGGACCTGGCACAAGGTGTAAGTACGATCAGGTACACAATATAAGCCAGGCCAGCCTCCTACAAATGGTGTCAGCCTACATTCTGCAGGTGTCTTTGAAATTCCGAATCACAGACGAAGGAGCTGTACTACAGCTCAGCCTGGTCTTTGCACGCTGCAGGACCAATGTGCATGCTTTGTAGCACCCTTCTTCTCCTTCTACCCAAGAGCAGAGTAATTCTGTGGAATGAAGTCCTTTCCCAGCATATAATACTCCCACAGTAATTTTCTACTTCACAATTTCACATGTAATGAATTTCGGAGCCACCCAGTACCTATTATGTGTATTATAGAAATAAGTAATTTTCAGTGTGTGACTACAGACAGTTTTGCAAGCACAGGTGACATCAGTACAATACTGACGTGTTGACTTTGCAAATGTTTGTTCTTTATTCTAAAGTCCTTTCAGGGATGAATCCTAAATTAAGAGCTGAGATCAAGCATTGTTTTGGCCTTTCCATGAATTACACTTTGACATATTAGCTGCAAACTTGTCTTTTTAAGACAGATTGTGCACAAGAGCAGGAAGCACAGAATAGGTGCAGGATCCAAAATGAACTGGTGAATAGTAAGTGCTAGAAATCAGGCACTGGTTGAGGAGGGTGTAAACCTTACTCAACCAACAATCACAATTGTTGACATGGTGAACCGCAAAAGGCAGTAAATTAACCTGAATATAACCATTGGGTAGCTTGACACAAGCTGTCAGGCTTAACTTAGAGGCAATGTGTAAATCATTTATGCAGCATGAAAACAACAGTGAAGTGAAAACACAGGAAAAATCCTAAACCAATTTAGGAAAATAGAGGAAATTTTAATTAAATAAAAGTAAACCAGAACAATACAAATTCAATAAGAAGAATCATAAATACACCATTTATAAAGTTTAGGTGTGTACAGCGCTTAAATACACGAAGAACCACTCATGGTCATTTGGTTGTGTTACTTTCTCAAAGTCTAGCACAAACAGTCCAGTTCTGAGTGGAGGAGGCCACGAGGAGCAGGAACAGGACTGCAGATGGTCATCGCTCTACCACGAAGATCTGGTCAGACATTGCAGATTTAATTGCTGGAGATTCGCATTGGTGGTCATTGTGGGCTGTCATTGCTGTAGCGTAAATTGGAGGTCTTGCATTCCTGGTGGTCACTGTAGTAGTAAGAGTTGGGCTCATCAAAGCTTCATGTTGGCGGTCTTCATGGGCAGTGGAGTCAGGCTTCAAGTAGCAAGCCAGTGGGAAACAAGGCAGTCCTTCCTCTTGTGATCAGTGGTGTACTAAAGAGTGGCTCTCGAGCTCCAAAATGTATACCTGGTGCCAGTCTTTGAAGTAGTGGGATTCAATATGCTACCCTACATCTGGTTTTGAAAGGTTCTTTCCTTTGTTTGTCAAGGCTCCAAGAAGTCTGGGTTGATAAAAGACTAGTGTCAGGCTCCTTTGTGTGTGCAGGAGGCAAAGACCTTTGAAGTTAAAGTGGGCCTGGTTGCAGCTCCACCCAACCATTCTGGCAAGATGGCCCATCCTGTCATATCTAATTCATTTCTGTGTCATTATCAGGAAGGATTAGACAAACCACAACACTAGAGTCATTCACAGTCTGTGACCTAGGATACTGGCAGAAGGCACAAATGGTTAGAACAAGATAATGTGAACTTCCTAAAAGTGGTATGTTCTGAACTGTGACTTAAAGTCTGACTTTACCAGTAAATAGAATGTTAAATTACAATTCATTTGAGTCTAAACAGCATATCTCTATCAGCTCTCCATCAAAAGTTACCAGTTATTAAATGTAACAAGGTAAAGCCTCTGTTGGTCAATAGGAGAGGTAGGCTTTACAACACTGAGAAATGACTTTAGGAGTTTTTTCACTACCAGGACATCTGAAACCTAAACCCACATATCCCACTTTTTAAATACAAGGCACCCTACCCTTTGAGCCTTTAGGGAACTACCTTTTTGGTTACTCATGTGTATTAAAATGGAAGGTGTAGGGCTGGCAGAATAATGTTTCCATGTTGAAATTGTAGTTTAAAACTGCACTACAGGCTGCAATGGAAGGCTTTAGTTAGGTTTTGAAAGGCTGCTTTAGTGGGTGGTACAAATGTGCCAATTAAGTGTAAATCAATTTTACCATGCTTTAGGGAGAGAGCAGAAGCACTTTAACATTGGTTAGCAGTGGTGAAGAGAGCAGCGTACTATAAGAAAGTAAATACAAATTCACTAAACAGGAGTAGTGAAGGCAAACATTTTGGGAGAATACCACATCAAGGATGTCAGGTCTCACAGTAAGAAATAAAAGACAGGATAAAGACAGGGTCAAAATACAAAGTATAGGATTGAGTGAGGCTGATTTAGGAGCAAGGACAAAATGGCAAACATTGGAGGAAAACGCTCAAAGGTTTGATAACAGAAAAATGACAAAGGATTAGCGACTAAGAAGCAAATGCAGTAAGACATGGTAGTGCTGAGATAGGTCAAATGAAGCCCTCAGTGGAGAATATTGTACTATGCATTGTTTCTCTAAAATGTGTACTTCTACTTAATTTTACATCAGGTCAGCCAGAGCTTCTTTTTTACCAGTCCATAATACCATTCCAAAATGCTGTATCCTAAAGTGAAACAACCACTATTATGTACTCATGAGCTCAGTATCTGCTTCTCCCATCAAACAACCCCCTTACCAGACTTCTAACAGCTACACCCCTGTCTTATCTTGCCTGCATATAAGTTCTCACTGGCGTCAGAAATATCTGCAGGAGCTTGTGTTGCTCTGAGGTTGATGGAGGCTGTGTGAAATTTGAAATTGGTAAAGTGGTAGACAGATTGTCCCCTGCACAACTTCCAGCATCTACTATGGACTCCTCCTCTCTTCTCTCCTACGCCGGAACAAATCACACTCTCAAAAACCAACTGACCGCTCCCTACTCTTGTGCATATGTGCACCTGACGACTGCGTGGGTGCTGAATTGATAGATATTCTTCATATCATTGTACAGCCTTAACTTTATAATCTATCTGTACCACATCCATCCCCCCTCATAAAAATCCATCTTCAAGTGGTGAAGTAGCCTTTCCAGATGACAGGCCTTTAACAACAAGCGACTTTACAAAAAAGCTTTGTCTTGTGGTTTCACTAACAGTCCTCTGTTGCAACCAGGAATCGAAACACGTTTGTCATGTCAACATGCAGTTAATTTGCCACAGCGCTGCTCCAGGAAATAGCGGATCTAATAAGGCTGTAAGTTTATTACTGTTCACAATTTCAGAATATGCCTCTGGCAGCTTCTGTGCTGCTCCAGATTTGGAAAATGTGATCCGTGAATCAGAGTTATTGTCAACATATTTTTTTTTAAAACAGCTTTTCTTATAAATCTGGTTCAACAGGCACCTGAGAAAAGGATAGAGGGTCGTAAAACTGTTTTACTGACTACTGAAGAATCATCATAATGGTTGCAAAATGGCTTAGATTGTCTTAGACTGTGCTCCTACTCTTTTCAACGTGCCCATGCGCATTTAAATCAGTCTATTTAGTTTTGCCACACGTATTGGGTCTGTGTAGTAAAAGCAGCTCCTTCCCGGGTCCATTGTAAACCCGAATTCGCGACTTTAACACCAGTTCAATTACATAATAGCCCCACATCACTGTTCATCTTCGCTCTAAATCAAATTTAGAGCTTTCAAAACAGGATCATTTTAGAAATGCATTTTAAGAAAATATAATAAAGACAAATCGAGGGAAATGTCAGCACGTTGTCTGTTCAATATTAGATGCCACATTCCACATTTCAGCAGACAATTTAAATGTTTTCCAAGATTGTTTCGCTATTGTATATCGTGATTCTAATCTAAGTAATTTGTTTGCTGATTTATAAAAAACCTCCGGGTGAAATAATAGTGCGTATGTAGAGCTACTCTTATTGCAGCGTGTATTCATAGAGAACTGATCTCTTATATTGGAGCACTAAGATCTATGCTTGCTTGCTTACACAAACCTATCCTAATTAGCCAAACCTGGCTGCTGCTACAGTTTTATTGCACCCACCATACCCTTCTTGAGATGCCCCTCATGCTTAACCTGACCTCTGAGCTCTCGTATCTTTTTTTAAAAGGTATTTTCTTGAGCAAATAGCATAATGCATAATTAGTGAGTGGAATCCAAAGTTTGTTATGCTTGATAGATAATTGCATTGAGTCCATTTTTTAACTGTCTAGTCAATGATGGTAACTGTTAGAAACTGGGTCACTAGTTGGCAGTGGTATGCACGTCTCCAAATAGGAACCACAATCCTAGTCAGGCTAAGTCAGAAACACACTTTAAATTAACTTGTGCTCACCCTCTGGTAGCTTGGCGCAGAGCAGGCAGGCTTAACTAAAGAGGCAATGTGCAAAGTGTTTGTGAAACACACACACACACACACACACACACACACACATAGCAACACAATGAAAACATCACAAAAGACCCAATACAGGGTTAGACAAATGAAGTATATTTATCTGAGTCAATTAACACCAAAACAACAAAAATCCAATTAACAGGTTACGGGTTATTCAGTTTTAAATACATCAAAGCAGTGTTTTGGATTCAAGGAGCATTTTAGGACCGTTTTGTCAGGGTAATTAGGGTCCCACTGGGGACTGGGTTATGAACTATAGGAAAGCATGTGTCCCAGGACTGCAAGGAGCGCAGTGCAGAAAGGATGGGACCTGTCGGGTCTATTCCATGTAATCAAGACAAGGTATGGTAATCAGCTGCATGGAACGCCACACAATAATGCAGAGAATGCTCGGATCGGATAGTTGATCAAACAAGCAAGAGTGCATAGTGTTAATGCAGAGGCTGCCGGAGTCAGATTCAGAAAAGTTGTACCTTCCAAGAGGTAGAGGCTAGGTCTCAGTAAGCACCGGTCTCTGTTATTGTGCTTCCGCTGGGTTAATGGTGCTTTGGTGAGTCACTCATCCAGTGGTGTGCAGCTGTTGCGGCAATTAAATAGGAGAGGGCTCCGGTGATCTTGTTGCTCCAGAAATTGGTAGAAGAGATGTCATGGCGCTCGGGTGTAGAGTGTAGCTTCTACACGGAGAGCAGACCGGACTCCTCAATGAACCATAACCCACATAGTCTGATGCAGTTGTTAAACAATTGGTTAGAAACTGGTAGCAAGGTTTTCGATGTCCATGAAACATCGGGGAGAACAGGGGGCATGCCAGCAAGCCCTTGGAGTCACTCAGGGTTTAGTCTTTAGTTGCTTTTGGCAGGGCAGAGGTCAACAGGCATCAGGACAGCTCAGCAAAGCAGGGCAGCAGTTCCTGGGAGTAGTCAGGAACAGCAAGGTGGGAATTCTTTCAGCACAGTTTCCTTCAGGTCCAGAAGTGTGCTGATTGTGGGGGTTAGAGCCCCAGCACTTATACTCAAAAGTGCCTTTGAAGTGGGGATGACTTCAAAGGATCTTTTTGAAGTGCACAAGTCCCACTTTCAACTCAGCCCTGTCTCCAGACTATCAGTAGGGAGTAATCAGCCCTTTGTCTGGGGATAGACACTTCCCTCTTGAAGTGTTGGTGTGAGCTCACCTCTACCTTTCCCGGCAAGGAAGACCCATCAGTATGCAGATGAATGCAGATGCAATTGAGTGACCTCTGTTGGGGTTCTCCGGAGGGAATGCACAAATGTAGCTGTCACCCAGCCCAGCCCAGGCCAGACGTGCATTGGAGACAGACTGTCAGGCACACAGAGCAAAGAGAGCAGAGAAATCTCAACTTTCTAAAAGTAAATAGAACAGATGGAGGACGGAATGCTGAACAATGCAAACATTCTCCCCCAGTCACAAAGATCTGTGTTTAATCAATTGCTTTTTTGCTCACCACGCTACCCCAGTTTGGACCCAGCAATATGCAAACCAGTCTTGACCCTGTTCCCCATGGGAACAGTCCAGCCCGAACTGCTATGCCAGGTCCCACCTGGACTGGAAACAAGCATCCTAGGACTGGTTTCAGGGTATCACCCTTCATCAGCCAGGCTAGCTAGAATCCAGTGGCGCAGTGAGCCTGGGACCCACATCTGGGCATACCCTTTCCACTTGGCACGACAAATACAAAAAGAACACATGATGGATGGCATGCTGAACAATGCAAACATTCACCTCCAGTCACAAAGATTTGGGTTTAATCCATTGTTTTTTTGCTCACCACTCCACCCCAGTTTGGACCCTGCTATATGCAAATCAGTCTTGACCCTGTTCCCTATGGGAACAGTCCAGCACGAAATTCCAAGCCATGTCCTCCCTGGACCGGAAAAAAGCATCATGGGACCGGTTTCAGGATATTACCCTTCATCAGCCAATCTAGCTTGAATCTACTGGAACAGTGGGCACTGGACCCACATCTGGGCATGCCCTTCCCACTTGGCGTGACAAATGCAAAAAGAACAGATGATGGACGGAATGCTGAACAACGCAAACATTCACCCCCAGTCAAAAAGATCTGGGTTTAATCCATAATTGTTTTGCTCACCACGCCACCCCAGTTTGGACCCAGCCATATGCAAATCGTTCTTGACCCTGTTCCCCATGGGAACAGTCCAGCCTGAACTGCTACGCCAGGACTTCCATGGACCAGAAAGAAGCATCGCCAGGCTAGCATGAATCCAGTGGCGCAGTGAGCATGAGATCCACGTTTGGGCATACCCTTCCCACTTGGTGTGACAAATGCAAAACAAAAGATGACGGACGGAGTGCTGAACAAGGCAAATATTCAGCCCCAGTCACAAAGATCTGGGTTTAATCCATTGTTGTTTTGCTCACCACGCCACCCCAGTTTGGACCCAGCAATATGCAAACCAGTCTTGACCCTGTTCCCCATGGGAACAGTCCAGCCCGAACTGCTATGCCAGGTCCCACCTGGACTGGAAACAAGCATCCTAGGACTGGTTTCAGGGTATCACCCTTCATCAGCCAGGCTAGCTAGAATCCAGTGGCGCAGTGAGCCTGGGACCCACATCTGGGCATACCCTTTCCACTTGGCACGACAAATACAAAAAGAACACATGATGGATGGCATGCTGAACAATGCAAACATTCACCTCCAGTCACAAAGATTTGGGTTTAATCCATTGTTTTTTTGCTCACCACTCCACCCCAGTTTGGACCCTGCTATATGCAAATCAGTCTTGACCCTGTTCCCTATGGGAACAGTCCAGCCCGAAATTCCAAGCCATGTCCTCCCTGGACCGGAAAAAAGCATCATGGGACCGGTTTCAGGATATTACCCTTCATCAGCCAATCTAGCTTGAATCTACTGGAACAGTGGGCACTGGACCCACATCTGGGCATGCCCTTCCCACTTGGCGTGACAAATGCAAAAAGAACAGATGATGGACGGAATGCTGAACAACGCAAACATTCACCCCCAGTCAAAAAGATCTGGGTTTAATCCATAATTGTTTTGCTCACCACGCCACCCCAGTTTGGACCCAGCCATATGCAAATCGTTCTTGACCCTGTTCCCCATGGGAACAGTCCAGCCTGAACTGCTACGCCAGGACTTCCATGGACCAGAAAGAAGCATCGCCAGGCTAGCATGAATCCAGTGGTGCAGTGAGCATGAGATCCACGTTTGGGCATACCCTTCCCACTTGGTGTGACAAATGCAAAACAAAAGATGACGGACGGAGTGCTGAACAAGGCAAATATTCAGCCCCAGTCACAAAGATCTGGGTTTAATCCATTGTTGTTTTGCTCACCACGCCACCCCAGTTTGGACCCAGCAATATGCAAACCAGTCTTGACCCTGTTCCCCATGGGAACAGTCCAGCCCGAACTGCTATGCCAGGTCCCACCTGGACTGGAAACAAGCATCCTAGGACTGGTTTCAGGGTATCACCCTTCATCAGCCAGGCTAGCTAGAATCCAGTGGCGCAGTGAGCCTGGGACCCACATCTGGGCATACCCTTTCCACTTGGCACGACAAATACAAAAAGAACACATGATGGATGGCATGCTGAACAATGCAAACATTCACCTCCAGTCACAAAGATTTGGGTTTAATCCATTGTTTTTTTGCTCACCACTCCACCCCAGTTTGGACCCTGCTATATGCAAATCAGTCTTGACCCTGTTCCCTATGGGAACAGTCCAGCCCGAAATTCCAAGCCATGTCCTCCCTGGACCGGAAAAAAGCATCATGGGACCGGTTTCAGGATATTACCCTTCATCAGCCAATCTAGCTTGAATCTACTGGAACAGTGGGCACTGGACCCACATCTGGGCATGCCCTTCCCACTTGGCGTGACAAATGCAAAAAGAACAGATGATGGACGGAATGCTGAACAACGCAAACATTCACCCCCAGTCAAAAAGATCTGGGTTTAATCCATAATTGTTTTGCTCACCACGCCACCCCAGTTTGGACCCAGCCATATGCAAATCGTTCTTGACCCTGTTCCCCATGGGAACAGTCCAGCCTGAACTGCTACGCCAGGACTTCCATGGACCAGAAAGAAGCATCGCCAGGCTAGCATGAATCCAGTGGCGCAGTGAGCATGAGATCCACGTTTGGGCATACCCTTCCCACTTGGTGTGACAAATGCAAAACAAAAGATGACGGACGGAGTGCTGAACAAGGCAAATATTCAGCCCCAGTCACAAAGATCTGGGTTTAATCCATTGTTGTTTTGCTCACCACGCCACCCCAGTTTGGACCCAGCAATATGCAAACCAGTCTTGACCCTGTTCCCCATGGGAACAGTCCAGCCCGAACTGCTATGCCAGGTCCCACCTGGACTGGAAACAAGCATCCTAGGACTGGTTTCAGGGTATCACCCTTCATCAGCCAGGCTAGCTAGAATCCAGTGGCGCAGTGAGCCTGGGACCCACATCTGGGCATACCCTTTCCACTTGGCACGACAAATACAAAAAGAACACATGATGGATGGCATGCTGAACAATGCAAACATTCACCTCCAGTCACAAAGATTTGGGTTTAATCCATTGTTTTTTTGCTCACCACTCCACCCCAGTTTGGACCCTGCTATATGCAAATCAGTCTTGACCCTGTTCCCTATGGGAACAGTCCAGCCCGAAATTCCAAGCCATGTCCTCCCTGGACCGGAAAAAAGCATCATGGGACCGGTTTCAGGATATTACCCTTCATCAGCCAATCTAGCTTGAATCTACTGGAACAGTGGGCACTGGACCCACATCTGGGCATGCCCTTCCCACTTGGCGTGACAAATGCAAAAAGAACAGATGATGGACGGAATGCTGAACAACGCAAACATTCACCCCCAGTCAAAAAGATCTGGGTTTAATCCATAATTGTTTTGCTCACCACGCCACCCCAGTTTGGACCCAGCCATATGCAAATCGTTCTTGACCCTGTTCCCCATGGGAACAGTCCAGCCTGAACTGCTACGCCAGGACTTCCATGGACCAGAAAGAAGCATCGCCAGGCTAGCATGAATCCAGTGGCGCAGTGAGCATGAGATCCACGTTTGGGCATACCCTTCCCACTTGGTGTGACAAATGCAAAACAAAAGATGATGGACGGAATGCTGAACAAGGCAAATATTCAGCCCCAGTCACAAAGATCTGGGTTTAATCCATTGTTGTTTTGCTCACCACGCCACCCCAGTTTGGACCCAGCCATATGCAAATCAGTCTTGACCCTGTTCCCCATGGGAACAGTCCAGCCCGTGACTGGCGGTGAATGTTTGACTTGCTCTGCATTCCGTCCATCATCTGTTGTTTTTGCATTTGTCACCCCAAGTGAGAAGGGTATTCACAGACGTGGGTCCTGTGCTTGCTATGCTGCCAGATTCAAGCTAGTCTAGCTGATGAAGGGTGATACCCTGAAATCGGTCCCAGGATGCTTGTTTCTGGTCCAGGGAAGACCTGGCCTGGTAGTTCAGGCTGGACTGTTCCCATGGTGAACAAAGTCAAGACTGATTAGCATATGGCTGGGTTCAAACTGGAAAGGCATGGCAAGCAACAACACTGATGGATTAAACCCAGATATGTGACTGGGAGTGAATGGTTGATTTGCTCTGCATTCCATCCATCATCTGTTGTTTTTGCCACTTTCTAAAAGTGGGATTTCTAAAACAGTAATAACAGATCCAACTTTATCAGTAAAGAGGATTTATTATTACCATTTCAATTAAATGAAACATGATGTAGCTACTCCCTTCTGATCAGAAATTACATCTTAAAAGTATTTTAAGGAATTGCAAATGGTGGCCTATGAGAGGAACAGGCCTCACAACAATGAAAAAAATACTTTGGGAGTTTTTCATCACCAGGACATGTAAAACTTAAAAATAAATGTCCTGCATTTTGCTTACATGACGCCCTGCCCTTTGGGTTACTTTAGGCCTACCTTGGAGATGCCTTTTATATAAGAAAAGGGAAGTTTGATGCTTGGCAAGAGATCTTAAATGCCAAATCAAAGTGGCAGTGAAACTGCACACACAGGCTCTGCAATTGCAGGCCTGCGACATGTTTAAGGATTACTGAAGTGGGTGTCACAATCAGTGCTGCAGACCCACTAGTAGCATTTAATTGACAGGTCCTGGGTATAGGGGATACCACTTTACAAGGGACTTACAAGTAAATTAAGTATGCCAATTGTCGATACACCAATATTACCATGTTTAGAAGAGGAGCAAATGCACTTTAGCACTGGTTAGCAGTGGTAAAGTGCTCAGAGTTCTAAGGCCAACAAAAGGGTGCATCTAAAACAGGAAGTGAAAGGCAAAAAGTCTGGGGTAAGAGCACCCTAAGGATGCCAGGTCTAACAGTAACAGACTTGATTCTACTAACGTAGAAGAGTGATATTAACTGTAGATTTCAAATTAGAGGTAAATTCAGAAATAGATCTAGAAATCAGGAGTTCAACCAGTTTCCCAAGCATTCTATGGGAACAACAGATTTTGTAGATTTCTTACCCCAAAAAAGTAAATCATGTGAGAAAGGTATGGAAATCGGAGTGATAGCTCTAATGCAATTCCATTTCAAAACCCAGAAGGTGGACAGAACTGGACAGGAAAAGAATATGTGAAAATCCGTACCTAGGTGACTGTTGAGCACCAGCAGGTATCTTCTCATGTAAGTTTGAGTTTAAAAAGATGAGCAGGAGTATACCAAAGTCTATTATAAAAAAAATATAATGTTTGAGTGAGAATAGCTGTGCGACCAGTTGAATGAATTTGCTCCAAAGTCTGTCCCGCACAGAGGTTGGACATATGAAACCGAGATCTGATTCACACAATGTTTCTGTAAGTGTTTTGACCCTAAGTGGACCAGGCATTTGAAAACGTTTGCATATGCAGGCCGTTTTAGGATGAACAGATGTTGCAATCAGGAGAGGAGATGAGCTGGGATATGAGGTATCAGGAGGAAAGTTCTGCGTGAGAGTATTTTGAACCACGGAACAGAATTTATGATACTGGAAGTGAATGTGAGGTCGGAGTTTGTAAGTGGATGATAGCTTGGAAAATGGAATAGGGGGACTTGAATGCTACAATTGTGACACAAGAAGAACACCTTTGTTCATCCATACCTTCTAACATAAAGTCCTACCTCACTTCTTAAGTAGATTATGATGTCACTTAGGGCAGTTGAAAAAATAATTAATTGGGTTAAGGTGTAAAGTAATGTAGGGTTTCAGTGTTGCGCAAGCATGTGAGGCAGTGCTAGGTAGCCACAATGTGGGAGGACTGGACATAAAAATAATGTGTTTTTAAGAGAAAGGTGATAACATATCTTGTTCCAGAGAGAACCACAGCTTCCAAGAAGCATAACTCTTTGTGGACAAATAGATTTGTAGTTGCTTGATGACAAAAGCCCCAGTTATGAAAGCCAGGAAAATTAACTCCCCCTAGGGATTTGGGAAGTTTTAATTTCGAGAGAGAAATGTGATAGAATTTACCCTACCAAAGACATTTAGATAGAATCTTATCTATTAAGCCAGTAAAAAGCACTTGGGTATTAATAAATGAAGCATCATGAGAAAGAAGGTGGTAATAGGAAGGAGCATCAATTTAATTGTATGTAGATTACCCAACCAGGAAAGGTACAGAAGGCCGTTTCTGAGAGAAAGTTAGGAGTTTGTCCGATAAGACATCTGAGCTAATATTAAGTGTGTTCTTAAGGGTGTTGCTGTAACAAGTACCTGAACATTTCATTTTTTAAGAAATTTCACTAGAACCCCACTTTGAAAAAGATAGTTTTAGAACAGTATTTGTTAAGTGGTAATACATTTGGTTTAACTACTTTGAGTTCATAGCCTAATATGGCAGATTACTGGATGGGTTCATGAAAGAAAGGAAGGGAGCAATTTGGAAGTGACATAAATAAAAGAATATCATCTGCATATGCTGTAAACTTAATAAGGGTCTTTTTGATTTTTAATTCTTTAAAGTCATTGAAAGCACTTAGGCCCATATTTATACTTTTTTTGCACCACATTTGCATCATTGTTTGACGCAAAAGCAGTACAAATGTACAAAATATAATTGTATTTTGTAAGTTTGCATGGCTTTTGCATCAAAAAGTTATGCAAATGCATCGCAAAAAAGTATAAATATGGGCCTTGGTTGGTAAAGAAAAGGTTCTAGAGCTAGAACAAATAACAAGGGAGAAAAGGGTCACCCCTGAGGAGTTCCCCTGTTAAAAGGAAAAAAAGGAAATCATATACCATTAGCTATAATCAAGGACTGTGGTGAGGAGTTTGACAAGGATATCATTTGTCAGAAATTAGGACTGAGAATGTGCCATTTTAGTGCTTTCATTACAAAAACACCAATTGACCTATCAAAATCATTTTCTGTTTTTAAGGCTAATGCAGCTAAGGGATCCTTAATCTCATGTGCTTTTTTAATGACGTTTAGAAAAGTGTGAGAATTATCTGCAATGTTTCTATTAGGAAAGAAACCATATTGGTGTAGATCAATTAGGTCAAGTCTTAAAGGGACCAAGCAAAGAGCCAATACTTTAGCAAATATTTTGCAGTCTGTGTTGATTAAAGAAATTATTTTGTAGTTTTTGCATTGAGTTGTCACAATCCATTTTAGGGATTAAGCATATTGTGGCTTCTGCAAAGAAGCCAGCAGCAGAATTTGAATTTGTGACGTAACTAAGTAATTTAAAGAGTTTGGGAAAGAGAAGTTTATAAAAGTGGAGATAACATTATAATGTTAAATTTTCTGGGCCTCATGCTTTGCCTTAAGGAAGATACTATAAGGCTGTGAGGAGTATATACATTCTTATAGTAAGAAGGAAAGCATGCCATGATATCTGCATCCCTGAACAACTCCTTGCCTTTGTTATTAATAATGGATTTTATAGTTGTCTTTTCCCTTTTGCACTTTAAATAACAAACTAAGAAAGAACTAGCTTGATTATTACACCATAATATTTGGCATTTACTTTAAGAAGGATACAGCAAGCTTGTCTGGTTGTATATTTGTTGTATTCTATCTTAGCTATAAGGAAGGCTTCAAGATCTAGTTTCCCAATTTTACTAGTATAATAATTATGCTTGAGGGACTTTACATGTGCCAGAACAGAAGTAGATGTTTGCTGTGCAGACGTCTTCGGGGAATAAACATAAACTATGAAAAATCCCCTTGAGGCTGGCTTTAAAGCTTTAAAGCATCCCAGACAAAACAAAATGGTGTTTGACGGTTGTCATGAAGTTGTAAATATCCCTAATGAAAGCAGTATAGGAAGTAAGAAAAAAGGGGTCTAAAAGTAACAAATTATTGAACCTCCAAATTATGTGTTAGGCCTACTAAACAGAATGTATAAGCAGTTTACACTGGTGCATGGTCCAAGATTAAGATAGAACTAATTTCAGAATTAAGCACATGTTGCAATAAATGTTTGCTAAGGAAAATGTAATCAGGTCTCTATTGAGTGTGATGAGTGGGAGAGTAAAAGGAGTATTCCAACAGGTCAGGTTGTGTAGTCATCTGGAATCAGCGTGGGAGGGTTGAGAAGTGAGAATTTTTGAGGCCTTGTGGGAGGCATGGGGAACAAAATGGGGGTCATTACAACCTCAAGACCACCGAGGGACCGCCGTGCGGAAGACCGCCAGTAGTGGCAGTTTGCCGCTCAGCGTATTATGACTGTTGGCTGCTCTCTGTCCTTTTTACAACGGAGAGCCACCAACAGCCATACTGGTGGGCGGCTGGGAAGTGGAGGTTGCTCCACCTCCACCGCCACGCCAACAGAACACCGCCCAGCGAATCACGTCCTGTGATTCGGCGCGGCGGTGTTCTGTTGGCGGTGTGGTGTCGGCGGAGCAGACCCCATGGCTCCCGTCCCCTCCCAGAGGATTGACGGACAAGGTAAGTCGATCGTCCATTAAGGGAGGGGGTGGGGGGGTGTTGTGTGTTGTGTGGGTGCATGGGGGTGTGCGTCTGTGTATGTAGAGGGGGGTGTGAATGCGTGTATGCTTGCGGGTGTGTTGCGTGTTTTGGGGATGAGTGCGTGTATGTCTGTATATATGTCTGTATGGATATGTGCATGTATGTCTGTATATGTGTGTGTGTGTTCTGACTGAGTGTGTGGATGTAGGCATGTATGTTGGTGTGTGTGCGTGTATGTGTGTTGGTGGTGCCTGCGTGCGTGTCGTGTGTGTGTGAGTTATGTGATGTTGGGGGTCGGGGTGGGGAGGGGGGCCCGCCACCTTTTGGGGGTGGCAGGGGTAGTGGGGGGTGTAGGGGAGGGATTCAGGGTGGGTGTGGGGGGTGGGGGAGACCCATATCAGTGCCAGGGAAGGAATTCCCTGGCACTGATAGGGCTTACCGCCATGGATTTCATGGCGGTTCCTACCGCTGGAAATCCACGGCGGTAAGGCGGGTCGAAATACCGGTGGCGATATTGTGACAGCCGCCGGGCTGGAGACCCAGTTCTCCAGCCCTGCGGTCTTCTCCACCCTGGTCGCCATGGTCATAATACTCAAAACAAAGACTGCCAGCCTGTTGGCGGTCTTACCGCCGCTTTAACACCGTCCGCCAGGGTTGTAATGACCCCCAATGTGAGGTGGAATATCTGACCAAAAAAGGGTCAAGGACTTCATTCAAATCACCTCTCAGTTTCAATTACAAGAAATATATTCAAATAAAGTGCATGAAAGCATCTCGCAAACATTTTGATCTCGATGAGATGAACCAGGGAAAATTAGAATAGCAAGAGTAGTGTCATTGGTTGCGAGTGTGACTAGTATCCAATGACTTTCTGCATCTTGATGCTGCAAGTGAATGGTGATGTTAACAGACTTATGACAAAGAGATATGACTCAATTTTTGCTTGTAGTGTTTGGAGAGAAACCACCAGCCCATTGTTTTTAAAGTTTAACAACTTTTACTTTGTTAAGATGTGTCTCTTGTAACAAAGTTATGTGAAAGTTCAATTGATCTAAATGAGAAGAAAAAATAAACTGATGTTTGGTAAGGTTTTTGAGCCCCTTGATATTCTACGTAACTGTTCTAAGATGCATTACATTGAGAATTGATATTCAATTGCTGATTCATATGAAACACAAGGCATATCAAGAAAGTAGATGTGAAAAGAAAGAGAAGATAGACAGAAGAGAAAAAAGAAGCTGAGGGAGAAAAGGTGGGGACAAGCAGCCTCTGAAATTTGGATGAGTGCAAATATGGCATTACAAGGAAATAGGTCCATGAATACCGAGAAGGAAGAAAAAGCCAAAGGAAAAATCCCAGAGGTAGAAGGTACAGTGGAGCACCTGGGGAGAGACCAGACAAAATCATCTTCTATGCATAGGCATTTAAGTAATGATATGAAAACATGTAGAAGCAAGATCAGTACCTAATTTGTGAAAAAAATAGTCGTCAGGCCCCTCTTCAGCCAATGACAGTACCTATACAACTACTAACCATCACACTCCAACAAGTGTGACAATTCAGACTGTTTGAGGCCCCCCAAAGGTATAATAGACAGAGGAGAAGCAGAAGACATATTTAGAATTGAAGGTATCACTGTTTGCAGAAAGATGATCATATTGGACCCTTCTGACCCTTCTGGAATACCAAAAACACGTTGATTATTCCTCTTGTTCCTATTTTTTAAGTTTTTTGTAAGTCTTTTAAGTTGAGCAATATCTTAAGCAATTTGAGATCTTTCAGGAGTGCAATCCTGAAGATTGCTAAGTATTTCTTCCAATTTTGAGATACCTTGGCTGTGAGAGGACCATTTGTTCATCAAAATGTTGTAGTGAGGTATTGGTATCGGCCCTAAAAGGTTTTAAAGCTCTTAATTGCTCTATGAAGTCCTTTGCAGTCAAATGAGTTGGTGATGTAGTAGGGGAGTCAGTGTCTTTTTTTGGCCGTTCGACTGAGGTGATGTTTGAACATTTGTTTGCTATTGCGCCTATAGCAAGGAGGGAGAACCATCCCTTAAAAATTCTGAAGCATTTTCCATAGTGACAATAGATGTCAGAATAGATTTTGTTGACTGAGTGCTCAATACACAAAGTAAAGTTGCACACTTGGAACAGAGGGATGACTTGCTGCCACTTCATGTTTTGCGAGGTATAACCCTATAAGGCCAAGAAGGAAAGGAGGTGAGAAAAACAAAAAACTGGCAAGTTAATTAAATTTAAAAGGAAATGCAAAGGCAGGAACTAATGTCAGTGAAACTAAAACAAAACCGTTACTGCCTCAAGCTGAATAGTACATAGCAGGAATGATGCTGCAAGTGTAGAAAATTACGCAGGAGAAAAATTGAAGAAAACCCAGCAAGCTATAAATATTGCCCCTCAAATGTAAATACATAAAGTGTACTATCTTAACTGACATCAAAAAGCCCAAGGTCATCACAATATGAAGCGAAAATCGTGGTGCATGGTAGAAGCAACTTACTTCAGCTGCGTTGTTCAATAGGGAAATGGCAGCCTCCTGAATGCGCATTATGTTAATTTGCCAGAATGAAGTCACTGCTCCATCAAAAGAAGAGGTGTAGGCACAGCTCCATCAAAACAAGACATGTGTGCATAGTTGTAGAGTAGCTGCTTTCCGACATGAAAGCTTGATGGCAAAGCTTGAGAAGCAGATTTCAAACTTGTTTCTTATCAGCGAAGTGCCAAAGCCACACGTAGCTCTACTAAACACCAGCCATCTTGCATGGCATCCAGCTGCACCCCTCCGAGTTCTTGCATCTGACTGAAATATTCTAGGAATTGGGGAGATAATGGACTTTATTAGGATGCATGCATGTGTGTGTCATCAGTGAAGTTTGTCACATGACACAATAAATAGTTCATATTTTGAAAAATACATAGGTGCAGCAATTTGTCATGGAAGTCTTTGTTTTCCAAAGATGGGCTGCCAAATACTAAAACCACCTAATTTTGATTTCATTTCATGCATTTGTTTCCACCATTCCACAGTTTTCTTGCCTGCATTTCATCAGCCGCCAATTGTTGTCCTTTAAATTTACTCATGTTAGCTGTTTTTCCTATCTTTCTGTTCCTTCTTTATTTTCCCTTCTTTGCCTAGTTCTTTCTTGCACTGTGGCTGATGATTGAAAGTAAACCCAGGTCCCAAAAAATAATGTGATTACCAACCACCTGCAACCACCAGAACAAATTAAGGACTGGTGTTGAGACTTCAAAGATCATTGCTACATTCTTTTACCACACAAATGCCTGTGAAAATATTGGATGTGCTTATATAGAAATATACTTGCTGTTTAGAAATTGAAAAGAATGTACAATGTTTATATGAAGGAGGGGCAGTCTTTCATATTTTATCTTGACAGTACAGAGGTCTCTTCACATAATTCAATTTAAATTTAAACTCACTCCACCATACGTAACATGATCACTCACTTTATCTGGGCTTCATCCATTTCCTTTAACTCGTTCCTTTTTAGTCTCTTTTGTTGGTGCTTCTTCATTTAACTGTTAGTTTTTATATTCTTTACAGAACAGCAACAATGGATCTTCAAAAGGGCTGATACAAGTTCTGCTACTAAACAGGCAACCAGTGTTAGTAAATCCTGTTTTGTGTAGGTATCTTATTAACAATGTTTCCTCTGGCAAATGCAAATATGTAGTGATGCTGGAAGATATTCATTGCAATGTTGTGTCGTGTGTAGGTCTGAAAGCTAGTGTTCAGTCAATTTGCAGGTATGGTGTTGGAGGACAATTTGGTCTTTAGCTTTGATTGGCACCAGGAGCAGGTGGCAGAAAAATGAGGCCTGTCTTTGATGGAATCCTCAAAGGCTAGCAAGATTTACATAGAGAGTGTGTATTATATAGAGCCAATCCCAAGATGGTTGCTCTAGGAGGCTGGCCTGGCTTATAGTGGGTAACTTGTGGTACTTACACCCTGTGCCAGGTCCAGTTATCCCATATTAGTAGAATAGAGGTGTTTCTTGCAGCTTAGGCTGGTAGAAGGTAGCTATGGCAAAGAATCTTAGGCTGAACTAGGAGAAAGCAAATCTCCTATTATACCACTTATATCATATAGCACAATATCATAAGAAAACACAATACTCAGAGTTATTAAAAATAAAGGTATATTATTTTTATGACAATATGCCAAAAGTATCTCAGAGAATACCCTCACTTAGGAGGTAAGTAATATACGCAAGATACATGTACACAAACCCAAAACAGGTAAGTAACAGTAAGAAAATTAATGCAAAAAGTGTAGAATTACAATAGGATGCAATAGGTAAACATAGGTCTAGGGGCGAAACAAACCATATACTCCAAAAGTGGAATGCGAATCACGAATGGACCCCAGACCGATGGGAGATTGTAGAGGGTCGCTGGGACTGTAAGAAAACAGTCATGGTGTCCAAGATACCCCACCCCAAGACCCTGAAAAGTAGGAGTAAAGTACCCCTACTACCCAATAGGACACAAGAGTCGTGATAGGGGGATTCTGCAAGAACCATAAACACCAGCAGAGCACTGAAGGCAGATACCTGGACCTGAGGACCTGCAAGGCAAGGGGACCAAGTCCAAGAGTCGCAATAGTGTCCAGAGGGGGCAGGAGCCCAGGAAACCCCGGATGAAGGTTCAAGAAGGCTGCCTCCGTATGGAAGAAGCCTATGATTCTGCAACAATAAAGAGAGCTAGGAACTTCTCCTTTGGATGGAAGATGTCCCACGGCGTGCTGACGGCTGCAGAAGTGCTTCCATGCAGAAATACTGCAAACAAGCCTTGCTAGCTGCAGGGGCCGTGGTAGAGGTTTTTGGGTGCTGCTGGAGATCAGGAAGGACCAGGATGTGGCCCCTTGGAGGAGGAGACAGAGGGGGTGCTCAGCAACTCAGAGAGCCCCCACAGAAGCAGGCAGCACCCGCGGAAGTACCAGAGCAGGCACTTAGAATATTTGTGAACCGGAGCTGGCTCAGACTCACAAGGGAGGGTCCCACAACGTCGGAGTCCAACTCAGAGGGTTGGGCACTGCAGGACAGAGTGTTGGGGACCCAGGCTAGGCTGTGCACAAAGGAATCCTTGGAGAAGTGCACAGAAGCCTGAGCAGCTGAAAATCACGCAATACACAGGTTTGCAGTCTAGCGTGGGGAGCCAAGGACTTACCTCCACCAAATTGGACTGAAGGATCACTGGACTGTGGGAGTCGCTTGGATAGAGTTCCTGTGTTCCCGGGACCACGCTCGTCAGGATGAGAGGGGACCCAGAGGACCGGTGATGCAGCCTTTTGGTGCCTGCGTTAGCAGGGGGAAGATTCCGTCGACCCATTGGAGATTTCTTCTTGGCTTCCAGTGCAGGGTGAAGGCAGACAGCCCCCAGAGCATGCACCACCAGGAAACAGTCAAGAAAGCCGGCAGGATGAGGTGCTACAATGTTGCTGGGAGTCGTCTTGCTACTTTGTTGTGGTTTTGCAGGCATCGTGGAGCAGTCAGCGGTCGATCCTTTGCAGACGTCGAAGAGGGAAGTGCAGAGGAACTCTGGTGAGCTCTTGCATTCGTTATCTGAAGAATACCCCAGAGGAGAGACCCTAAATAGCCAGAAAAGGAGGTTTGGCTACCAAGAAAGGAGGATTGGCTACCAAGAAAGGTAAGAGCCTATCAGAAGGGGTCTCTGACGTCACCTGCTGGCACTGGCCACTCTGAGCAGTCCAGTGTGCCCCCAACACCTTTGTTTCCAAGATGGCAGTGGCAGGCCTGTGTAAGAACTGCCTGAGCTCCCTATGGGTGGCAAAAGAAATGCTGCAGCCCATAGGGATCTCCTGGAACCCAATACCCTATGTACCTAAGTACCATATACAAGGGAATTATATGGGTGTACCAGTGTGCCAATGAGAATTGGTAAATTTCATCACTAGCCTGCAGTGACAAATTTTGAAAGCAGAGAGAGCATAAACACTGAGGTTCTGGATAGCAGAGCCTCATTGATACAGTTAGGCACCACACAGGGAACACATACAGGGCACATACCATGAGCACTGGGGTCCTGCCTAGCAGGATCCCAGAGACACAAGGGCTAAAACAACATACATACAGTGAAAAATTGGGGTAACATGCCAGAGACACAAGGGCTAAAACAACATACATACAGTGAAAAATGGGGGTAACATGCCAGCCTCCTACATTGATGGTGCAGCGGTGGGATAAGTACTTGCAACTGCTTTACCACTTTGTCCTTTGGTACTTTTCATAAGAGAATCATATACCAAATAGTTCAGTATATGTACACTTAACCAAAAAAGTTTACTTTTCTATTCTAAAACTTTTAACAAAGTTCTGAATTTTTTTTGAAAACTTCTAAAAGTTTTCCCAAAGTTTGGAAAGGTTTTTTCTTTGCTTTCTAAAGTTCTAAAAGTTTTTTCTTTCTCACTATCCTTAAACCTATACTATCAGGGCTGTTGTAGAGCCCACTCCCATAACTGTTAATGCAACATATGAGAGTGTAAACTATAAAAGTTTGAGGGGTCTCTGCCTGTAGAGAGGTTTGAGTATAGGAAAGAATCTTACAAAAGAGTTTCTCTTTAACATGCTCATTGTAGATGACCAAAACCAGTCTGGCCCATCTCAGGAGAGGTTAGAAAATGGGGAAGCTTCCCAGTCTGACTAAGGGGAGTTCCTTGAGAAAGCTGGGGAGAGTTCTCATCAGGTCCTGCCCCCTAGCACGGCACCTAGTGATACTGGTAGTGATAGAGGCTCCCACAACAGTAGGGCATCTTTCACCCCTAGAGGCCAGGCTACTAGGGTCCAGACAGTTAGGGACAGGTCCCCCTCTGAAACTTCCCACATTACCTCTGTGTCAAAGCATTCCCAACCCACCCACCCTGATAATAACTTGTTAGAAAGTGAACTCCAAAAGGTGAGGGTTGAAGAGACCAGACTGAAGCTTAAACAGCAGCAGCTGGCCTTAGATAGGGAATCCCTAGACATAGAGAGGGAAAGACAAAGGTTGGGGTTAGTTCCCCATGGTTGCAGCAGCAGTATTTCTGATAGCAATCCTGTTAAAGAGCAAGATTCCAGGAATCTGCACAAGCTAGTCCCCCCTTACAAGGAGGGGGATGACAGTAATAAGTGGTTTGCTGCACTTGAGAGGGCCTGTATGGTACAGTTGGTCCCTCAAAGGCGGTGGGTTGCTATTTTGTGGCTATCTTTCACTGGAAAGGGTAGGGATAGGCTCCTTACTGTCAGAGAAAGTGAAGCCAATAACTACAAAGTTTTGAAAGATGCACTCTCGGATGCACTCTTGGATGGATTTGGCTTAACCACTGAACAATACAGGATTAAGTTCAGAGACACCAGAAAAGAGACTTCTCAAGACTGGACAGATTTTGTGGACTGTTCAGTAAAGGACTTGGAAGGGTGGTTGCATGGCAGTAACGTTTCTGACTATGAAAGCCTGTACAATCTTATTCTAAGAGAGCATATTCTTAACAATTGTGTGTCTGACTTGTTGCACCAATACCTAGTAGACTCTGATCTGACCTCTCCCCAAGAATTGGGAAAGAAGGTAGACAAATGGGTTAGAACAAGGGTGAACAGAAAAGTGCATACAGGGGGTGACAAGGATGGCAAGAAGAAGGATGGTAAGTCTTCTGAGAAGGGTGGGGACAAACGTAAGCATTCTGAGTCTTCATCAGGCCCACAAAAATCCTCTGGTGGAGGTGGGTCCAAATCCTCTTCAAATAATCAACCTAAAAAGCAGTGGTTTTATTTGTGTAAAGTCAAAGGCCATTGGGCAAGTGATTCCACTTGTCCAAAGAAAAACACCAAATCTCCCACCACCACAACCCCTGCTGCACATTCTAGTGCCCTAGTAATAGCAGTGGTGATCTACTACAAATAGCCAATCCAAGGGTGTAGCTGGCTCACTATTGGCAATGTAGATGGGGTTGGTCTTGTTAGGGAGACCACAGAAGTTGTTTTAGTCTCTGATGGTGGCATGGATTTTGCCACCTTGGTTGCTTGTTCCCTTAATATGAATAAGTACAAACAACTTCCCCTAATCAATGGTGTTGAGGTTCAGGCCTACAGGGACACAGGAGCCAGTGTAACTATGGTGATAGAAAAACTAGTCCACCCTAATCAACACCCACTTGGTCAGCAGTACCAAGTGACAGACGCTCATAACAACACTCTGAGTCACCCCATGGCTGTTGTGAATCTCAACTGGGGGGGGTTACTGGTACAAAGAAAGTTGTGGTAGCCTCATATTTACCAGTAGACTGTCTACTAGGAAATGATTTGGAAACATCAGCTTGGGCAGAAGTGGAGTTGGAGGCCCATGCAGCAATGCTGGGCATTCTTGGGCATATTTTTGCTTTGACAAGGGCTCAGGCCAAAAAGCAAAAAGGAAAGGGAAACTTGGATCCTGGAACAATGGACCAAGTGTTCCAAAAAGCAAGGGGTAAGAAAGGTAAATCCCTACCCACTATCCCTCCCTCTACAGATGATTCTCCTTCTGAGGAAGAGGAATTTCCTCCCTGTGCAGAACCTACACCAGAGGAGCTGGCAGCAGACACTGCTGAGCTTTTGGGTGGAGGGGGGCCTGCCAGGGAAGAGCTGAGTGTGGCACAGCAAACCTGTCCCACATTAGAGGGTCTCAGACAGCATGCTGTCAAGCAGCAAAATGGGGATGTCAGTGACAGTCATAGGGTGTACTGGGAAGACAACCTCTTGTACACAGAGTCAAGGGACCCAAAACCTGGAGCTGCCAGGAGATTGGTCATTCCCCTGCAGTAAAGAGAGTTTCTTCTCACCCTAGCACATGACATTCCTTTGGCTGAGCATTTGGGCCAGACGAAAACTTGGGAAAGACTTGTCCCCTTGTTTCACTGGCCTCATATGTCAGAGGACACAAAATACTTTTGTAAGTCCTGTGTGACCTGTCAAGCCAGTGACAAGACTGGTGGCACTCCAAAGGCCCCTCTAATTCCACTTCCTGTGGTTGGGGTGCCCTTTGAAAGGGTAGGGGTTGACATAGATGGCCCCTTGACCCACCTACAGGCAATAGATTTATCTTGGTGGTAGTGGACCATGCCACAATATATCCTGAAGCCATACCTTTAAGACCCACTACAGCTCCTCCACTGGCAAAGGCCCTCCTTGGAATCTTTTCTAGGGTGGGTTTTCCTAAATAGGTGGTGTCAGACAGAGGTAACAACTTCATGTCTGCATACCTAAAAGCAATGTGGAAGGAGTGTGGTGTTACCTACAAGTTCACCACCCCTTACAATCCACAAACAAATGGTCTGGTTGAGAGGTTTAATAAAACTCTCAAAGGTATGATAATGGGACTCCCTGAAAAACTCAGGAGGAGATGGGATGTCCTGTTACCTTGCCTCCTTTTTACTTACAGGGAGGTATCCCAGAAAGGAGTGGGCTTCAGCCCCTTTGAACTCCCCTTTGGGCACCCTGTAAGAGGTCCACTTACTCTTGTGAAGGAGGGTTGGGAACAACCTTTAAAAGCTCCTAAACAGGACATAGTAGATTATGTACTTGGCCTAAGATCCAGAATGGCTGAGTATATGAAAAAGGCCAGTAAAAGCCATCAGGCCAGCCAGGAGCTGCAAAAGCAATGGCATGACCAGAAGGCTGGACAGTAATGCCCTTTGGTTTGAAAAATGCACCTGCCACTTTTCAGAGGTTGGTGAACACAGCCCTGCAAGGGTTGGAGGCTTTCAGTGCAGCATATCTAGATGATATTGCTGTCTTTAGCTCAGCCTGGGATGATCACCTGTTCCACCTATGGAAAGTTTTGGAGGCCCTGCAAAAGGCAGGCCTCACTATCAAGGCCTCAAAGTGCCAGATAGGGCAGGGGAAAGTGGTTTATCTGCACCACTACAGGGGAAAATCCAAACTATCATGGATTGGATTCCCCCTACAACTCAGCCCCAGGTGAGAGCCATTTTAGGCTTCACAGGGTACTACAGGAGATTCATCAAGAATTATGACTTCATAGCAGGCCCTCTTAATTATCTCACTAGCAAGAAAATGACCAAGAAGGTGTTAAGGACAGCTAGCTGTCAGGAAACTTTTGAGGAGCTCATACAGGCATGTGCTCTGCACCTGTCCTAAAAAGCCCATGTTACTCCAAGAAATGCATTGTCCAAACTGATGCATCTGAATTAGGGGCAGTACTATCACAACTGAATTCTGAGGGCCAAGATCAACCAGTTGCATTTATCAGCAGAAGGTTGACCCCTAGAGAAAAGCGTTGGTCTGCCATAGAGAGGGAGGCCTTTGCTGTGGTCTGGGCACTGAAAAAGTTGAGACCATACCTGTTTGGTACTCACTTTATTGTTCAGACAGACTACAAACCTCTACTTTGGCTAAAGTAAATGTAAGGTGAAAACCCTAAATTGTTGAGGTGGTCCATATACCTACAGGGAATGGACTACACAGTGGAACATAGACCTGGGAGTACCCACTCCAATGCAGACTTATCTGGACAAGGCTAGTCTTATCGTCCTTCGTTTGGGGGGGGGGGGTGTAGGAAAGTACCATCTTGCCTGGCATGTTACCCCCATTTTTCACTGTATGTATGTTGTTTTAGCCCTTGTGTCACTGGGATCCTGCTAGACAGGACCCCAGTGCTCATAGTATGTGCCCTGTATGTGTTCCCTGTGTGGTGCCTAACTGTATCACTGAGGCTCTGCTAACCAGAATCTCAGTGTTTATGCTCTCTCTGCTTTCTAAATTTGTCACTGCAGGCTAGTGACTAAATTTACCAATTCTCATTGGCACACTGGTACACCCATATAATTCCCTTGTATATAGTACTTAGGTACCCATGGTATTGGGGTTCCAGGAGATCCCTATGGGCTGCAGAATTTCTTTAGCCACCCATAGGGAGCTCAGGCAATTCTTATACAGGCCTGCCACTGCAGCCTGAGTGAAATAACGTCCACGTTATTTCACAGCCATTTTTCACTGCTCATGAGTAACTTATAAGTCACCTAAATGTCTAACCCTCACTTGGTGAAGGTTGGGTGCCAAGTTACTTACTGTGTGGGCACCCTGGCACTAGCCAAGGTGCACCCACATCATTAAGGTAAATTTCCCCAGACTTTGTGAGTGTGGGGACACCATTACACGTGTGCACTATACATAGGTCACTACCTACTTACAGCGTCACAATGGTAACTCCGAACATGGCCATGTAACATGTCTAAGATCATGGAATTGTCCCCCCAATACCATTCTGGTATTGGGGGGACAATTCCATGATCATCCGGGTCTCTAGCACAGAACCCAGGCACTGCCAAACTGCCTTTCCGGGGTTTCCACTGCAGCTGCTGCTGCTGCCAACCCCTCAGACAGGATTCTGTCCTCCTGGGGTCTGGGCAGCCTCGGCCCAGGAAGGCAGAACAAAGGATTTCCTCTGAGAGAGGGTGTTACACCCTCTCCCTTTGGAAATAGGTGTAAAGGGCTGGGGAGGAATAGCCTCCCCCCAGCCTCTGGAAATGCTTTGATGGGCACAGAGGGTGCCCATCTCTTCATAAGCCAGTCTACACCGGTTCAGGGATCCCCCAGCCCTGCTCTGGCGTGAAACTGGACAAAGGAAAGGGGAGTGACCACACCCCTGACCAGTACCTCCCAGGGGAGGTGCCCAGAGCTCCTCCAGTGAGTGCCAGACCTCTACCATCTTGGAAACAGAGGTACTGGGGGCACATTGGACTGCTCTGAGTGGCCAGTACCAGCAGGTGACGTCAGAGACCCCCTCTGATAGGCCCTTACCTTTCTTGGTAGCCAATCCTCCTTTCTTGGTAGCCAAACCTCCTTTTCTGGCTATTAAGGGTCTCTCCTCTGGGGTATTCTTCAGATAACGAATGCAAGAGCTCCCCAGAGTTCCTCTGGCCTTCCCTCTTCGACTTCTGCCAAGGATCGACCGCTGACTGCTCCAGGACGCCTGCAAAACCGCAACAAATTAGCAAGACGACTACCAGCAACATTGTAGCATCTCATCCTGCCGGCTTTCTCTACTGTTTCCTGGTGGTGCATGCTCTGGGGGCTGTCTGCCTTCACCCTGCATTGGAAGGCAAGAAAAAATCCACCATGGGTCGACGGAATCTTCCCCTGCTAATGCAGGCAACAAAAGACTGCATCACCGGTCCTCTGGGTCCCCTCTCATCCTGACGAGCATGGTCCCTGGAACACAGGAACTCTATCCAACTGACTCCCACAGTCCAGTGATTCTTCAGTCCAAGTTTGGTGGAGGTAAGTCCTTGCCTCCCCACGCTAGACTGCAAACCTGCGTATTGCGTGATTTGCAGCTGCTCTGTCTTCTATGCACTTCTCCAAGGATTCCTTCGTGAACAGCCTAGCCTGGGTCCCTAGCACTCCGTCCTGCAGTGCTCAACCCTCTGAGTTGGACTCCGACGTCGTGGGACCCTCCTTTGTGACTCTGAGTCAGCTCCGGCTCACAAATCTTCTAAGTGCCTGCTCTGGTACTTCCCCGGGAGCTGCCTGCTTTTGTGAGGGCTTTCTGAGTTGCTGAGTGCCCCCTCTATCACCTCCTCTAAGGGGCAACACCCTGGTCCATCCTGGTCCCCAGCAGCTCCCAAAAACCTCTACCGCAACCCTTGCAACCAGCAAGGCTTGTTTGTGGTATTTCTGTGTGGAAACACTTCTGCAACCTTCATCCCACCGTGGGACATCTTCCTTCCAAAGAAGAAGTTCCTCGCTCTCTTCGTTGTTGCAGAATCCTAGGCTTCTTCCATCTGGAGATAGCCTTCTTGCACCTTCATCCGGGGTTTCCGGGGCTCCTGCCCCCCCGGACACTATCGGGACTCTTAGACTTGGTCCCCTTGCCTTGCAGGTCCTCAGGTCCAGGAGTCCGTCTTCAGTGCTTTGCTGGTATTCGTGGTTCTTGCAGAATCCCCCTATCACGACTATTGTGTCCTATTGGGTAGTAGGGGTACTTTACTCCTACTTTTCAGCGTCTTGGGGTGGAGTATCTTGGACACCCTGACTGTTTTCTTACAGTCCCAGCGACCCTCTACAAGCTCCCATAGGTCTGGGGTCCATTTGTGCTTCGCATTCCACTTTTGGAGTATGTGGTTTGTGTTGCCCCTAGACGATGTTCACCTATTGCATCCTATTGTAATTCTACACTGTTTGCATTACTTTTCTTACTATTACTTACCTGTTTTGGTTTTGTGTACATATGACTTGTGTATATTACTTACCTTCTAACTGAGGATACTCACTGAGATACTTTTGGCATATTGTCATAAAAATAAAGTACCTTTATTTTTAGTAACTCTGAGTATTGTGTTTTCTTATGATGTTGTGCTATATGATATAAGTGGTATAGTAGGAGCTTTGCATTTCTCCTTGTTCAGCCTATACTGCTTTGCCATAGCTACCTTCTATCAGCCTAAGCTGCTAGAAACACCTCTATCATACTAATAAGGGATAACTGGACCTGGCACAAGGTGTAAGTACCACAAGGTACCCACTATGAGCCAGGCCAGCCTCCTACAACTATACCATCATAAGCAGTGCCTAAACTTTGGAAAATAAGACTATGTAGGTAATTGTAGACTTAGGGGGTCATTATGAACACAGCGATGTTACCACCTTGTTTATGCTGGAGTTCATTTCACTGACCACCAGCCCCCTCGAGACCCCGCCGGCCACATAAAGAACATTCTTCTGGGCTGGTGGGCGGAAACATTGTCTCCGGCCGCCAGCGTCAATGCTGCTGTGCGGTGGGGCACTGCACGGGGGCCCCTGAGTACCCCTTCCACCAGCCTTTCCCTGGCAGGTGAATCTGCCAGGGAAAGGCTGGAGGAAAAGGGATCATCATCTGGAGGGCAGTCCTGTTGGATAATGATTTCCTCCATCGTCAGGCTGCCTGTCAGTGGTGGAAGGCTGCCTGTGGTGGTCCCCACAGCCTTCATTATTTGGCGGCAGAGACCGCCATGCCAGTGGCGGTCATTACCGCGGCCACCGACATGACGGTCGCTGCTGCCAATGTTCATAATGAGGGCCTAAGTCAAAATAATTATAAAGTGAATATGAAACAAAAAGACTTAAAGTTGGTTGAAGAATTCTTGTGATGGTCCTTCTTGAATAGTTATGGATAAAAGGATCTTACGTATATTGGTTAAAGTTGAAAAGTATTTTGTTTCTTCACCAATTTTTTGATTCCCTTCTTTTATAAGGGACTGTATAGTATACTTGTGTCATCCCATTGACATCACATGCACCTGGAAATAGACACAGTTCTTACTGCTTTTACTGTGTCTGTAAGCAATACTCAGAAAAGATTTGGGGGCTAGTGATATAATGGCATTTAATTTTATTTAAGGTGCAAATTTTAATTGTTGCTGATAGTCAAACTTCTTTGGAACATTCTTAGAAAGAAATTATCATTTCTTTCCTGTGTTTGTTCTGTCTGAGTCTTGGCTGTGTATAATATCTATCTCTATCTCTATCTCTACCTCTAGTTCTAGCTCTATATCTTTACGTATATTATGTTTTATACACAGTTGTGACCACCCTTGGGTAGTTATAGTTAGGTCAGTGTTTCTATAGGAAATACTCCTTTTTTGATTTGCTAATAACTTTGGTGCTGTTTGACAAATCTCCACAACACTTTTCAAACGATTTCTATTTTTCATCTAGTTTGCGCATGGAAAGTTTCAGTCTGATCTGACAAGCAATGGCCAAGAAAAAGGAGGTTTTCCACAATGCAAAATCCCCATGCATTTTTTACAGACTTTTTTGAACAGAGCTATGGCAAACACTGCTGAATATAGTCACTCCAAATTTGACAGGAAGCTAGATCTTGGTCCACAAAGTGTGCTTTTTGTGATGTGGTGTAAATCCATTCAGTACTTTTTGAGAGATTTAGGGCCATATTTACAAGAAAGTGGCAAATCACTAGTAATGCACCGCTTTTCTTGCGGTCCCCTTGCAGCCCCTCATGCCACCATGGTAGCACCGTATTTACAATATGGCGCATATTAGGCGCAATAGCGTCAGTATTTTTTATGCTATTGTAACGCTATACTGGATTAGCGCGAAAAAAATTATGCTAATCCAGTTTAGTGTTAAAAGGCCCATTGAAATCAATGGGAGCCTCATTTTAATGCCTGCTTCAAGCAGGCGTTAAAAATGACACTAGAAATGATGCAATGGAATCTCGTAGATTCCATTGTGCCATTTGTAGTGATCTTCTAATGAGGGAAAGCCCCCTTTGTATACATTATTCATATATTATGCATGATGTGGCGCAAAGGGTCTACAAGGTGGTGCAAACCTAGTTTGTGCCACCTTGTATATATGGCACTATGGTAATGGCTAGTTAGCATCACATTTGTGACAAAACATTTGCCACAAATGTGGTGCAAAGGGGTGCAAGGGCCTTATGAATCTGGCCCTACATCTCATTTGTATATCTTGACAGCTGGGTTCAAGGGACTTTCAGGAGAGTCCTCCAAACCCAATTTTGTAAACAGAGCATTCTGATTGGCCCAGAGGGCTTTTTTCCCTTGGGTCAATTTTCTCCCAAGGAAGACACTCTCCAGTGGGAGCAAGCATTCTGATTGGCTGCTAGCAACATGAAGAAAAATATTGATGTCAGACTTTACAGGAATCAGGGACTTAGGGTATGATTTAGATCTTGGTGGAAGGGAATACTCTGTCACAAATGTGACAGATATCCTGTCCGCCATATAACGATCCCACTATATCCTATGAAGATGGCAATATGGTGGACGAGATATCTGTCATGTTTGTGATGGAGTGTTCCATTTTCCAAGATCTAAATCAGATCCTTAGTCTCCTGTCCTCCAATAAAAAAAAAACATACGGGCTAAAGGGTAGGGATACCTTGGGGCATATTTATACTCTGTTTGCGTCGCATGTGCGTCAAAATTTTTGACGCACAATCGGTGCAAACCCTGCCCCATATTTATACTTTGACATCCGACCCCGCGGGCGTCAAAATTCCATTATGTGCGTCATTTTTTGGAAGGGGGAACCAGCCTTGCGTTAATTATATGCAAGGTAGGCGTTCCCTTCCAAAATATGACTTTAAGGCCTGTGCCCCTTATTTATACTCTGACGTCATTTTGACGCACAGGAGGGGGCAGGCCTTAAGGGACCTGTGGGCTCGGAAGGAGCCCAGAGGTGCCCTCCCCTGCCCCCAGGGACACCCCCTGCCACCCTTGCCCACCCCAGGAGGACACCCAAGGATGGAGGGACCCATCCCAGGGAAGGAAAGGTAAGTTCGGGTAAGTATTTTTTCCGATTTCTTTTGTGGCTTAGGGGGGCCTGATTTGGGACCCCCTATATGCCACTATGCCCAATGACCATGCCCAGGGGACATAAGTCCCCTGGGCATGGCCACTGGGCAAGGGGGCATGACTCCTGTCTTTGCTAAGACAGGAGTCATGTCAATAAAGGTTGGGCGTAAAAAAAAATGGCGCAAATCCGGTTTGAGGCCTGAATTTTGCCTCAGACCTGACTTGCACCGTTTGTTGACGCACAACCCCCATTTTCCTATACGCCGGCACTGCCTGGTGTGAGTCATTTTTTTTCACGCACATCAGTCCGCAGTGCCGGCTAACATCATTCCATTAATAAGGCGCCCGCATGGTGCGTTGGAATGGCGTTAGCCGGCGGTAAAATTTTTGACGCACAACTGCGTTGGCGCAGTTGTGCATCAAAAAGTATAAAAATGGGCCCTTGTCCCCTAGCCTTTGTAGAGGGGGGGGGGCCCTTGGCCCAAAAATAAAAGCAAATGCACCAGTTTTTGCTGCAGTGCCACGGGACTCCCATCAGATTGTGGCAATAAAAAAAGAAAAATGGCAACCCACCATTTTAAAAAAGTATTTGGGGAGGAAGGTATAAGTAGATAACACTTCCTTGAGCCCATTTTGGGATTCGGGAACTCCACTTCTCAGACCCAATGTTTAAAAAAAGGGGAGGGAGGCAAGTGTTGCCCTTGCATGATCCTTTGAATGCTTTGGGGACCCCATCCCCTGAGGCCAGGTAGTTGAATTAAGGGGAGGGGGAGTCTGGCCACCCTTTCAGAACCAATTGGGGCCCTGGACCCCATTCCCTGGCTTCAAATTGCAATGAAGGGGGCTGCATGGATTTCATTTCCTGGGTCCCAGCACCACTAACTGTGTCCTGGGGAGCCCACTCCCTGTACACAGCTACTCTGCCTGCAGGATTCCCATCAAGGGCTTGTCTGCTTCCACCCAGCAAGATATGAAAAAATGGTCCTGCAGGGTGGGAGCAGACTTTTGCTTCCCTGTCCATACTGTTCTCGGCATGGAATCTCTGTTTGCTTCAGCCTGGAGGCAACAAGCAGAAACAGCTGCAACCTCCTGGCAGGAGCAAAGCCAGTCCTTGATGCATCCATGATGGATGCATGCGGGAAGCCTGCTGGGCCTTTGAGGGCCCACTGTTATGTTTGTGAAAGTCCTAGGTAGGCCCTCACTTACAATAGAAAAGGCATAAGGGGACAGGGTTCCAGCAGCCACTTGAGGCTCTGGGAGGGAATGGGGCCACTCACACCCCTCTTCTTTTTTAAATCCCAGGACCAATAGTGGCTCAGGAATGGTGGATTGTGCCCCCTTCCCCTTTATTATAAAATTAAAACTCCAGGGATGAAGGCACCCAAGGCCAATAGTGGCTCCCCTTTAAAAAAAATAAAGCCCCAGGGGATGTGGCCCACTGGGCCAATAGTGGCTCTGGGAAGGGGACTACACCCTCCCTTCTCTACATTTAGTTTGAAGTCCCTGGGGGATAGGGTCCCTGGAGCCAATAGTTGCTCAGGGAGGAGCTGTGTGCCCCCTCCCCTTTATTTAAAAAGAAGGCCCAGGGTTGGGTCCCTGGAGAATATAAAGGTTTGGGAAAGTAGGCCGCATGGCCTTCACTTCAACATTAAACATTTTGAACCCTGGGGATAGGGTCTCTGGGGCATGAATGAGGTTTAGAGAGAGTGGCCATGCACCCCCTGCCCAGGAAAGCACCTGGAGATGAGTTCTCCAGGGCCAATATTGTGTCAGGAAAGAGGCTACCCACCCCCTCCCATATTAATTTATTTTTAGGGCATGTGTGATGGGGTCAAGAGGGCTACAATTGATCGTCCAAAAAATGACTTTAATGCCTGTGTGCCTTATTTATACTCCTGCGTCATTTTAACGCACAGGAGGGGGCGGGCCTTAAAAAACAGCGCCCAGCCTGATGTGCGCCGTTTTTTAACGCCTGGGTGAGGGCAGGCGTGAAGGGGCCTGTGGGCTCACTTCAGACCACTTCAGTCCAGAGGTGCCCTTCCCTGCCCCCAGGGACACCCCCTGCCACCCTCACCGACCCCTGCGGCACACCCATGGATGGGGGGACCCATCCCAGGTAAGTACAGGTAAGTAGAGATAAGTATAATTTTTTTTATTTTTTTAAAGTGGCATAGGGGGCATAACTTGGGCCCCCATACATGCCACTGTGCCCAATTGCCATGCCCAGGGGATAGAAGTCTTTGCTAAGACAGGAGTCATTTCAATGGGGATTGTGCGTCAAAAAATGGCGCAAGTTCGGTTAAATGCCCACTAAACACCAGGGATTTTTTTTTTTTGATTTCAATAAGGGGAGCGGCCCCTTGAGCAAGGGCCTCTCCCCATGGGGCCAAATCATTTTTAGGAAAACCCCTAGACACCGGGGATCATTTTATTTGTTATTTTTTTTTTTTTATATGTGGGGCGCAAACCCCTTACGCAAGGGTCACTCCCGGGGGAGAAATTATTTTTAGGCCATTTCTGCCCCCAGGGGGGACAGAAACCACTAGACACCAGGGATTTTTTTTTTAGCATACTTAGGCATAATGGGAGCGACCCTTTAGGCAAGGGTTACTCCCCGGGGGCCAAATTATTTTCAGGCCATTTCTGCCCCCAGGGGGGGACAGAAAACCCATAGACACCAGGGATATTTTATTTTTGTTTAATATTTTTTTATATGGGGGAGCGACCCCTTAGTCAAGGGTCGCTCCCCGGGGGCCAAATCAATTTTAGGCCACTTCTGCTCCGCAGGGGGCAGAAATCAGTAGACACCAGGGATTTTACTTACTCTTACGCATAAGGGGAGTGGCTCCTTGGGCAAGGGCCGCTCACTGGGGGGGGAATATTTGTAGGCCTTTTCTGCCCCCCGGAGGCAGATCGCCCTAATATAATTAGGTGGATCTGCCCCTAGGGGGGGGCGGAAACCTCTGGACCCAAAGGATATATATATTTTTTTATTTACTTTATGTTTTATGTATGGGGAGCAAATTGTATTTAGGCCATTTCTGCCCCCCTTGGAGGCGGATCAGCCTATTTTTGTTAGGCCAATCTGCCTCCTGGGGGAGGGCAGAAACCACTAGACACCAGGGATTGGTGTGTGTTTTTTGTTTGGGGGGCAGTCCCATGGGCAAGGGTCGCTTCCCATGGGGGCACACTACTGTTGGCCATATCTGCCCCCTTGGGGACAGATCGGCCTATTTTTGGAAGGCCCATCTGCCCCCAAGGGGGCAGAAAGCCCACCAGAGACCAGGGAAGATTTTTTTTCAAAAAAAGAGGGTGGGGGTATGGCCATACCTCCACCCCAAATAAATGGGGGCAATTACTCCCAATCCACACCCGGGGGGGCAGAAAGTCTATTAGATGCCAGGGAATATAAAAAATAATAAAAATTGTGGGGTGGTGACTACTAACCAGTATGGGCCTGGTTACGCCCCCACCCCAACTGAAGAGGTTAATAGTCTTTCAGCTCTCCGCCGCACACTAAAACATCTTATCCCACGGCAAGCAAGAGAACGTTTGATTATTTTCGGTTTTGGTTTTACATTTGGCCATGAGAGCTTGGTAACTCTCAAAATCCTCCCACTTGGAATGGTGAGGGCTGCACTTTTTTGACTTCGGGACGCTGCCATGTAGAAAAATCCACAGGACCTAGACACATCTGAAAACTAAACATCTGGTTGATTCCAGGGTGCTGTGCTTTACATGCACCCTGCACCATTTTCTTACCCACAATGCCCTGCAAACTTCCAACTTTCCTGGAAGTCACACATTTTGCCCCCATTTTTGTGATGGAACCTTCCGGAATCTGCAGGAACCCACAAAATTCCTACCACCCAACATTGTCTCATCTATACCGATAAAAATTCTGCTGCACTTGTCAGTCTAAACATTTTTTTTTTTTCAACTTGGCCTTTTTGACCTGCTTTGGGTCCCCCTCAATTTTGACATGTTTTTGGCTCTTCCCTGTCACAGGCACTTGCCCCACCTACACAAGTGAGGAATAATTTTTTCAGGGAGACTGAGGGGAACGTTGAGTGGTAGGAAATTTGTCCTGGTGCGATGATGCCATACAGAAATTTGTGAAAAATGTGATGTTTTAGCTAAATTTGAGGTTTGCTGAGGATTCAGGGTAAGAAAACATTGGAGAATCCACGCAAGTCACACCTCCCTGGACTCCCTCGGGTGTCTAGTTTTCAGAAATGTCTGGGTTTGGTAGGTTTCCCTAGATGGCTGCTGAGCCCAGTACCGAAAACGCAGGTGCCCCACTGCAAAAACAGGTAATTTTGTATTTGATAATTTTGATGTGTCCAGATAGTGTTTTGGGGCACTAGGCCTACCCACACAAGTGAGGTACCATTTTTATCAGAAGACCTGGAGGATAGCTGGGTGGAAGGAAATTGGTGTCTCCTCTCAGATTCCAGAACTTTCTGTCACCGAAATAATAGGAAAAAGGTTTTTTTGGGCCAAATTTTGAGGTTGGCAAACGATTCTGGGTAACAGAACCTGGTGAGAGCTCCACAAATCACTCCATCTTGGATTTTCGTAGGTGTCTAGTTTTAAAAAATGCACAGGTTTGGTAGGTTTCCCTAGATGCCGGCTGAGCTAGAGGCCAAAATCCACAGCTAGGCACTTTGCACTTCTGTTTTCTTTGGGAAAATGTGATGTGTCCGTGTTGTGTTTTGGGGCATTTCCTGTCGGGCGTTAGGCTTACCCACACAAGTGAAGTACCATTTTTATCAGGAGACTTGGGGGAACGCTGGGTGGAAGGAAATTTGTGGCTTCTCTCAGATTCCAGAACTTTCTGTCACCAAAATGTGAGGAAAAAAGTGTTTTTTTGGCCACATTTTAAGATTTTAAGGTTTGCAAAGGATAACAGAACCTGGTGAGAACCCCACAAATTACCCCATTTTGGATTACCCTAGGTGTCTAGATTTAAAAAATGTGCAGGTTTGGTAGGTTTCCCTAGGTGCCGGCTGAGCTAGAGGCCAAAATCTATAGCTAGACACTTTGCAAAAATCGCGTCAGATTTCACTGTAAAAATGTGATGTGACCATGTTGCATTTCCTGTCGCGAATATTAGGTCTACCCATGCAAGTGAGGTACCATTTTTATCGGGAGACTTGGGGGAACACAGAATAGCAAAACAAGTGTTATTGCCCCTTGCCTTTCTCTACATTTTTTCCTTCCAAATATAATACAGTGTGTAAAAAAGACGTCTATTTGAGAAATGCCCTGTAGTTCACATGCTAGTATGGGCACCCCGGAATGCAGTGATGTGCAAATTACCACGACTTCTCAACACCTTATCTTGTGCCCATTTTGGAAATACAAAGGTTTTCTTGAAACCTATTTTTCACTTTTTATATTTCAGCAAAACAATTGCTGTACACCCAGTATAGAATGAAAATCCAATGCAAGGTGCAGCTCATTTGTTGGCCCTGGGTACTTAGGTGTAACCGTGTGGGTGTGGAGGAACCACTCTAGACTGCGTTATAGTCTTAAAAACAAGAATTTTATTGATGATATTGGATGTGGTGTAAATCAGGTGAGTTTACTTCAGTCTTGGGTTGCTGGATTTAGGGTGGTGGGATGTTCTTGAGGTTTGGTCTTCACTCTTCTCTTTCTGTCTCTTTGGTTCACAGGTCGTTCCCCGGGAAGCACATTTGGAGAGAAGAGAATAAGAGCAGTAAGTGACTGTGATGCTTGTATCTATTTTGTTTGCTTATGCTTTCTTAGTTGTCCCTGTCTTACTGTTCTTGACAATATTACATTTCTCAAACTGGTTCAGGTTAGTGCGTGTTTTCTTCCATCTGATTAGATCGGTCTAATTCCTGTTCTTTCTGTCTTTGTATTTTCCTTTTAGCGCTCAACCATTCCTGCGCACGGGTCTTGGCTGGACTATTTAAGGTGACGGTGCTCTATGGTGCCCGGTGGTACATATTTTATCTCTCCCTGTAGGTTCTCTCCCTCGTCCTTGTCTGTTTCTCTTTTCCACCCCTTCCCCTTCCTCCAGTGCTCGTGTTTTTATGTTTCCTGGTTTTGTCCTTCCCCCTCCCTTCCCCCCGTGTTATCTTTTTCCCCTTTCCCCCCCTCTTTTACTCTGCTTTTTTTATCTCTTTCACTTTCACTCGTTCAGGGACGTGGTCCCACGCTCCTGAATGGTCACGCTTCTCCTGAAGCGTGGCAGGATGCTGTGTTTCGTCCTCCCGGTCGCCTGGAACAGGGTCGTCCGCCACTCGTTTTCCGCCTTCTTCTCCGATACTCGGACGGTACCGCTGTCTCGGGAACTTAAGTGGGCTCCGCTCCTCGTCTTCCTCCGATGGCTGGTTCTCACCTGTTGTCTTGTCACCGGCTTTCTCCTCCCAACCTCTGAATGCCGCAGTGCTGGCAGCGGCCCTTTTGACCTTCTGGCGTCCCGCCACTGCTGATCTACCGACCAATCACGGGCAGAGGGACCAGGAAGCCTTGGAGTAACAGGGGCAGCGTCAGCACAAGTGAGAGCTATGTACGGGCGAACTGGTTCCAGCCCGTCACATACACTCCCCCTAGAGAGCAGCCTGTCGAGACGCTCCAAGACCGGATAACGGGAAAGGAAATCCGCCGCCACCATATGTTTACCCGGAAGATGCTGTATACGAAAGGAGAAAGGCTGTAAGGAAAGGAACCAGCGGAGAACACGGGAATTAGTGTCCTTATGATGGGCGAGCCAGGTAAGAGGAGCGTGATCAGTAATCAGGGTAAAGGTCCTGCCGGACAGGTAATATCTGAGAGATTCAATTGCCCACTTAATCGCCAAACACTCCTTCTCTATAGCTGGATAATGTAATTCCCACGGTAGAAGTTTCCTGCTGATGTATAATACTGGGTGGAGGGAATCATCATCTTGCTGTTGGGATAACACAGCCCCAAACCCCACGTCGGAGGCATTGGTTAACAATACAAAGGGTTTACCAAAATCAGGACAACATAGCACAGGTTCAGACGTGAGAGCAGTTTTTAGCTGATCAAAGCTACGTAATGCAGTCACAGCGGGGGGCCCAAGGGTGTTGGTATAGGAGTTTTTTTAGCATATTAGTAAGAGGTTCTGCAATTGTGGAGAAATGAGTAATGAAGCGCCGATAATAGCCAATCAATCCCAGGAAAGCCCTAATGTCTTTTATTTTCTTGGGGAACTCCATTTTAGAGATGGCTTCTACTTTTTCTACTTGTGGGCTAATCCGACCGCTCCCCACAATATAGCCCAGATATTTGGTACTAGTCTGTCCAAGTTTACATTTTTCAGGATTGGTGGTTAACTGGGCCTTTCGTAGAGCATGTAATATGGTATCTAGGTGTGTCATGTGCGCCTCCCAGGTCTTGCTATAGATGACAATGTCATCGAGATAGGCAGCAGTGTACTGCTTAAAAGGTCGTAGGATTTCGTCCATGAGTCTTTGGAAGGTGGCGGGGGCCCGTGAAGCCCAAAAGGAAGGACAGTAAAGTAATATAATCCCAAAGGGGTGGCAAATGCTGTTTTTTCTTTGTCTTCCCTTCTTAGGGGTATTTGCCAATAACCCTTCGTGAGATCCAGGGTGGATAAGTACTTGGCTTGGTCTAATCTCTCAATAAGCTCGTCGATTCTAGGCATGGGATAGGCATCAAAATAGGTTAAGTTGTTGACACCCCTATAGTCTACACAAAACTGAGTACTGCCATCTGGCTTGGGTACCAACACGACTGGTGAGCACCAAGGGCTGGTTGACGGCTCTATGATGCCAGCTCCCAACATGGCTTGGACTTCTTCTTCAATAATCTTTTGTTTTGCTTTGGGGATGCGGTATGGCCGCTGTCGTGAGACAGTATACGTTTTCAGGCGAATGGGATGTTGAACTAGGGTGGTTCTCCCCGGATATTTAGAGAAGACATCTTGATTGTGATGTACTAAGCGGGTTAGTTGGTTGTGATACCACTTAGTAAGATCGGGATTGATCCATGTTTGTACCTGGTTGAACAGGTCATGGGGAGATAACCTGGGATACGGGATGTCGTCAGTAACATTGGAGTTGATAAAGTGAACGGAATTGTCTCCTGTGGGTTCTAGTCATTTTTTAAAGTAGATTGATGTGATATATCTGCTCCCTACCACTTCCTTGGGGAATGGCCAGCTTATAGGTGGTGGGGTTGATCTGTGCTATCACTTCAAATGGTCCCTGCCATTTGGCCAGCAACTTATTGTCAGTGCAAGGGAGTAAGACTAGAGCTTTGTCTCCTACTGTTAAGGTGCGGACTCTACTTCGGGTATCATATATTTGCTTCTGCTTATTCTGTGCTTCCTGTAGGGCAGTATGGGCTTCTTCCCATACTGTATGAAGATTCTCTCTCAAATCTCTGGTATAGGTTAAGAGGTCTTTTACTTCCTCTTCTGTGTCCTCCCACTGTTCGGCTAACATATCTAACAGTGTGCGTGGTTGTCGGCCGAACAACATCTCAAAAGGGCAATGGCCTAGGGACGTTTGTACGTGGGTACGGATATCATATAAAACCAACGATAGTTTCTTTTCCCAGTCCTTACCAGCCTCAGATATAATGCTTCTTAGTAAGGATTTGATGGTTTTGTTGTATCTTTCTACTAGCCCATCTGTTTGTTGATGATGTACTGAGGAACGAATTTGTTTCACCCCCAGTAATCGTCATACTTCAGCCATTAACCTGGACATAAAAGGAGTCCCTTGGTCAGTCAGTATCTCTTTCGGGAAACCCACCCTGGAAAAGAACTCTATCATTGCCTGGGAGATTGCTTTAGTGTGTATACTGGGAAGGGAAATGGCCTCGGGATATCGTGTGGCATAGTCCACCAAGACTAACACATATTGTCTACCCCGAGTGGAAGGGAAGAGGGGACCGATAAGGTCCATTCCAACCCGGGTAAAAGGAATATCAATAATTGGAAGAGGTTGAAGGGGAACGAGTTTTTGTGGAGATGGGTTGTACAACTGGCATTTGAGACACTCAGAACAATGCTTGCGTATTTCCCCACAAACCCCTGGCCAATAAAATCGTCTAAGGACCGCTTCCTCAGTTTTCTGCCTTCACAA
This sequence comes from Pleurodeles waltl, assembly GCF_031143425.1. Classification (NCBI taxonomy): domain Eukaryota; kingdom Metazoa; phylum Chordata; class Amphibia; order Caudata; family Salamandridae; genus Pleurodeles; species Pleurodeles waltl. The sequence goes on from NW_027149829.1 coordinate 701,434, forward strand.
GTGCCCTTCCCCGTTATCCCCATGGGCTAATTGTAACACTTGTTGACGGTAACTTTTAGGCACTACTAATTGTAGGTAATTTCCTCTTGTGGGTGTGGGATTTCTGTATAAGAGGTTATTACGAATCTTGAATCTGGGACCTACCCCTTGGGCTGCCCCAGACTCGGCCTGCTGCCATTCGTGTTTTAAGGTAGGGTCCTCATTCTGATTCTGCCGGAAATCCCTGGTGATTGTGCAAACCTTCCCAATACCAATAGGACCGTCTTGGGATGGGCAGTTCTGTGTATAGGAACGTCGTTGCTCTCTTTTTGTCTCCTGCTGAGGGTAATTCGTACCCGTTTGGGTTCTTCTGTAACCATTCCACTCGGTGCTTCCGTCCACCAATCCCTCAGAAGGTGCTCTTGTCCGGCCTTCTCTAATAAAGAGGGAAAATCCTCATAATCTGTCCCGAGGATTATATCTTCATCGAGGGTGGAGAGCACCCCTACCCGGAGGGTCTCATTTTGTTATCTCCATTTCAACTTTATAATAGCAATGGGATAATACCGTTGATCACCATGTACACAGGTAATGAGGACCTGGGTCTCTGTATCTTCCTGCCCTGGCAATACTAAATCTCCCCTGATCACGCTCTGGCTACATCCAGAATCGATTAGAGCCATTCTTTCCACTTCATTGACGATGATTGGGAGGGTATATTTAGGTTTCTCCCCTCCAGTCCAGAATACTCTTCCCTTGGTCAGGCCTATCTCCATGGGCTCCTCTGCGTCTTTTTCATGTGGGCAATGCCGGGCAATATGGCCCCACTCTGAACAGTTGTAACACTGGGGAGCAGGGCCTGCATATCCAGAGGGACCCGGGCCAGCTGGTTGTGATTGGTCAGCTCCGGGATTCACTACCGGCCGCAGCAGATGTATCCTAGGTATGGCCAGTCTGACCGGAGGTGGAGGGGCCCGACTAACGGTAGCCCGGAAGTCCGAGCCTCTATGATAAGCACAGGCAAGATCTATGGCCGTTTCATTTGTGAGTCCAGGATGTTGTCGTACCCAGTTCCGGGTGGTAGGTGTTAAAGCATCTAAGTACTGTTCTAAGACTATGATGTCAAACATGTCTTCTCTTGTTGTCTCGGTGGGATGTAACCACCTCCCGGCTGCATGTTGGACTCTATAATATAAGGTACGGGGGTTCTCCTGATGCTGCCATTTCATTTGTCTGAACCTGGTGCGATAACTCTCACTATCCAAACCTACTCTTTCTAAAATGGTTTTCTTAAGGTCCTTGTATGGAAGGTTACCAGTCGGATTAATAGCTTGGTATGTTGTTTGTAAATGGCTGGTGAGTAGGGGGGTGATACACTGACCCCATTTATCCTCTAGCCGATTAGCAGTGCTGACCACTCTTTCAAAGTTTGTGAAGAAAGAGTCTCGGTCTTCCTGCTCCTGATAACGTTGCAACACACTACTTGGTACCGTGGGGTGTACTTTTGTATCAGCGATGGTATCGGTAAGCTTACCCAATGCTGTCTCATGTACCAGTTGGTTATTGGCCATAATCGTTGCCTGGCTCTTGAGTGCGGTTTGCAGCACCTCCCATTCCTCTTTGGCTTCTTTCATTTGTTGTTCCATATTAACTGGAGATGCCTTTGCCCTTCTGCCAACTGGGCGATTACATCTGCCATTGTTGCCTTTTCTTCCATGGTGGCAGTGTCTCCACAAATCCCACTTCTGACACCACTTATAACCATGTGGGTGTGGAGGAACCGCTCTAGACTGCGTTATAGTCTTAAAAACAGGAAGTTTATTGATGATATTGGATGTGGTATAAATCAGGTGAGTTTATTTCAGTCTTGGGTTGCTGGATTTAGGGTAGTGGGATGTTCTTGAGGTTTGGTCTTCACTTTTCTCTTTCTGTCTCTCTTGTTCACAGGTCGTTCCCCAGGAAGCGCATGTGGAGAGAAGAGAATAAGAGCAGTAAGTGACTGTGATACTTGTATCTATTTTGTTTCCTTATGCTTTCTTGGCTGTCCCTGTCTTACTGTTCTTGACAAGATTAAATTTCTCAAACTGGTTCAGGTTAGTACGTGTTTTCTTCCATCTGTTTAGTGGTCTAATTCCTGTTCTTTCTGTCTTTGTATTTTCCTTTTAGCGCTCAACCATTCCTGCGCGCGGGTCTTGGCTGGCCTATTTAAGGTGACGGTGCTCTATGGTGCCCGGTGGTACATATTTGATCTCTCCCTGTGGGTTCTCTCCCTCGTCCTTGTCTGTTTCTCTTTTCCACCCCTTCCCCTTCCCCCAGTGCTCGTGTTTTTATGTTTCCCAGTTTTGTCCTTCCCCCTCCCTTCCCCTGTGTTATCTTTTTCCCCTTTCCCCCCCTCTTTTACTCTGCTTTTTTATCTCTTTCACTTTCACTCGTTCAGGGACGTGGTCCCACGCACCTGAATGGCCATGCTTCTCCTGAAGCGTGGCGGGATGCTGCGTTTCGTCCTCCCGGTCGCCTGGAACAGGGTCGTCCGTCACTCGTCTTCCGCCTTCTTCTCCGATACTCGGACGGTACAGCTGTCTTGGGAACTTAAGTGGGCTCCGCTCCTCGTCTTCCTCCGATGGCTGGTTCTCAGCTGTTGTCTTGTCACCGGCTTTCTCCTCCCAACCTCTGAACGCCGCAAGTGCTGGCAGCGGCCCTTTTGACCTTCTGGCGTCCCGCCACTGCTGATCTACCGACCAATCACGGGCAGAGGGACCAGGAAGCCTTGGAGTACCAGGGGCAGCGTCAGCACAAGTGAGAGCTATGTGCGGGCAAACTGGTTCCACCCCGTCACATTAGGGTTCTTGATAATATATATCCCCGCAACCAGAAGAGTCCAGCAGATGTAACGGTATATTGCTTTAAAAAATCTGACAGCGCAGGAAAAAGTTACAGAGCAAAACGTGGAGAAAAATGGCTGTTTTTTTTCACCTCAATTTCAATATTTTTTCATTTCAGCTGTTACTTTCTGTAGGATACTCTTGTAGGATCTACAAAAATTACCCCTTGCTGAATTCAAAATTTTGTCTACTTTTCAGAAATTTTAGCTTTCTGGGATCCAGCATTGGTTTGACACCCATCTCTGTCACTAACTGGAAGGAGGCTGAAAGGACAAAAAATAGTAAAAATAGGGTATGTCCCAGTAAAATGCCAAAATTGTGTTGAAAAATGTGGTTTTCTGAATCAAGTCTGCCTGTTCCTGAAAGCTGGGAAGATGGTGATTTTAGCATTGCAAACCCTTTGTTGATGCCATTTTCAGGTGAAAAAGCCACAAGCTTCCTTCTTCAGCACTTTTTTCCCTTTTCCCCCCCCAAAAATAGACATTTTGAAGTATTTTGACTAATTTCTTGGTCTCCTTCAGGGGAACCCACAAAGTCTGGGTGCCTCTAGAATCCCTAGGATGTTGGAAAAATAGGACACAGATTTTGCATTGGTAGCTTATGTGAACGAAAAGTTATGAGGGCCTAAGCGCGAACTGCCCCAAATAGCCAAAAAAAGGCTCGGCACAGGAGGGGGAAAAGGCCTGGCAGCGAAGGGGTTAATTAAATAAAATGACACAAGGGAACAGGAGTCCTAAAGACTCAGGGGACCATGAACCCCCACCCCAAAACTTTGAAAAAAGATTTAGTGGCTCCCACCATGCCCTGTGGCTGACAGAGGAGTGGTTGCCTGCCCATGGGAGATTGGGTGCAGTGTCTGGCCCCAAACCAGGCCCTAAGATCAACCTCCCACTGGGCATAACCAAAGGCTGTGAATAGCAGGGACTGACTTTATGTATGGTAGTAAAATATTACTTTATGTTAAAAAATCCTAGAAATTTACTGAAAAAAACAAAGATTAAAGTGATGTTATAGTTAGGTGAAAATGTCAGTGACGGCATAACATTTTAAACCAGAAAAACGCTAAAGGGAAGCAAGGCCTCTTTGAGATATTAATGGCTATTGGGGGGCCCCATCCCTCAGGCCCAACTCACTTGTTCCCCCCCCAGGGAGCCCCTTTGGTACACAGTAGTTAGCACTACCGTGGGCAGGGAAACATTTGTTTGTTCCTGTCTGGTAGGAGCATCATAAAATCTCCTGCCAAATATGAACACACACTAAGGGACTGATTTAGATCTTGTCTAAACTCATGTTGTCCCTCCGTGGTGGCGTTTACAAGTACTCAATCAAGCTGACAAATTCCCATGTGCCCTATTTAGATGTCTGCTGGCTAAACCTCTTTTTTGCTTATACAGAGTGTTTTCTGTTCCATAAGTGGACTCCTCTGCTGGCTAAAAATAGTCGGTCACCATCAGGGTGGCAGGATTGCACTGAGCACATTTAGATTTCACAGTTGTGCTGGTGTTTTGCTAGGGCCAGACTCCAGACAGCAGGATTCCATCATGGGATATGTTCAACATTGTACTATGCCTGTGGCTATTGGATGGATCCTAGCATCACACACCTGACATTTTTTCCCTAATTGTTTTTACCTGATACCACACTATAAACCACACTCTATTTCAGACCATTTTCCTTCACCGTTCCACAGCAGCAGATTATTTACCAGCAGAAATGTCCGCAGAAAAAGCAGGTATTTTTTTTGCTTCCTCTGTTTCTTGTTCTTTTGTCTGTTTTTTTATTTTTATTTGTGGGTTCCCAATTTCATTTAATTTAATTTCCTTATAATGACAGGGAGGAGAAATCCCCGTTTCACAAAGGGAGAATTGTCAGTCACAGTGGACACAATTATTAGGGCAGGGCCACAATTGTTTGGGGCACAAGTACAAAATTAATCTATTGCCTATTTTTAAATAATAATAGGTCCAACAACAAGAGCAGGTGGAGCACTGGAGAATTCCTCCACTCCAGACCAGGAACAAGCCTTCAGTGAGGACCCTAATCCTATTAATACAGATAATGAGAAGCAGCCTGGGCCATCTGGTCTGCCTAGGCAGAAAGTTCCAGTGAGACTCACTCAGCTCGCACCTACTAATCCAAACCCCAGGTGTTACAACATCTCAGTCCTAGAATATCTCCACTTCCTGTGTCCAAAGGAGCATCACACCAATCATGTGCCCCCCAGTCCTGGCTGCTATTGAGCCAACAAAACCACCACCACCTCCAGGCAAACCAGGGCATAATGGAATGGGGCAGACTGGGTCAAGGGCACAGGGTAGTGGGGTAGGGTCCATGGGAGGTAATCTGTGCACCAGCAAAGTGAGACAACTGGGTTCACTGTCACCCAGTCCACCATCAACCAAGTTTTGGGTGCTATCAGTCAGTCCCAAAAGATGGTGGGCCAAGTCCTCACAGAGCTCTAGGTAATGAAGCAGTTGCTGAGTGAACACAAATACCAGATGTAAACCTCAGCTCCTATTTGGGCTCCCTGACTGGAATGCTGCAGGATTGTATTACCAGAAAGTGCAGGGCTTTTCCTGTCTGTAGTCAAACAACATCTGCCCAAAATACATTTGCCTCAGCCATAGAGAGGGAGGCCCTGCCACAAGAGGAAACGCCTTCACCCACCTCAGTCCCTGCAACAGTGAATCCACCATTCATTCTCAGGAGGGGGCATTCATCTGGACCAGCAAGAGAGAATGCCAAGACCTCTACGACTACCAGCAATAGATGCAAAGCCTTAGTTCTTCCGTTTTATCCACATTATTTGTCAAATAAACACTCCTATATACAACCCATGGGTCAGGTTACATCAAACCTGACCCTTTATTCACTTTTCTACATTTTTGTTCAACCCCTGGAAACCATGTCTATAATTTAAAATGATGGCAGCAACTTTCTGTTCAGCTTGCGACCACCAATCACTGTGCTTCTATTCACATGCTCATTTGCGATTATTCAAAAATTTGTCACAAATTCTACACGACCCTAGATATACTATTTTAATTTTCCTACACTCCTTCAGCCCCACAATGTTCAACGTCTACATGGCCCCCTAGCCACCATCATCAGAAGCTACGGAATAAACATCATCTCCTATGCCGACGACACCCAACTCATCCTTTCCTTCTCCAACGAACCAGACAAGGCCAGATACAACTTCCACGAGGGCATGTAAGCAGTCGCCAACTGAATAAGAGATAGCTGCCTTCAACTCAATACTAACAAGACCGAGGTACTCATCCTGGGCCCTCAACCCAAAGCATGGAGTGACTCCTGGTGGCCACCCACCACGGAAACCCACCTACCCCCGCCAGCCAAGCCCGCAATTTCAGAATCATCCTCGACCCCGACCTGAGCAGGAATCATCAGATCAACTCAGTCACCTCCACCTGCTTCCACACCCTCTACCTTCTACGCAAGACCTTCAAATGAATCCTCATCAAGCATAGAAAGACCATCACACACGCCCTCATCACCAGCAGACTGGACTATGGCAACTCACTCTGCACCGGAATCAACAAAAAACTCACCTGCAAATGGGAAACATACAAAATGCCGGAGCCAGATTGATCCTCGACCTACCTCGACACTGCAACATCTCACAACACCTACGCACACTGCACTGGCTCTCCCTTGGGAAAAGAATCAGTTTCAAAATCCTCACCTACGCACACAAAGCCCTCCACAACACCGGCCCTACCTACCTTAACCAGCAACTCAACTTCCACCATACCTCACAGGACCCTATGCTCAGCCCAGCTCTCTCTCGCAGTGGTACCCTACATCAGGAAAACCAAAACAGGGAGACGCTCCTTCTCCTACCTCGCCGCCACCACCTGGAACACCCTACCCATCCACAACAGACAAACCTCCTCTCTCCCCAGCTTCACGAAGGAACTGAAGACATGGCTTTTTATTCCACCTCCTGTACACACTACACCCCGCGCCTTGAGACCTTAACGGGTGAGTAGCTGCACTTAATAAACTCTTATTGATTGATTGATTGATTTAATGGATTTACACTACATTTTTTAAAAAAGTCTCATCTGCATACCAGCAGCTACAGTCCTGCCAGATTTTGTAATTCTGCCCAGCGGTTCAGGCTGCATGGGTTCCTAAGGTGTCAATGGCAATTAACATGGGAATTGCTCTTTTTTGATCTCCCATTTTTCTCTGCCCCCCTCCATGGATAACCCCAAAACTTTCAATGCACAACAAGATGGCGGTCCCCAGGGCTGAGGGGAGTGGGCCAACCCCCTTTGAATTTAATTTCTTTAAAGCCCAAGGGAAGTGATGGTCCCTGGAGTTGCGGGGGTTCAGGCGGCCCCCCAAAGTTAGATTTGTTTGAAGCCCCAGGGAGGTTGTAGTCCCAGGGACTGCGGGACTGGCTGGGCACCCACCCTATTAAAAATAGCAATGACTCCATGACTTGGCCCACCCGGGGGCTTCAGATTTAACAAGCACATGAGACAGAACTTGTTTTCTTTTAAAAACTTGTTGCTACAAATTTATCAGGTTTTTGCAGCATAATTATTTTTAAAAAGAATTTTTTTCCCTGAGGGGTTCCCGTTGCCATCCCACACCAGAGCTAAGGGGTCATGGTGTCCCTCCCTTGGCCCATTGTCTTATTTTTCAACTTTTTTATTGGGACTCGGTTGAAGCTGGGCCACAAGATGGCTGCCAACCCTTCCTACCCATCAGAGCTGCGTATTTCTCTGCAGGAGCACGTTATTATTCATGAATTATTTGCACCTCTAGATATCTGTATTCTTTTTCTGTTAATATCTCAAAAACTACTGAACGGATTTACACCAAACAAGAAAAAAGATTGTTTCTGAACCAAAAGCTACCTTTCTGTCAAATGTGGTGTGATTCTCTTCAGCAGTTCGTGCTGTAGTCGGCATCAATATCCCTTTGGGAACTGACCTCATTTTTCTTCACCCCTGCTTGATGGCTCACCCCTAAGTTGAGAACACTTTTTCTGGAGAAATTTTTTTTCCAACTGGATCAAGTTGTAGTTACTTTTGGACTATGTTTGTAGAATGCTATTACATCCAAGCATGAAATAAAATTGGTTTCTAGAGGCTAGAAGGGGATGTTTGGCTATACATTTACAAAAGTGAAAACAGTGTGAGAAAGGACATGTCAAGAAATTATGGTTACTGTAGTTACTCATCAAAGCAACACAGAATTAACTTAATTAGACTCAGTCAGTGCTGGGTGGATAACATTTGAGAAACTTAATGTTCCAGTGATATTGTGGATTTGATGTAGATATTTCACTGATTGCCTTTAGTGGTTTAAAATGAGATCAAGTTAAACCGAAGTCCTTTCTCACTGTTTATATGTCTTATTATAATGAAAAGAAACTGACCTGCATACATACCATGTGATCAAGACCATTACTAGGTCAAAACGTGCCGATCCGGAATCTGGATGTCTGATGGGATTTAATATTTCAAGCTAGCTTCGGATGGTGTGGCTCGTTTATCTTTTGGGAACCCATGAGTGTGGTTTATGTGGGAAAAAAAAAAAATATATATATATATATATATATATATATCAATTAGTTACTGGGCCTCGCCATGCACTTCTTATTACCCCACATTTTTATGGCTTTGTACATTTAAAATGTGGGCCTAACTATACCTTCCCTATAACCTTTGTTTTTTTCACTGAACATATATATATCTATATATTTATATATCCCCAAATGCCAGAATCCCGAAGCTCAGATTAGTGGTGATCCGAGCGTGGATCCAGCAGTCTACATATATAATGCACCAACGCCTCCAAAATAAAAAAGGACGTGCTCGGACAACAATTCGTGGTCGCATAAGTTTAATAAAACAATACCTCCTCACAACGCGTTTCAGCAGTAGCCTTGATCACGTGTGGGACGGCTGTTTGATTTACATATTAAATACCATCCAAAATACAAACATAAATGACAGACTGGCAAGCAACTGTTAGTACACTTCAAAGGGAAAATGACCGCCATCTTGGAATGTCAAAATCATACGCGATAAATCATTCCATTTTCCTACTATTTAGTAGATAAATTGATTTAAATACTAATTCCAGGTAAACTTAGGGTAATACAGATTATGTGGTGTGAATGAATGTTCAAATGATCTAACTTGAATTCTTCAATTCTGTAACAGACCTACTATTTAGAAAATAAACATATTGGTGTGCATGTCCCTACCAAAAAAAAGAGTAATGCAAATATATACATATTGGTTCAAGTGAACATACTATAATTTACTTGTGTTTCCACAACCACAATGCCTTGTCATAATCGTATCACATATCCCTGATTAACACAGTCCAAATTCCCTTACTCCAGCCAAACATTAAAAACCAAATCAAAACAAAACCAATCCCCACAATAATTCAATCAATACACACACCTAATGTGCACAAAAAATCTCAAACAATTCCCTCTAGTTGTTCAAAAGCTCAGTCCATCTACCATTCTTATGTTAGTTTAACCTAAATGAACATTCATTTCTTCACTTGAGTTAAGACCCAGGGGACTTAGAGTATTTAACCTGATAATCAATTTGGATTCCAAAATCCACAATTTCTTCTCTCTATCACCCCCACGTGTGTTTGGCTTTATCTAATCAATAACAACAAAACTGAGCAACCTTTCATCCCTTTTATGTACTGAAAGTGTCTAGCCACAGGGTAATTGTGATCATTATTGCAGATAGCTCTTATATGTTCCAAAAATCTCTTTTTGGCCTTGTGTATTGTGCTGCCCACATATAATTTGTTACAAGGGCACTTTCGGCAGTATATACAAAAATCTGTGTTACAGTTGTAATGACCCCTGATTTGGTGGACCCATTGTCCATTATCACTCATTGCATCCATTCAATTGTCACTATATTTGCAGGCTTTACAACGTTTACAACAATAAAATACAGCCGGATTTCCTGATAATGTTCTTACATCCTGACTACTAGTCACCACATTGTGACTTGGATTGTCCCTTAGTGATCTGCCCTTACGGAAAGTGACCAAAGGCATCTTAGAAATATGGATGTTTAAAGTAGGATCCGTTTGTGAAATGTGCCAACTTTTTATGAGGATCTATCTTAATGTATGTGCCTGATTAGAAAATGTTGTGATAAATATCAAACTCTCCTCCGGCTTGCGCACATTATCCCTCATATATAATAGATCCTCTCTCTTGATGTTATCCACCTTGTTTTTAGATTGTTGAATAATCTTATTACTGTATCTCCTTTCTTGAAATCTCCTACACATAATCAAGCTTTCTCGCTGATAATCATCCCAAGTGCTATAAATATGACGAGCTCTTAAAAGTTCATACTTCCTATCAACCTAGGTGGGTGTGCACTGTTAGCATACAATAAGCTATTCCCAGTAGTGGCTTTCCTATGTAACCTGGTACTTAATATGTCATCTTGGACTATAACTTCTACATCCAAAAACTGGATATGTTTATTACTATGCTGCTCACTTAATTGTAAGTTGTATTCATTCACATTCAAAGCCGCCACAAATCTTAGTGCAGACTCTTCATCACCTTTCCAGATCATAAAGATGTCATCAATATACTGACACCATACAACTACTTTATCCTCATAGTCTGATATATTGATGGATACCTGCTCCTCCCACCAGCCCATAAACATATTTGCATAACTAGGCACAAAGCAGGTACCCATCGCCGTTCCCTGGACCTGTCTATACACCTGATTATCAAACAAGAAAAGATTATTTTTAAGACAGTAACTGATCATTTCACAGATTATCTTCGTATGTAACAAATATGATATTGGTCTTGCTCTCATACAGTGTCTAACAGCCATTAACAGCCATTAACCCTGCATCATGTTGGATACATGTATACAGACTTATTACATCCATAGTTAGGTGCAAACAATCATCCTCGCATTGGAGACCATCAATCAGTTTAAAAAAATATGTTGTATAATTCACATATGATGGAAGACTTTGCACAAATGGTCTGAGGAAATAATCTATATATCTCGAGGTGTCCTCTAGTAAAGAACCCATAGCAGACACAATAGGTCTACCTAGGGGGATTTCCTTATTTTTGTGCAACTTAGGTAGAAAATACAGTATGGGGATAATAGGATAATCACATTTAAAAAAACAGAATTCCTCCCAATTCAGTAGATCTCTTTCCTTCCAATCAGATAAAAACTCATAATAGAGGACGTTGGCTGACTTTACATCTGCCATCTTAACTTGTGTATAACATTTACAATCTCTTAATTGTCTTTCACCTTCTGTTACATTCACTTTTATCTAAAATCACTGCATTTCCTCCTTAGTCTGATTGCCGAATCACAATATTAGAATCAGTCTTCAATCCTTGTAAAGCCATTTTCTGGGAATCGTAGAGGTTGTCATATTTCCTATTCCTCAATTGATATCTCATTTTTTTCAATTGTTTGATGACATCCCTCTCAAAGACCTCTATGACCTCACAGTGAACCACTGGTACAAATATTGATTTTGATTTGAAAAATTTAGGACATGATACATCAATCTCGATTTCTAGATCAACCAGATTCGAAATCGGATCCTCGTGAGTTTCAACATCATCATGTAAAATAGATAATGTGTGTAACAGTTATATATATATATATATATATATATATAAATATATATATATTTATATATATATAATTGCCCAAGAGAAAAACACTGCACCACAGTTGAAAATACAAGGCAGGTGGCACAAACTAATGGTATAAATCACTTACTTGTCACTGCACCAACATTATTCGTGCCACCTGCCTTGTATTTTCAACTGCTCACAGAATAATTAAGTTCACAGGTGTGGGACATGAAGATATAAATCCCACAATGCCTCTGTGCACTAGAAAGACAGGCGTTTTACACCAGCATGGAAAAAGACTTTAAACCATTTGATAAAGACGAGATGTCGAAACGCGTCATGGACCTTGATTTATGTTGTTTAAGTAATGCTGCCTGCCATTAAACCAACTTGCTAAAGAATTCCCCGGGAGTGCAGTGTTTTTCTCTTGGGCAATTCTATATAAAGGGTTGTGGTCTTAACCCTTACATCAGCACCAGCAGCTAGAGTGCTTTGCTTTAAAGACTGCGTTGAGGTTTAAAATATATATACATATATAAGTTTCAAAAACGGTGAAAAGTAGTAGAGTAACCAGACGGCTGCACAATGTCCCAATGGATCGTGTGTAATGCACAGAAAATGAATATCCAAAACAGTTTATATGAGGTTCGTCAACTTTTTATTATAGAAAAAATATATCTGAAATTCAAAACAAAAATAAGTATAAAACGTAATCATGTGGTCCCGGCCTAATGTCAACGCGTTTCGGCAAACGCCTTCAATTGAACATTGGCTGACATTTTTGCACACATCTATTTAATTCGTATAGTCCTTCTTTGATTACACCAACACCATGTATCTTTCAAAAACGTGGTGGCCATATTGAAACGTTATTACTTTCAATCACAGTAAATAAAAATAAATAGAAAACAACCTTATATGAGTGTCAAAACCATATCTTTGTAATCACATATATGCTACCAATGATTGGGTGTACCTCCCTATTATACAGTTATTGATTCTGACATACGTGTTCTTAATATACAAAACAAATATTTTTGAGATAAATATTTTCAACGTATTTCAAATGAGATATTTGCATATATATAAATACATTTCAATGTTGGAATAAATAGTAAGAAAATATGATTTACAATTATTTAAAATATTAACCTCCACATTAATCCCAAATCAATTAGTCAAATTGACAATCAGTACAAATCAATAATTTTCAAATTCAATTGTATCCCTGCAGAGTGGGTATGGTACATCTATGATCACAATAACAATCACAATGGATACAGGGCCAAAACACCTCAGCAGTAACATATCTGATATCTAAAATAGTCTAATGACCATTGCTAGAATGCTCATCTCATAACTCTAAAAGACATCATATTAACCCATCTAAAAGTTCATATAGTAGGGAAAAGGCTGTTTTTTTTTCATTTGAAAAAAGACCATCACACCGCCAATGCCCATAAAGTGCTAGAAAAAGTGCAATCAGTGATAATATAGATAAAGTGATCAATCTAATGTGCAAAAATAACCTATTAAAAACTAAAATTGTTGAAAAAGTCTGGTTATACTGCACCCGGCCTGCATCTAAAGTCTTATTTGACATATCTATGCCATAGTGTATAAGAAATCTAGCAGAGATATCAAATGCATATATTGAATAGAAATCTATCTCACAAATGGACATGAAGTTCAGCATCTAAATTATGTCCCCACGGATTTTCAGAACCCAGAAGCAAAATCATCTTTGATTCCATTTGTCTCAGCTCTGCTGTTCCGTTTCCTCCCCTTGGATTGGCAGTAATGGTTTTAATCCCATAAAAAATCAAAGAGCTGCCATCTCCGTTATGGGTTTCCCAGAAATGTTTGGCTAATGGATAAGATCTATCCTGATTTTTTATTGCTCTAAGATGGTGCTGCCAACATATTTCTTTTCACTTTCAATTTGTGAATGGTGCTGCCAACATATTTTTTGTGGCAGCCACATTCTATAACATACACAACATAATCAGTCTCACAAGCTATGTGGTCAGTCATTTCGCAAACCCTCCCATCAAATGTAACATAAGTATGTGTGTTATGAGCAAATTTGCAAGATTTGCAACAACCACATTTCCATAAGCCCAAACTTTTCTTCGATAGCCTTGATCGATTAACCTTAGGACAGAACAGACTCCTAGTGAGATGATCTCCTAATGACTGAGTTTTGCGATTAGTGATCTGAGGATGTAACCCAATAATGTCTTTAATGTGTGGATCATGTTGCAAAACATGCCAATTTTTACAAATGGTATTGTTGAGTTTGGTATGTTGTTGATTAAATTCAAGAAACAGTCTAGGTGGGGATCTATGTTCCTGTAGGAATCACCTCTGTAACTTCCGATTTGAAGAGTAATTTTTCTCTAGACAAATTCATTACTCTATGATGTGCATCATTTAAAATCTTTAAAGGATATCCTCTGTTCAAAAATCTTTGAATCATAGTAGCAATTTCAATTTTGAAGCTATCATTGTCCGAACAAATTCTGCGATCCCGCAAGAATTGACTATTAAGGAATACTCCATTTTAGAGCTTTTGGATGACCACTATTTCCATGCAAAATAGAATTCCATGCAGTTGGTTTACGGAAAATAGTCGTATGTAGGGTCTCATTTTGAACAGTTAGCAAAACATCCAAAAATTCAATGGTATGAGTGCTGTATTTTAAATCTAAATGAATGTTAAACTCATTATTACTGAGTGCGTTAACACATTCTATATGGGACTGTTCATCACCATCCCAAATGAGGAAAAGGTCATCAATGTATCTGACCAACAATACAACTTGTTCCATGTAGTCCTTATACAAATCTGACTAAGCTATTTCCTTTTCCCACCACCCCATATATAGATTGGCATATGTGGCAGCAAAATATGCTCCCATAGCTGCCCCCTGTTTCTGAAGATAATATTGATTTTTTAAACAGGAAAACATTATGGGTAAGGCAGAATTTTAACATGGTCAAAAGCATATTGGTATGTTGAAGAAATGCAATCTTATGGGTGCCTAAAAAGTATCTACAGGCCTGAATGCCAAACTCATGCATAATAGAGGTGTACAGTGAGGTCACATCCATGGTGACCAGTAAAAAACTAGATTTCCAAGGGATGTTGTGTATTTTTTATAAAAAGTCATTAGCATCCTGCAAATAAGAGGACAGTTCAGTTACATAGGGGCACAGAAAAAGATCCAGATAATGTGAGGTATTTTCTAAGAGGGAAGAGTTCATACTCACAGTGGGTCAACCAGTAGGAATTTTCTTATTTTTATGAATTTTAGGTAGAAAATAGATGCAAGGGATTTTTGGAGATTCAACTGTAGCCACGTATACAACATCTCCCAATAAATGGCCTGATACTCAGAATTGGGATTGGCACGTAATTTCTCATAGTGCTCCCTGTTGGATAATTGGCGATGTGCCTCCTTCCTATAGTTTGCTACATCCATGATCACAATATTGCCTCCTTTATCGGAGGGCGTAAATATAATAGCAGGATTAGATTTCAAAGCGTTTAGATCATTCCAATCAGCAGCAGAAAAGTTAGTTCTCTTAGGTTTTTTGAATTTCCAATTATTGCTAAATTTGTCAATGTCATTGACTACCAACTCATAAAAGGTATCAATTAAGTTACCACTAGGTAACAGGATTGAATCTACTGGGAGGTTTCAATGAACTGGTGATGTTATGATCAACTGTGAATCCCATGTTCATCAGAATTTCCTTATCTGTACCTCTACCTTCACTGGTTGTTCCATCTATACTGGCTAAATCACTGATTTCAACCAAATCAGGAATATCATCAAAATGAAACCCCAAGAATTCAACCACATTAATATTGGCAGCCGACTGATTTACCTGAATTTTGTTAGAAAAATGTTTCATCAAACTCAATTTGCGAGTAAATTTATATAATTCAATTTGTGTGTTGACATAATCCCAAAGCGTTAGAGGACAAAAACTGAGCCCTAAATTGAGAATTCGTTCTTGATTGTGAGTCAAATCGACTTTGGAGATATTGACAATAATATTAGAATCATTCAAGGTGGAACCACCCTCTAGTCGTGTTTGTAATTTCTTCCTCTTCCCCCCTCCGCATCCTGTGCCTCCTCGACCTCGTCCTCTGTTCCTGTTTGATTGTGGCGTGAATAGTTGCATGAGTCACATTTCCCTGTGAAAATCCAATTTGTTGGACGAAGCTTCATCTGCTGATGAACTTAAATCTGAGCTCTCATCTATATAGTGGGATTGTGCATTTGAGTTTTCTGTTAGATTCATCTTATCTTGTGCTCTGAGGGTATTGTATTTTCGAGCAAAGGTATAGATCCTTCCAAGTTCATAATCTTTTTTATCTCTATTAAATTTCAATGCTTTACGTGTTTTAATTTCATCTTCTTTCTTCTTTATGCGTTCTTCCATTTTCATCAATGATTGCTGTACTTCCTGTGAGTTACCCATTTTTTCCAATTCATTCATTAATCGATCAATCACCTGTGTTTGTTCCTCCATCCATCGTTTGGCTTGAGTGATCAAAGTGGCCATAAGTTTAACTGAGCAGTCAGCTGTATATGATCTCCACTGCCCAAGTAAGTCAGGATCCATATATATGTATATGTATATAAATATATATATATATATATATAGCCAATCACCCCGCTGTTCGGGTGACTTAGATATGATCCACGACTCCTATGGACCACAAGAGAGACTTGTGGATTACGGAACCAGAGGCTCCCTTGAGCCTGACGTACTGGCTATGATGCTGTTCCATCTTTATTTATCAAGCTTCATATCTTTCAGTATAATTGGCTTTACGCTTTGAAAAAGCTGCATGCCTGCATGCCACTCAGGGGAGAAACATGTGTTGGCTTTTTCTCAAATAGAGGATGAATTCGGAAATACATTTGGAATAACTTTTGTTTGTAATCCTAAAACTTTCCTTGTCTATTCAAAATTGAGATGGAACTTACATGACTGCAAAGCTTTCTCGCTCTTTCCTCAATTAATTATTTCAATTTCTTTTTTGATGGGTTAGGGGTTTCTCGCTCAGGACATCTGGCACTCACAAATGAGTACCCATTTAAATAGGGCTAACCGATTTGGGGATATCTCACCCCTCCAGCTGTTGAACAGAGTAAGGCTGAGAAATTAGCCTTGAGGGACACCACAGATGATGTTCTTGGGTTCCCATCTGAAAGGTGGTAAGTAAATTATCTGTGTTCCTCCTGTGAGGAAGGATTTGATTCATTTGATGGTGCCTTCTTGTATTCTGATATGATAAATCCTCTTGAAAGTGTGTGGTGAGACACCATGTCAGAGGTTGCTAAGAGGTCAAGGAGAATCAGGGTAGCCCTTTCTCTCCGGTCTAGGAGGGTTGTGATATCAGTTGCTGTGATTAGGGTGGCTTTGGTGCTGTGGTTCCTATGGAATCCAGATTGGGATGAGTCCAGAAGATTATAGTTCTCCAGATATTCTGTGAATTTGGGGTTGATGGCCTTTTCAAGGACTTTGGCAGGAAAGGGGAGCAGAGAGACATGCCAATAGTTCTTGAGCTTGTTGGAGTTGGCAGATGGTTTCTTGAGAAGGGGTTTGACTTTAGAATGTTTCCATTCTTTGGGGAATGTGGCTGAGGTGATGGATGTGTTGAAGATGGTAGTGAGTTTGTTGCTGATTGTCCTGTTTCCGAGGTTGAACATGTGGTGGGAACAGGCGTCTGTGGGTGCTCTTGAGTGGATGGCTTACATGATGGCTGTGGTGCTTGGTGTGGGCAGCTGGTTCCAATGGGTAATCTGGTCATCTGAGTTTGCATCTGCGGAGGCGAGGATGCTGAGGATGTTGGAGGCAGAGGGTTGGGGTTGGAAGTGTTTGGAGATGTTGGAGATCTTGTTGTGAAAGAATTCCACAAGAGTGTCGCAGAGTTCTTGGGAAGGCGTAATGGTGTTTTTGGTTGCTGCAGATTTGGAGAAGTCCTTGACTATGCTGAAATGTTCTTTGCTGTGGTTGGAGATGGCTTTGATGTGGTCCGCTAGTACATTCTTTTTTGTCTCTTACAGGAGTTGGTGCTAGAGGTTGAGTGGTGTCTTGAAGGTGGTGGGGTCTGTGGAATCCCCGCAGGTGTGTCGTTTCCTGTCTAGTTGGTTACAATTGTGTTTGGTCAATCTTAGTTCAGAGGTGTACCAGCTTGCGTATTTAGTGGTTTTTGCCTTATGTGCAGATAAGATATGGAGTGGGAGAATGCAGGGTGAGCTCATGATACTAGTAAAAACAGATGTAAACCTGTTACCAGCTCTTGTTCACTCTGGTTATAGTTGAATTTTGAGTATTCATATAGAAAATGAGAATCACAGGCACTTTAATTAAGAAATGGTGGTTGACTAATGCCATATCGGTCCTTAATAATTGGAAATTAGACGTGAAATTCTCTTAACTATAACAAAGGAGGTAAATGCAGTTCACAATCACACTTGTTATTATGGCATAAGGAAACACTACCAAAGGAACCATGTGAGTGACTGCTGTTCTTGTTAGTATTTGAATAACTCCCTATGAAAAATACTTCTATGAGGATAGACCTTTTCAACACAATCAGGATAAATTGTTACATGATTCAGCTCATGTAGACTTCTTGAACTGTCAATTCAATTAAATTCAAAACAATCTTTATTTGGATTTTACTCCATAAAAGAAAAACAATCTCTTTAGGATAAAAAGGTTATACAATAAAATACTTCCAGATACATTACTAATAAATAAAATAAAATGATTAAAAAAAAAAAACCTTTGGTGCAACAAATTATGTAGTTATTCATTCTCGTATCGGAGTTTTTCTACATAAGACAACTTTTTCCTCTGTTCAATTGGATGTAGGATAAATGTTATCACTGCTTCACATTTCTCATTGGTATCCAATTTAAATAAATAGTTAAAAGCTTCTCTACAATAAAATAACTTGTTAGTAATAAATAGTGGTTTTAAAAAATGTTTCCTAATGTCATGATAGAATTTACAAGATATAATAAAGTGCATTGTGGATTGTGCAAAACGTCCCACGCAGGGGCACTTCGGAAGGCTTTTACTCCAAATCCTCACCTTTGGGAAGGCTACCAAAAAGTGCAACATTCTAAAACGTAATCGGGTCAAATAAAATCTATGCTGAGTATTCACAACTGTCAGTAAGTAATTGGGTATTACCTCATTGTTTTCAATCATATAAAGTGCTACCGTTGATTTCATGCATTCTCTATTTTCTCTATCACTAACCCTCCATGCCATTAGTTGATTTTTCAATTCTTTCTTACTAAATTGGAGGACTATGCCTGGGTTGTCTAAGTTTGGTGTTAGATTTATACCTCTCAACAGATCTTTTAAGTGCATGAACCATGGGATTCTATCCCAATGTTCTTGTGTAAGACAATCTTTAATAATCTTTTGGGTAAGATGCGTCCCTTCTTTTGACCAAATACCATGCCAAGCCAAGAACGCATTTATGTATATTAGATCTACCACGGAAGGGCTGCCCAGTTCCTTATGTACCATGTATGTGGAGGTGGTATTTGGGACTGCAAGTAATCTATTAAAAAATGTATTCTCTAGCACTTGTAATGAATGGATCTCGGGCATCAAGCCCCAAAGGGCAGAACCATATGTGATGCTGCTGATTGATTTACTTTTGTAGATTTGCAGCATTTCCCTTAGGGGTTTATTACCAATATTTTGGGAGAATCTAAAGACAGCCTCAGTTGTCCTAATATACTTCATCTTAATAATTTCTAGGTGTTGTTTCCAATGTCCCATATTAGAAAATTGTATACCCAAGTATGTAAATCCATTCACATTTGTGGCCCTTAATAAAATAAGTTTTCTTCCTGGCCTTTCCCTGTCCACAAGTCATTACCACTGTTTTGCTCATATTCAACATCATATCTCTTTCCTCCATAAATTCAATGAAGCCCTCCATTAGTCTCTGCAACCCATTTGCAGTTTGTGACAGCAATACTGCGTCATCTGCGTATAAAAGGATTGGGATAGAACATTCTCCTACTTTAGGGCTGTCAATTTCTAAGTTTTTTAGGTGAGCATCTACACCATTTATGTAAAGGGAAAATAGGAGCGGCGCCAAAACACAACCTTGGCGTATTCCTCTCCCTATCCTAAAACCTGGCGTACATTCACCATTTCTTCCATATCTTACCCGTGCTGTTAGATGATTGTATAGTTGTTCCAAGAAGCTTATTATATCTGAAGGTGCACCCATATCTGTTAAAACTTTCCACAGCTTAGCATGATTCACCAGATCAAAGGCACTACTAAGATCTGCAAAACAGAGGAACACATGACCCTTCTTTGCTATTGTATATTTACTTATTATTAGGTTAAGGTTTATACATTGTTCCAGAGTACCAACCCCAGGCCTAAATCCCAGTTGAGCCTCTGTAAGTATATGATTGTTAGTTGCCCATGTTTCTAATCTTTCTACGAGTACTCTTCCCAGCAATTTGACAGAGGTATCTAAAAATGAAATTGCCCGATAACATTTGGGTTCGCCTCTATGCCCCTTTTTAAAAATAGGGACAATTATACTTTCACTCCATGATTTTAAAATATATCCCTTTGTCACGCTCAGGAAGACTTGGGTCAGGATAGGGCACCATAAATCAACATGTGTCAAATAGGCATCTACTGGCACCCCGTCAGGGCCCGGCGCCTTCCCTTTCGGGCATCTTCCCATGGCAAATTTCACTTCTCCTAGGCTAACTGGTTTCAAGAAGGGTGGATTGATCTCAATTATCCCATTATTTGACGGGTGAATAGTCAGGTTATCTGGGTTAAAAATTGAACCAAAATGAGAAAGCCATTCCAATAAAGGAACATGTACTGTTATTTCAGGTACATCACTATTTTTTAGAAAAGGTTGATTAATTGTTTTCCAAAATAAAGTACTATCTCTTAATGTCGTTGCTTGCTCAAGATTAGCCCATGCCCTAGCCCTCAGTTGTGCCTTCCTAGTTTCTAGTGCATGTTTATAGTTAAAACGCTTAAAAATTACTTCTTCTCTATTTCTTGGTCGGGCCTGCAGGGCTTGCTTTAGTTCCTGGCTGGCTGATGAGCAATTGTGATCAAACCACCCCACTTTTTCGCTCTTTTTTTTCCCCGATGCTCTCACTAAACTTCCTGCAATGGCGATTCTAAGTTGGTTAAAGGATCCTAGGATCGTGTATGGATTTTGATTATTTTCTGTACATGTGAGAATTTCTTGACGGTGTTGTGTCACAACTTTATTCATCACATCTATTTCATTTATCCCGGTCCATTTGATCGCAAATCCATTTTCCCTTCTTATTCCTATGTCCATTGCTAATCGTTCACCTATATTAAAGGGTTTGGCTAATCTCATAGTCAGTAACAGGGGGTAATGATCACTATAGATAGTAGGCTCAATCTTCAATGAAACGACCATATCCATATGACTCTTTGACATTAGTATGTGGTCGATTAACGAGAAATGTCCTCTTCCTACAAACGATGGAAGCTTCACTCCTTTATGCCCATCTTGCTCCATCAGCTCTAAGTCATATTTAAATAATATTTCATTTAATGCAGTTCCATAGTTATTATGTAAAAAGTGCAATTGAGCACTTCCCCCATCGTCGATTAATCCACATGTCTTTCCTATAGTATTCTTGCATGTCCCGGTATTAAAATCTCCCGCCCATGTTATTATGTAGCTTGAAATTATATCGTTTACAAAGGCCTGTAGGTCATCCTGAAGAGTTGATGCCACTACTCTATTAGTACCATCAAATTTGTTGTTGTAATAGTTTATTAGTACAATTCCTAAGATCCCATCTATCCGAAAGTATAAAAACTGGTAGTGAGGGGAATTGAGGGAGGATTTCACCAGTGAGTAGGATACCAATGTTGAAATCAAAATTGCTAGACCTCTCTTTGCCCTTCCCCTGGCTGAGGCCGAGGCTGGTGTGGAGAATGTGGCATATCCTTCCATAGAAAAGGATCCCGTGTGCCATGTCTCTTGTAGGCAGATTATATGTGATGAGCTTATTATAGTCTGCCATTCCTTCTCAGCCATTTTAGTTTTTACTCCAGATGTATTCCATGACAAGAGTATAATTAGGTCTCCTGCTAAAGGTCTCCCATCTATCTCAGTGTCGCCATTACCACTTGGAGGTTTTGATTTGGGCACTATAGAAATAGGTTGTGTTTTATTGTGCGGTGAAGTCACTTCTCTACTCATGTTCTCCTGCAGTCAATCTCGATCCTCCATGTTACTCAGGGGGGCAAAACGGTTGGAATACTCTAATTTATTATGCCTGTCCAGAATATTGGATGTATTCCCTGTAACCCCAGTGTCTTTTATGCCTGTGGTATTCGTCATTCTGTAAAAGTATCCTAGGGGAACAGTCATAATCTCCCCCCTCAGGTTTTTACAATTTCGATGTCTTATATCCAAATCTGCTAGCAGTTGGCCCACAAAACGAGGATTACGAAAGTTGACCACAATACAATCTCCCTCTTCTTCCTCCAGATTTCCCACACAGTCAACTCTCCTTGCATATAAGATTTCACGAAATAGTATATCCGGTGTACATATATTCCCTGATATCCAGTGTGCTACCTTATTACGTATATCTGGCCAGGTCTCGACGATATTTGGGCCTAGTTTGGGAACATTTTTAAGAATGATTGTATATGGAGTAGCATCTGGTGGTAGCTGTAACACCTCTTTCACTGGTCGGTTTCTAGTCAGGTTCAAAAAGAGAGGGATGGGGAGGTATTATGGTCCAGTGTATATCCTCCCAACAAAGCTCTAAAAAATATATAATTCACTGTTCCAATAGGAAAGAAGAAAACACATGTGGGAGTCCTAAAATTTAGGAGCAAATAACCTCACACATCCAAGAGGATGTCATGCTTCATCATCAGTACAGCTCCTCGTCAGACCGGCGCTGCAATTTCTGACGGGCACCACCCCAAATGGGGGGGCTCTTTGCCGGAGATCTTTTACAATGATGGTGCCATGACCCCAGGATTGAGTAGGGAAAAGAAGGAGATCAACACAAAAAATGATTAAAATTGGCTCTCAAAACCTCCAACGGGTAAATAATTTATTGGACCAACTGGAAGGCAGGGACCAAGATTAAAAACAGGGTGTAGTCAAACGAGTGAAACAGAGATAATGATTAATCACTCTATAGAAAAATGAATGGGAGGGAGGTCGGACACTTTTCAAACCAACCCTTTTCATGGGTCAACATGTTTCGCATCCTAGTGGCCCAAACGGGTCCATTGATGCTTCGTCAGGACCTAGTTGACTATCTAAATCTCCTAATCATAAAGGACAAGTGTGTCTTCTTAATAAAGGTACAAGGGTTACAGGTAACCAGAAAGTTGTGAAGCAAGTATCCAATCACTTACATTAGTCAGGGTCATATGATTCCTAACTAAAGCCCTGTAAATGAAATTGCATAAATTAATCATCTAACAGAGTAAGAAGAGATATTCAAAAAAGAGTGCAAAAAAATGTGAGCTCGTGTATCACAGTGTACGTGTTGACAAGTGGGAGAAGTCAGGGACTGGCGTCTATGATTTCTATCCATAGGCTCCATTTGAATAGTCATAGGTGCCTTGGGCTGAGGGATTTCTTCCTGTATGGGATGCCGGCATTCCATACTCCTTTTGTTGGGATCTGTAAACCCTATCATCGCTCTATTCCTTAGGACTGCAGCCTCTTGATTCTCGTTTGATATAAGATCACTGCCAAGAGGTAGAGTTTTCGGTTTAGTCATTGAATTAACACTTACTTCTAGCTTGGCTATGCGTTCTTTTATCTCCTTAAATTCTGACAATACTTTTGTCTCTATATAATCTAGCTTGCCATGCAATTTCTTAAAAAGGGTTTCCACACGTTTTTGTAAGGAACCATCGTTATCTGTTGATAGTACTACTGCATGACCCACATGCATTTGTGTAGTATTTTTGTTACTCTTAGGAAGCTGTGAGTGTACTAGCATGGACTTAGATTTGATGATCTGACTACTTCTTTTTTTCTTTGGTGGTGAAGGGATTTGGTCGTCTGTACTGCTTGGTGAGTAAATTTCCTCTATTATATCTGTAGGAAGTAAAGGGCCTAGAGAAGATCTAGAATCTGGCCCAATAAATTTTTCTTCTGGGGCTTTTAATTCAGAGGTTAAGCCTACAGCCTCAATGCTCACTTCGGTGATAGCCTCATGTAGAAAATTTTTTGTTGCCACTAAACGTGCTTCAGCATTAATGATTTCTTCGTTTATTTTTCCCATTGCATCTGTGAGGTAATTGGTAATTGTATTAGTGCTTCTCTGGGTTGTGGTATTCATACCGCTCCCTATTTGGTTTTGCTTTCTTTTCCCCATTATGTAAGGGGTTAACTATGTTAGGCACTCTTAGCTAGTCACAGACAGGGTATATGCGATTTCTAAAACCAATAACAACAAGGTGTGCCCAGCCCAGCCTTCTCCTGGCTCTGGTGGGCACAAGGCGGGAGTACAAGAGAGTTATTTAGGGCTTCTGCCCTGCCCACAGAGCTGAAACCAGCTACAAGTCTGGGTCCAAACGTCTCCTTACAGCCCTGTAGGAACCAATATCAGTGGGAGCCAGAAAAAGGATGTCATGGGAGCATGAGCTGGTTTTTAAAGGGCTCCTGTCCTTGTTAAATGGCCGCCTCCTCCTCCCGCGGCAGAAACGCGCTTCTTGAACTGTCAAATGGCATTACATAGGAAGGCCAATGAGTTGAAGGACTATGTCCAGATTTATGTTGGTAATTTCCAGAATAGTAAGCTGAGTTTCTAATCAGCCTCTTCCCATCCCTCTTAACCCTCCCTCCCCTCAAAACAATATTGTCACAAAACAGATCTGGCAGCTCTTAGACAGAAAGAGAATTATTATATTCATTTACTAAAAAACAGGAACAACGTTTTAGGCAAGTAACCTTGACAGACCTTTCTGGAAAGTGTTCTATTGAATGGATGATGTAACATGTCATGGAATAGTGTTCCATGTAATAAGCAGGATTTATAAGTAATTGTTTGGCTATTATTTGCTCACTGTTTTGTGTTTGATGGGGCTCTTCCTTAAGCCTTGTTTAGTTTCCACTTTTGATATCAGGTTGCAACCAAAGGTTGCAGATTCTTCATCATGGCTCACCTAAGCAATGCTCAAACATTTACTATTGTCGTCAGCAATTTCATCATGATTTGGCAAAAACAATGGCAAAGCCAATCAGTTGCTGGTGTATTGAGCAACCTAAACACAAGCTAAAGACGTATCAACTTTACCAGTGTTTAATATAGTTTGCCATTGCATGATGGCCCTCGTGGAAACCATTCCAAGATGGCCTTCTAAGCATCTGCATGGAGTCCTTGTGTGTCCACTATTGCCTAGGCATAGAAAACAGTCAAAAAATGGTTTTCATACAGAAAAAAGCATCTTTTTTGTATTTATATATATTACGTACTGGCAGTTACCAGTAGGTAGTTATAGTTAAGACCTTGTTTCCATAGACAAACTTCTTTTGCTTTGTCAATAACTTTGGTGCCGTCTGACGAATCTTCACACAATGTTCAAAACTAGTGTACTAGCCACTTCAGCTACTGTCTGGAAAGTTTTGGGGTAATTTGTCAAGCAGTGTCTGAGAAAAAGGAGGGTTCCAAAAACGCTTCTCGACCAGGTCTGGCCAAGATTCCAGTACCCACAATGCTGGTGGCAAGAAGAAAGCCCAAGCAGTCCATGCCCTCCAGAAGGAGCTTCAGAGGAAAAACCACCAGGGGAAAAAACCTCCAGAAGGGAGCTCCAGAAGATCGGAAAAGGCACAGTAGAACGGAGGACTCCAACAACCGGAACATCAGGAATCTTTACAGAAACCAGGCAAGAACAATCCACAGCAGGAACACACAAGAGCGAGGACCACCACCAACCAGAATGTTGAACCGCAAAGAAGAAAGAAACTCAAGCTCTTTATATGCCAGAAAACAGGAAGTGAACAAACAGGAAAAAAGAAAAATGCCATATTAAGTTGGGAAAATGTAATCGAACAAACTAGGCAAAACGTCCATCTTGGAAAGGGACTAATAAAAGGAAAGAACAGGGCATGCTGGGAAGGACAAGCATTCTAAGACAAAGAAAGCATGGCTCCCCAGACCAAAGAACAAACAGCCCTGAACCAAAGAAACAGATACGTTTTAGATATGCATTGCGGTGCCACCCATGACGCAAGAACAGAGCATGCAGTGCCCACGCGAGATCCGCAACCCGACCCTGGGCCTCCCGACCTCGCTGTCACACACAAGAAGAACGCTGCAGGAAGAAAAAATGCCCATGGCAGGCCAGACGCACCAAAAACCTTTGTTTTTTCAATATACATATATATATATATATATATAAAGATAAATATATATTTTTTTCAATGAAAGAACCAAAGGTTAAATTACTGTTATAGTTCAGTGTGATAAAAACAGGTTTTTAAAAAAAAAAAACAACCTTAGAAATTCAACATAATTAACAAAGCTTAAAGGCCTAAAGTAATGTTATATTCAGGCAAATATGTCAGTGACAACAATAAAGTTTTGAACAAAAAAAAAAACACAGAAATTCACCAGTTATAGTCAGTCCTGCTAACTATAACTCGTGAATTTCAATGTTTTTGTGTGTGCTGATGACTATAACTTGCACCTCTGCCATGCACTGCATATGACTCACCTATGACATCACTCATGACATGATCCATGAAATTATTTATGCTATCACTGGTGACACCTCAAATGACATCCTTCATGGCATCACTGAGGACATCATCCAATGAGGATTTTAGCTTGTTTTTTAAATAAAGGGGAGGAGGGCTGCCTGTCCCTTCCCACCATGAGCCGTTATTGGCCCCAGGGTGCCCCATTGCACAGGCCCACTTATTTCAATTAAGGGTAAGATGGCTGTGTGGGCCCACCCTGCCCAAGCCTTGTTAGGCCCTTGCGGCCCCATTCCAGAGGACCACTCTTTTGAATAAAAGGGAGTGGATGCGCATGTCCCCCTCCCCTGGATGATTTTGGCCCAAGAGATCCCATCCCCTGGGGCCTGGCATAATTATTATGGGGAGGGGGCAAGCGATCCCCCTTCAGAGCCTCGTTTTAGCCCCATGGACCCCATCCCCTAGGGGCCATCACACTTTTCGGGTATGCAGCCCCGACCCTGGGCCAATTTCAGCTCTCGGGCCACCATCCTCGAGGACCCTGAAGTACTTTTAGGGGGAGGAATTACACATAGCCCTCATTTCCAGGCTGATTTTTGCCCTGGGACTCCCATCGCCTGGGGACCATTACCATTTATGAGGAAGAGGTATATGCAGCCCCCTTCCCCAGGCTGATTTCAGCCCCAGGGCCCGTCCCCAGTGCCCCAGCACCATTTTGAAGGAGGAGGGGACATGCTGCCCCCTTCCAGGCCAATTTTGGCCCCTGGAGACCCCAAAACCATGGGCCTAGTGTTAATGTTAGGGGAAGAGGGCAAGCAGTTCCCTCCCCAGGCTAATTTCAACCATGCGGACACCATCTCCAATGGCCCAGCAGTATTTTGAAGGGCCCCCCTCCCTGGACTGATATCAGCCCTAGGGACCCCACCCGCCTAGGACAGGCACTTTTTGGAATCGAGAGGCACACAGCCCTCCTCCCTGATATGATTTCAGTCCCTGGGACCCCATCTCCTAGGGCCCTGCACAATCAAAGGTTGCCTGTCCCGGGCACCTGTCACACTGTCATTGGGGGCCGTGGAGAGAGCCCCAGGACCTCTGCAGCCCCAGTCAGCTCTGTGCATCCAGCAATATTGCTGCTCTCTATGGGCAGGAACAATATTTAGATCTGTTTCTCTGCCCATAGCACTGCGGACCCGTGAAAG
The DNA here is from genome assembly GCF_031143425.1 of Pleurodeles waltl. Taxonomy (NCBI): domain Eukaryota; kingdom Metazoa; phylum Chordata; class Amphibia; order Caudata; family Salamandridae; genus Pleurodeles; species Pleurodeles waltl. The sequence goes on from NW_027149829.1 coordinate 728,929, forward strand.
AGGTCTAAAGTCCACTCCCAGCGAGAAGGAACATTTTTCAATTCCCCCACACATAGGAGCAGACTTGGGGGGTCATTCTGACCCTGGCGGTCATGGACCGCCAGGGCCAACGACCACGGGAGCACCGCCAACAGGCTGGCGGTGCTCCCATGGGCATGTCCCGCCGGTTTCCCGCTGCCTAAGGGAATCCTCCATGGCGGCGCTGCAGGCAGCGCCGCCATGGGGATTCCGACCCCCTTACCGCCAGCCTGGCTCTGGCGGTTTTGACCGCCAGAACCTGGATGGTGGGAACGGGTGTCGTGGGGCCCCCTAACAGGGCCCCATCAAGATTTTCAGTGTCTGCCAAGCAGACACTGAAAATCGCGATGGGTGCAACTGCACCCGTCGCACACCTTCCACTCTGCCGGCTCCATTCGGAGCCGGCATCCTCATGGAAGGGGGTTTCCCGCTGGGCTGGCGGGTGGCCTTCTGGTGGTCGCCCGCCAGCCCAGCGGGAAACTCAGAATGACCGTCGCAGGCCTTTCGACCGCGGTACGGTCTTCTGGCGGCTCCCGCCAGGCGGGCGGCTTCCGCCGCCCGTGGAGGTCGGAATGACCCCCTTGGTGTTTGCTCCCACTTGGTGGGATAGTTAACAATACTTAGGCCAAGCAAGAACAAACACAAGTTTCCCTGCCTATGATGATGCTGGCAAGGAAACCTCTAAGTTCTGGGAGTGGGCACCCCAGGATATTGCCACTGAGCCAGCCCAAGAGGATGGGTTACCAGGGTCATTATTGGCTCGAGGGGTTTGGCCCTGAGGGTGGGTTCCTCTGGCCTTTTCATGTTTTGGGGGGCCATGCAGCCTCCTCCCATATTTTGTGCATTTTTGGCCTCAGGGACAGGATCTTTGGAGCCTTTTTCAGCTGGGGCAGTGGTGTTGCATGGCCCCTTTCTTATTTTCTGCAATTTTGGCCTCAGAGGTGGGCTCCCACGAGCCTTTAGAGGATCAGGGAGGTGGGCCACATGGCCCCCTCCCCATAAAATTCAGTGCTGGCACAGGGGGTGGGTGTCCCTGGGCCCCTCAAGACATCAGGAGGGGGAAAACATGACCCCCCATAAATAATAAAATTTCCCCCCCAGGCAAACTTCCGGAGTGTCTAAAGGCTCAGAGAGGGGAAAAAGCACATTTTATTAGCATACTTATGACATCACTTTAACATTCATTTTTTTCAGTGAATTTCTTGGGCTTTTAACTTAAAGCAGTATTTTGATACCATATGTAATGCCCCCTCCATACGATTATGTATGGGGACTGCAAGGTTTTATGATGCTCTGGTTGGGGGGCAAATACCGCTCTCATTTTTAAAACCTGGCATGTGCTGGGGTCTCTGGGGCAGACATAGGGGCCAAAATCATCTCTGGAGTGGATGCCCACGCACACTCATTTCCCCAAATAAACATATATATTTTGACCCACGGTCCTGACCCACCCCAAGGGTCATTTTGATTCTAAAGAAAATTGAGGCTGCTATTTTATTATGACTATTTTTGATTCAATTCCACAGGAGTAGACTTGGGGGGTCATTACGACCCTGGCGGACGGTGGAGAAGCGGCGGTAAGACCGCCAACAGGCTGGCGGTAAAAATTTTGCAATTATGACCATGGCGGTTACCGCCATGGTCATTCGCCACTTCTCCGTTCCTCCCTCCAGGGCGGAGACGACCGCTGGGCTGGGCGGTCGTCACTATACCGCCGGCGGTATTTTGTCCCGGCTGACCGCCATGCATTACATGCGGTTTTTAACCGCCATGAAATCCATGGCGGTAAGCACTATCAATGTCAGGGAATTCCTTTTCTGGCACTGATAGAGGTCTCCTCCACACCCCACCCCCACTCCGACTCCTTCCCCTACACCCCCCACCACCCCTGCCACCCCCCAAAGGTGGCAGGACCCCCCTCCCCACCCCTAACCCCAACATCACAACACACATACACACCCGACACGCACGCAGGCACCACCAACACACATACACGCACACACACCGACATACATGCCAACAGCCACACACACAGTCATACACGTACACCCACATTCAAACATACACGCACACATCCATACAGACATACCTACAGACATACATGCACTCATTTCCAAACACACAACACCCCCGCAAGCATACACGCACTCACACACCCCCTCTACATACACACATGCACACCCCCATGCACCCACACAACACCCCTCCACCCCCCTCCCCTAACGGACGATCAACTTACCTGGTCCGTTGATCCTCCGGGAGGGGACGGGATCCATGGGGGCTGCTCCGCCAACACCACACCATCAACAGAACACCGTCTCGACGAATCACAGGACGTGATTCGATGGGCGGTGTTCTGTTGACGTGGCGGTGGAGGTGGAGCAACCTCCACTTCCCCGCCGACCGCCAGTATGGCTGTTGGCGGCTCTCCGTCCGAAAAAGGACGGAGGGCTGCCAACAGCCATAAGACGCGGAGCGGAAAACTGCCACCACTGGCGGTCTTCAGCACGGCGGTACCTCAGCGGTCTTGGCAAAAGACCACTGAGGTCAAAATTACCACCTTTGTTTTTTAAATTAGGCTCCAAGGGCTGTTTACTCTGGACTCTCCCAACTAGGGTTATAAAGGGAGATTATCACTACTGTGCTCCCTTATATTGTTGTGTTCTTAAACATTTTCAGGACAGGAGACTAAGGGCATGATTTGGACATTTGCAGATGAGTTACTCTGTCACAATGGTGACGGACATCCTGTCCACCAAAATATAAATCCCATTACATCCCATGGGATTTAGATTTTGTCAAACAGGATATTCATCATCATTGTGACAGAATAACTTATTGTTCAATATCGAAATCAGGCCCTAAGTCTATGAGGTATGTTATGGATGTTGCAACATTTGTTTTTATGATGCTGCCTGCCATTCAGAGTGCTTACTCCTGCAAGACCGTCACTCCCGGGGGAGCTAGGTGGCCTAAGGGAAAAAGACTCCTAGGCCAGTCAGAATGCTCTATTTTTTATGTTTTGAAGAGTCCCACAAACGCAGCTGTCCAGATGTACAAGTATTTTTTAACCTTAATTTCTCAAAATCTACAGAAGAGCTTTACACCAAATCCAAAAGCATGGCCCAAGATCTAGCTTCCTGCCAAATTTGGTGTAATTCAACAAAAGTCTATGGAAAATTCAAGTACCCCATCCCCAGGTCAAAATCAAGGGGGAGGGGACCCTGCCACCCTCCTCCCAGAGCACTATTAGACTCCAGGACCCTGTTTCCTGGGGACAAATATAATAAAGAAAGAAAGAGTGCATGCTGCTCCCCTCCACAAGCATTATTAAGCTCCAGGGACCCTATCTCTTTGAGTTTTTTTTTTGTTAAAATGGGAGGATGACTGCACAGCCCTCCTCCTTGTGACGCACTGAAAACTTTGGCAACAATGACGTTTTGGGTCTTGGGCACCTCATTTCCGGGGCCAAATTTAATAAAAAAGAGGAGGGGGGTGTGTGGCCCCCCTCCCAGATTTTATTACTCCATGGGGACCCATCCCTTGGGCTGATTAATTAATAAAGGGGGGTGAGTGGTCTCCTTCCCTGAGCCTAATCAAACCCCTTCGGCCCATCCCCCAATCTGAATGGTAAATAAAATGGGAGGGGGCACACATCCCTACTCACCAATCCTATGTAGGCACCAGGGACGCATTGTCCCGGGGCCACGCAATATTAAAAAGAGGAGGGGACCATGTGGTGATAGTCCCTCATCCTATTTTTGGCCCTGGAGACCCCATCCCCTTGGGCCCACTTCATTGAAAGGTAGGTGCTACCTTGTCCATCTGGGGCATCCATGAAACACATGTTGGGGTCCATAGGAAGAGCCCTGGAACCCCCGCAGCCTCGGCTCAACTGCATGGGGAGGGAGCCGGCATTGTTCCAGCCCAGAGAGAGCAGCTATTTATGCTTCTCCCTCCGGGCAGAAGCAATATGTGGTTCTGTTTCCCTGCCTGCATCAGTTTGGCAGGGAAACATCTCAAGTCTGCTCCTTGCTGGGACAGAACCGTTATTAAAGCTCCTGTCCACTGGGAGCAGAATTTCTTTTAACTCCTGTTTGTCAGGAGATTTGAAAATGCTCATTCCAGATGGGAGCAAACACATTTCCATACCTGTGCTGATGCAGGAAAATAAACTACTGTTTCACAGGGGTAAGATCCACTGGACACAGCACATGAACCATCCCCAGGGGAAAGGGTCCCTGGGGTTGAATAACTCTCAGGGAGGGGGGCCACATGCCCCCTCACCTAAATGAGTAACATGGGGTCACAGAGGATGGAGTCCCCGGGGTCAAAAACTACTCAGGGAGTTGTATTGCACCCCCTCCTATTAGTAGATACATTGGTCCCAGGGTCTGGGGTCCTCGGTTCTGAAAACCTTTTGGGGAGGTCGCTGCATGCCTTCTTCACCTCAAGTATTGTACAGTGCCCCAGGGGAAGGGGTCACCTGGGCCTATAATGGTCTTGGGGAGGGGGACCCTACTGACTCCCAATTAGCACATTATAAAATGGTGGTCGTAGAAAGGTAGCCTCTTTCTAGCCTTGTTACCCCCACTTTTGGCCTGTTTGTGAGTATATGTCAGGGTGTTTTTACTATCTCACTGGGATACTGCTAGCCAGGACCCCTGTGCTCATAGGGGAAACCCTATTTGTCAGTGTGTTTTATATGTCTCACTGGGACCCTGCTAGCCAGGACCCCAGTGCTCATAGTTTGTGGCCTGAATGTGTTCCTTGTGTGGTGTCTAACTGTTTCACTGAGGCTCTGCTAACCAGAACCTCAGTGCTTATGCTCTCTCTGTCTTTAAAATTGTCACTGCAAGCTAGTGACAATTTTTACCAATTCTGATTGGCACGCGGGGACACCATTACATGCGTGCACTGCATATAGGTCAATACCTATATGTAGCTTCACAATGGTAACTCCGAATATGGCCATGTAACATGTCTAAGATCATGCAATTGTCCCCCCATGCCAAATTTGGTATTGGGGTGTCAATCCCATGCACCCCCAGGGCTCCAGCATGGACCCCGGGTACCGCCAAACTAGCTCTCTGGGGTTTTCACTGCAGCTACCACTGCTGCCAACCCACAGACAGGCTTCTGCCCTCCTGTGGTCTGGGCAGCCCAGTCCCAGGAAGGCAGAACAAAGAATTTCCTCTGAGAGAGGGCGTTACACCCTCTTCCTTTGGAAATAGGTGTTAAGGGCTGGGGAGGAGTAGCCTCCCCCAGCCTCTGGAAATGCTTTGAAGGGCACAGGTGGTGCCCTCCTTGCATAAGCCAGACTACTCCCGGTTCAGGGATCCCCCAGCCCCTGCTCTGGTGTGAAACTGGACAAAGGAAAGGGGAGTGACCACTCCCCTGTCCATCACCACCCCAGGGGTGGTGCCCAGAGCTCCTCCAGTGTGTCCCAGACCTCTGCCATCTTAAATGCAGAGGTGTGAGGGCACAATGGAGGCCTCTGAGTGGCCAGTGCCAGCAGGTGACGTCAGAGACCCCCCCGATAGGTGCTTACCTGGCTAGGTGGCCAATCCTCCTATGAGGGCTATTTAGGGTTTCTTCTGTGGGTTTCTGGTCAGATAACAAATGCAAGAGCTCACCAGAGTTCCTCTGCATCTCCCGCTTCGACTTTTGCCATGGATCGACTTCTGATTGCTCCAGGATGCCTGCAAAACTGCAACAAAGTAGCAAGAAGACTACCAGCAACATTGTAGCGCCTAATCCTGACAGCTTCCTCAACTGTTTCCTGGTGGTGCATGTTCTGAGGGCTGTCTGCCTTCACCCTGCACTGGAAGCCAAGAATAAATCTCCTATGGGTATACAGAATCTTCCCCCTGCTCCAGCAGGCACCAAACTTCAGCATCACCAATACTCTGGGACCCCTCTTATCCTGATGAGCGTGGCCCCTGGAACCCAGGTGGTAGTCCCAAGTGACCCAGACTGTCCAGTGGTCCATCAGTCCAAATTTGGTGGAGGTAAGTCCTTGCCTCCCCCTCCAGACAGTAATCCTATGCACCGCATGAACTGCAGCTGCTAGGGCTTCTGTGCACTTTTGCAAGGAATCCTTCATTCACAGCCTAGCCCAGGTCCCCAGCACTCCGTCCTGCATTGCTCAACTCACTGAGTGGGCGGCCGGCTTCGTGGGACCCTCTTTTGTAGTGTTGAGATGACTGCCCTGCTCAGTTTTCATGAACCCGTCTTCAAGTACTTCTGCGGGTGCCGGTCAGAGGGCCCCCTCTCGCTCCTCTCCCAAGTGGCGACATCCTGGTCCTTCATGGGCCCAGGCAGCATCCTTTTTCTTTAACCGAGACCTTTGCAACTAGCAAGGCTTTTTTTGTGGTCTTTCTCCTAAGAAACAACTCTGCGTCCTCTAGCACTCCGTGTGACATCTCCTGCACGAAGGAGAAGTTCCTAGCACCTTTCGTTGTTGCAGAATCTTCAGCTTCTTCCATCCGGAGGCAGCCATTTTGCACCTTCATCTGGGGTTTGGTGGGCTCTTGCCCCCTCGGACACTTTCATGACTCTTGGACTTGGTTTCCTTCCTTTACAGGTCCTCAGGTCCAGGAATCCGTCTTCAGTGTTTTACAGTCTGTTGTGGTCTTTGCAGAATCCTCTATCACGAGTTTAGTGTGTTTCTGGGGAATTAGTATCACTTTAATCCTACTTTTAAGAGTCTTGGGGTGGGGTATCTTGGACACCCTTAGTGTTTTCTTACATTCCCAGCGACCCTCTACACACTACACTAGCTTAGGGGTCCATTCGTGGTTCGCATTCCACTTTCAGAGTATATGGTTTGTGTTGCCCCTAAGCCTTTTGCATCCTATTGTGTTCTACAGTGTTTGCACTACTTTTCTAACTGTTTACTTACCTGATTTTGGTTTGTGTGTATATTTTGTGTATTTTACTTACCTTCTAAGGGAGTATATCCTTTGAGATATTTTTGGCACATTGTCACTAAAATAAAGTACCTTTATTTTTAGTAACTCTGAGTATTGTGTTTCTTTTGATATATTACCTATATGATATAAGTGGTATAGTAGGAGCTTTTCATGTCTCCTAGTTCAGCCTAAGCTGCTCTGCTATAGCTACCTTTATCAGCCTAAGATGCTAGAACACTACTAATCTACTAATAAGGGATAACTGGACCTGGCACAAGGTGTGAGAACCATCAGGTCCCCACTATAAGCCAGGCCAGCCTCCTACAGCATGGGACATCCCACCAGTTGGGGGGGGGGGCTCTTGGAGCGGGCAGCATCCCCTCTTTTGTGTCCAGGCTGGTGACACTCAAAGCACTTGCTGGCCTTAGGAAGTTTGTGAATCTTTCCTGCCTTAACAGGATCTTAATGCTTCCCCTGGTTCCCCTTTCCCTTAGACGTGGCATGGCTCGGGGCTCTCCCACCCTGAGAAGGATTTGGGGACTCTGGTGAGGACTCCTTGGACTTTTTATCACCTTTCCCTTGGTCTTTTCCATAAGAAAAACCTTGTCCTCCCTTTTGTTGATCACATCCTGAGGGTTTCTGGTTAACTCTGGTTCTCAACCAGTTATCTGCTACCTTCCCCAGCTCTCTGGGGTCGGGCAACTTAGAGCCAACTAGATACTGGTGCTTTTTCTCTTGGGTACAATTAGTTTGAAGGTGCTCCCTTATAATCAAATTGTAAAGCCCCTCAAATGTACTTAGCTTGTTGCTCTGTTTCGAACCCTCTAGTGCCTTAACTGAGATTTCCACAAAATCAAACCAGGACTGGGTATCTGTCTTCTGGGTGTCCCTGTACTTGAGCTTGTACTGCTCTGGGGTCAGACCAAACTTCTTGGTTAAGTACCTCTTCATACTAGGATAGGAGTCTGTTTCCTCCCCACTTACAGTCAGGAGCCCATCCCATCCAGATGTTAGGACCACCTCCCATAGTAGTGAACCCCAATATTAAGACTTAACCCTTCTCACCTAAAGAGCCCTTTTAAAGGCCCCCAGCTATTTATCCATATCATCCCCCTCTACATAACCAGGAGCAATCCCCTTGGGCAATCTGGGATGAAGCCCCCACCCACGGACATCTCAATTTCTCTGTTGCTACCACCATCACGTTTCTGTTCCCTTGCCCACTTTTTCTTCTCCAGGGCCAGCTTCTCGGCCTCCAAAGCTATGTATGCCAGATGGGCTTCCAGCTCTCTCTCTCTGAGGGACAGGTTCATCTCCTTCTGAAGGGACCCCTTCCCCCAACAGGCTTTGGGTATGGCCCTGGTGACTGTCTTCCTCCTCATCACTAAGGATCAGATGTCCTACCTTCCCTTGTGGTTGGAGCTGATATCTTCCCCTACTTCTTCCTCCCCTGCAAGTTCCTCTGTGCCTACCTCTTGGGCCTCAGCTCAGGCTGTCAGGGATTTAATCAAAACATTCTTTCTGAGGTTAGTAACTGCAGGCAACCAACTTTCTGTACAAAACCTCCTAAGCTGGATTACTGTCATTGTGGGTAGGCTAGCCAGATCAAGCTACATGATTGCTAAGTTTTGTGTCACACAAAAAAGTCTGCAAAAATTTAGAAAAATCACAAAAATGAAATGATTAAAATTAGTCTAAATTAAAAATAAAAAACAGTTTTTGCACTAGAGCAATTTAAAATAATTTAAATTTGTTTTACTTAAAACATTAGTGTGGTACTGAACACAAGTACTGGATCCCACCAGTGCGCACCAAAAATGTTGGAAAGTGGCTTATGGGTAAAGACAGGTAAGTACCTACATTCCACAAAAGGACAATAACCCCCACTAGGTCAAGTTAGGGTTCAATAAATTAACTCCAGCTCAACCCTTGGTAGCTGGGCAACGAGGAACAAGGCTTAACTTAAGAGACAAAGGGCCTCATTACGGGTTTGGCAGACTTTTGACAAGACCGCCGCAGTGGTGGCTGACAAAAGACTACCATGTTGTTGGCAATCTGACCTCCATATTAAGATTCACATAGTGAAGTCCACCAAAAAACAGCCAGATTTTATTTGCAAAACCGCCAGGACACTGGAGGATGGAAAAGAGGCAGTCCCACCACCAGCACCGGCAGTCTGACAAAAATCGTCCCATCACATTACGATCCACAAATCATGACAGTGGTTCTTCCGTGATGGAAAACCATTGGCGTGTGATCCACGCTGGTCTCAACTCACTTCTGTCAGAACACCACACTACATTGGATATTTTGAATACCCAACACCTGATACACATTCACACACCTAATACACCTACTCACTGAAGTATATAATACACCTCATCACAACCTACAGTCCTTTGCAATCAAAATGCCACACACAACCACATACAATTAACATCCCAGAGAGTTCAGTATAGCAAGAATAGGCACCCATTTACACTTCACTACACACAAATCACATACCTGCAAAACACACACATAAGTACCACACACAATCCACAACACCCATCACCCACTCACATCACAGCACCTACACCTCACCATTTACCTAACTCTGAACCCATTCACTTTGAACACAACCACAACATCTTAACAGCCACTAACATGACCCCACAAAAACACCCACATTCACTGATGAGGCGTTAAAGGTCACTTGGATGAAATTGTAAGGGTAGAGCCATACCTGTTCAGAGCACAGGTCCAACAAAAATCTATGGCCAGGAAAATGGAGTTGTGGCGAAGGATAGTCAAAAGGGCAATTCTGTAGGAGGTTATCCAAGCACAAGGAAGGACATCAGGAACAGGTGGAGTGACCTCAGGGGGAAGAAACGTTCCATGGCATCCAAGCACCAACTAGCGGTACTGAAGACTGGTGGTCGGCTCCCACCTCCTCCCCCTACGTTCACATATTGGGAGGGGAAGATTTTGAACATTCTTCATCCTGAGGGCCTGATAGGAACATCTTGGGAAGTGGAGTCTGGTAAGTGCCGATAATATTCATGTCACACAATCGTCTTGACCTGCATGCTCCCTCTCCACCTATATCTAACCCAAGTTACAGACCACCTACTACAACTCTCTCGTAATCACTTAATACTCCTCCCTGGCATGCCACAAGTCCACTAAGCTCATCTAGCTCTACAACCCTTGGAAATGACACATGAAGTACTAGCTAATTATAGAATTACAACTCCCAGAATGTAATATCCCAACATTTTCAACACCAGTACACTGCACCAAATATTACTTGTTGTGCATGTCAAACCGATATCCTATCTAACCCATCTTGTTTGTTCTAGTGTGTAATAGTACATGGCAATGACAGCAATGCAATGGCTCATTCACACTAATATCCGAAACAAAACACAGCTATAGCTGAGTGCCCATATATAATGGCCACAGATCAAAGATCCCAAACTAGAAATATACTCACCTGTTTTGGAAAGTGAGATGGCTGGGTGGATACAGGTCACTGTCCACTGTAAACTCACACACTGTGTTCCTAGAAGGACACCAATGTGCATTGTACAGCTCTTATTTGTGCCAGTTATAATGCCAGACATTTCACTAGGAAACAGAGGTGAACAGCCATGTCAATTATCAGACAATATCAGATGCCACAAGCAGTCTAATCACTGCAAGCATAGTTTATCAACCTAAAACATGGTGTATGGAATTGAAGTTACAGGGGTTCATGTTGTACCAAGTTAGATAGTGCAGCAAATGTCAATGTAATTGTTGAGATCATGTTAAGGCACTTTCTGTATCGCACACAACTTCTAAAATAGCCCAATTGTAACCTGCACTCTGTGTTCTACTCCCTCCACAAGTAACCTTGCCATTGTCACCATGGAGAAGATACCAGAGACTTTCACCTCTGGTTGGAGACCCCAGTGAGGACAACACCCCTGGATGTCTGGACACTGACAAAGAACCTGGCCCATCTGGAACACCTGATCTGTCAACAACTGTCAGCCTCACCCTGCCCACGTCAACTCCTCCCAGCTCTGTTGCATCTACATCAGAGGCAACCATTCACCCCCCAACCTGTGTCCTAAGGACTGTTTTATCCATTGTGTGCCCCACATTACAGGTACCTGAATCTTACCTTGCCATCCCTGATAATGATGAACCTGGCTTCACTGGGAGTGGGCACACTGTGCCAGGGGCACAGGCATGTGGGGGCTGGGTATTTGGGAGGGATCCTGTGGGCCATAGGATGGGGTCTCAAAGGGTCACTACTGACCAGGAAACCATCTCCCAAGTCTTGGGAGCCTACCAAAGTTCCGAAGGCATGATGGGCCAAGTTATTGCCATGTTGAAGGGAAATTCAAAAGCTGCAGAAGGACAACCACCAGGAAGTCATGCAGCCTTGGCAGGCACAAAATGCCCACTTGGCTTACATTGCAGGGGTGCTGAAAGACATGAATACCTTACTGAGTAGTTTTTGCACTCAACATCTGGCCCCTTCCACTAGCAATGAAATTTCAGGCCCTTCTACTTGGTGCGGTTGCTAGTGGAATGGGGGCCCTGCCTGGAGAAGGACATGCCTAAGGCACCTCACCCTCTGTAGCTGAAGAAGACCCCTGCAACTGTGAATGCCCACCCAGACATCCAGCAGGAGCAGATGCCAAAACCAAACTCACTTCCAAAACCTCTCCTGAACTGTTACCCTTGAGTCTTACAGATACACCCTGTTGACTGTTCTGTAACTAATCTCCATTTTCCTATGGTGCAAGGATACTGGATTTGTGTTCCCAAATGGTGTAGCAGCTACCCTGATGATGTCATCCACCATCACTAAACCTATCACTATATTTTTCTGTGTGTTTTATGTTAATAGTCACATACGTTCTTTGCATTTCCACAATAATTCACACTTAAATAGAGGTCCTGTATATGTCGCATTTATCATCCATGTATAATAGTTATGCATGCCAACTCTAATCTGATCATGTTCCTCTGTATTGCACACCCATTGTTATGGACCTCATATGTGGACTCCATCAGCAGGAGACTCATTAAAATAGGATTGTCACAGGACAGATTCCAAATAGATTGAAAACTACAACTACACAGAATCTGTGATAGATATGCTAACAGCACAAAGAGCATGACTGAGAGTAGCTCTTCAAATCAGAGAAGTCATGTCCACAAGTGTAACTTTGCTCACTCATAGGCATTGGAGCTATCTACAACCCAAAAGATGATGCAAGAAATAAGGTGACATACGAACCATCTACTTCAGGTTGCAAATTTGAACCACAACATTACGTCTACTTCACATACCTTTAAGTCAGTTGAAGTAATGATTGATGATCTGCCCTAGAGTCTCCTACTTGATCTTCCTCTGGCTCTTCATCACTTGGCAAATCTGCATTTCTACCCACAGGTTCTGCTGGCTCCCCCTGATCTGGTATAAATGGTATCTGTCATCTCGATTGTAGAGCATGCAGCAAGCAACTATTATTTGACATACCTTGTTGCCATTAGGAGACCTAAAAGTTTGGTAAATGACACACCTTGTCCTCCAGTGGGCCTCATTGTAGCGGACTTCACCTGGCGCTGTTGGGTACCTCAATGGTGTCAACAACCAAGGACGGTTTGGATAGCCACAGTCATCTGCTAACAAATTGGTAGAACAACACACACATACATGTGGGGCATGCAGCATTGTGAAGGCAGGAGACATACATTGCAAACACACATCTCAGTTGTAACTTACTAACCAGCCAGGCCCTTTCTTTGTGGAGTTGTGTCATCAGCAGTAGGACATTGCTGTTCCACATGATGAAGGAATCATGGACTGATCCTGTACACTTAGCTCTTTCTTGTGGGATGTACTGGTCTCCCACACACACCACCTTAACGTTTATAGATGTGAGTTTTTCCTGTCCCTATACACCTGTTCATTGGCACCGGGGGGAGCCAAGGCTACATGGGTGCCGACTATGGCTCCAACCACATGTGGAATGTGCCCCATAGCATATAACTCTGCCTTCACATAGGCCAAATCCGCACATTTGGGAAACCTGATTTAACTGTCCAGGTGTTTCATCTATGCACACAGTACATCCATCAAAACCAGACTGAACATGGGCTAAGATATTCCAGCAGTTAGTGCCACTGTATTCTGAAAGGATCCAGAGGCCAGGAAGTGTAGCACTGATAAGACTTGAATGATGGGAGGTATGCTATAAGGATTGCAAATGGCAGGCATCAGATCTGGCTTCAACTGACCACAAAGATCCATGATAGTATGACAATTCAGCCGATATGTTGGAATAAAATGTCTCTACTTTATGATGTGCAGGTCTACTAGTTGACTGTCCACTGGTGGTTGCCATCGTCTCTTCATGGTAGGAAAACTATGTGAAAAAATGTCAACATAGTATGTGACATGTATCATGCAGACATCTTGAAAAAAGTTAGATAAAGAAGTCACACATATCTGCTGTCAAGGTCAGTTGCAAAATCTGATATCTACAGTACAGCACATCGGTATGAACCCGATGACACCCTCCTTGGTTCACATTACCCAATAACTATTGAACTACACATATAGATTCATCTTTTACTGTACATGGTTGAAAGTCTAACCAATGTGACATGTCTTAACAACATTGTTGCACATTATCTACATTTTCAAAGCACATAGGAACATCTGAGTAGGTGTGCATTTGTATCAACACTTGTCCTCCAATAACACAGCATTTAGTGCACAGATGCACAAATTGATAACTAAACATGAATGCAGTACTTACCACACAATATGGGATATAGTTAATGGCGCAGATTATAAAACTCTTACTAACATGAAGTGTGCTTAAAATGGCAGCCGTCTGACCTACTGTACTGGACATGTGGAAGTGACCTAAGTCCTCAAGCGGAAGTCATCATGGCTGTAGGTGGTCACAACCACGGTGAAATTGCCATTGGAAGACATTGCTTCCTTTGGTGGACTTGGGCCAATGGCAAGGTCTGCTGGCAGTGACGGCAGTGACAGTCATGTACGTGGCAGATGTGATCGCAATCTTCAGCAATATAGCTCATTTGACTCCTGACACTGCAGCCCGCAAGACCTCCACTACCTGAGCTGAGGTGTACTGCCTCTGGAAGCTATCATAGCATGTCCTACAGGTGATAGGGTCCCAGCCTTTATCCCTGAAGAGCTGGATAAGCTTGTGGAGGATGTCCTACCCCTATGTAGACAGCTATATGGTGCACCAGAGGAGCGGTTGAGTCCAAAGCAATACCAATATGTGATAGGTGTGGTGTGTAATGGTGTACCTGAAATGTTAAGTAGTGAAGGTGTTGATGCATGCAGATGATAATTTGTAGGAGTGTGAGTTGAGAGGATGGGAATGTTTGCCTACTTGCTATGATTGAAGTGTACTGTCCACTACTATTGTTATGGTGCGTGTGGACCTGACTTTTTCCTTTTGTCTGTGTCATTCATGTAGGTCAATGCCCATCAGAAGTAGGGAGTTTGGCATGCCATTGTCAAGCAAGTGCAGACCCTTGGGGTCCCCAGCCTGCAGAGCACCCACTGTAGGATGTCCTCCCAATGAGAGAGGGGTGCCCATCAGATCCTGACCCCCTAATGGTCTGCCTTTTGGCAGTGACCTACCCTGAAGTGGATGGGCATTTGAGGGCAGCAGAGTAAGTAGTGACAGAACTCATGTACTTGCCTCTGAAAATGTAGTGTATGATGTCTAGGTATTGCTGCTGTGATGATGTGGTAAGTACTACCGGTATGGTGACTACTAGGAAGACATGGTACTACAGATGCTAACATACAAACACATATTTGGCCATTGTATTGTGCATGGGAGCATGTTTATCATCTTTGTCTATCAAATAGTATGGCTGCAAGTGGAGATGCACATGTGACTGTGTCATATGTGTAACTCTACTCAGCAATAAAAATTCGTTACCTACTGTGTCATCCTTCCCACCTAGTGATCCCAAGTCCATTTACCCAAATGGTAAGTTGTATAGCCCTTTGGCCTCTGACCACTCCTATTCCACTGGATCTGCTCTATGTGCAACATTGGGTCTGACAGATGAGTAACAGGGCCAAGTAATCCTATTTCCTGAAATAGTTGGACACTTCATGTGAGGCTGTCATCCCAATAAGGTTTTTGGAATGGCCAAATTACTACACCCCCTATGAGGCTTGAGGTGGTGTCACATTGATACATTGGGAAATGTGAAGTTTGATCAGGGTGGACATCGTACAATGTGAAATTCATGGTGACAATAATAAACTGACATTTCATAGCATTACATTGACATGTGTACAAATACCTTTTATCCCAAAGTATTTGTTTTTTTAGAAGGTAAGTGGCTAGGCTGCTGATCCTTCAGCCCATTCATTTTGTCCATGTTACATGGGGCAATAACATACCTCTATGAGTGCAGCAAATGCTATTTGCTGCCTACATCATGGGTTAATTGATACTTTGTGCCTGATTTGACATTGAAACCTCTTTTTTGCCAGACTTACCTTAGCAAATCTGAGGCTGTTCGGACAGTTTGGTAATGGCTCTGCTAGTTTCTGTCTTACTTAAAGGTATAGCAGGAGTTCCATTTCACATACAAATGTTGGATTTGTGGGATATGTTGTCATTCATTTTGCTTGACTCTATGTGGGTCATTACAACCCTGGCGGACAGTGTTAAAGCAGCGGTAAGACCGCCAACAGGTCGGCGTAAAACATTTTGGAATTACGACCGTGGCAGAAACCGCCAACAAAGACAGCCACTTTAACACTCTGACCGCCATGGCGGTACAAACAAACAGCTCGGCGGTCACCGCCAACAGACAGGTGGAGGATAATGTACCGCCCACACTATTATGATAAGCCAATCCGCCACCTTTTCCGGGGCAGATACACCGAGGATAAAAACACAGCGGAAACAGGAATTTTTAACTCCTCTACACACTCCACGAGGAAGGAGGACACCATGGACCCGGAACTCCAAATTCTCCCTGCGATAGTCTTCCTGCTCCTGTACCAGGAGCACCAATGCCGGCGGCGAAGACCACGGTGAGTACTGCACCTACGACATAGGGGAGGGGGGAGGCAAAAAACAGTGACACACACACGCAACACCCCCACCCCCACCCTCACCCACTACAACACACACACTAATACATATTTATACATTATAGTTACACCCCCCAACCCTCCCGGAAGAATGCAAAGACAAAAGGAAATGAGTGTAACCATTGTAATATATCAAAATTCAGTAAGCAAAAATATACATATATACACTATTAACAAAATATACACCAGGATTATTAGTCCAGGTATTGCACCATTCATAGTCCGTGGACCACTGGGCCCAAAATGCATGGGCGAGGCCCACACACAATACCAGATCAAAACAGAGAGAACACTGCAGGGGCATCAGATAGAAATACAAGAGGCACCTCAGAGGGAAGGAAAGGGGGGGCACCTCAGCCGGATGAGTGCACGACGCCAGATCCACGAGGGGCCTCCATGCCCATTGATGTATCCTGGTGAGTGCAAAGCCACAGTCTCTCAAGTCTCTACAGTGGGTGGTTTGCCCACTGATCAATCCTGGGGAGTGCAAAGCCACAGTCTCTCAAGTCTCTACAGTGGGTGGTTGGCCCACTGATCAATCCTGGGGAGTGCAAAGCCACAGTCTCTCAAGTCTCTACAGTGGGTGGTTTGCACACTGATCAATCCTGGGGAGTGCAAAGCTACAGTCTCTCAAGTCTCTACAGTGGGTGGTTTGCCCACTGCTGCATCCTGGGGAGTGTAAAGCCACAGTCTCTCAAGCGGATAACATTCTCCACTGGTTTCTGAAAGGGGGCTTTGTGCCCAGAGTGCTTCATCCTGCCAAGGACTGAGGTAGTGGATGTCTTTCTCCACTGGTTCTGGAGGGGGACTGGTGCCCAGAGTGCTTCATTCTGCCAAGGACTGAGATAGTGGATGTCTTTCTCCACTGGTTCTGGAGGGGGACTGGTGCCCAGAGTGCTTCATCCTGCCAAGGACTAAGGTAGTGGGTGTATCTCTCCACTGTTTCTGGAGGGGGACTGGTGCCCAGAGTGCCTCACTCACCCCGTGATGGTCCCTGTTGCGTCAGTGCCCCTGCCGTTCATGGGCTAGCGGTGCTTGATTTGGCAGTCCTTGCCCTGTTCAGTGGTGCTTGCCCTGTTCAGCGGTGCTTGAGTTGGCGGTTCTTGCCCTGTTCAGCGGTGCTTGCCCTGTTCAGCGGTGCTTGAGTTGGTGGTCCTTGCCCTGTTCAGCTGTGCTTGCCCTGTGCAGCTGTGCTTGAGTTGGCGGTCCTTGCCCTGTTCAGCGGTGCTTGCCCTGTTCAGCGGTGCTTGAGTTGGCGGTCCTTGCCCTGTTCAGCGGTGCTTGCCCTGTTCAGCGGTGCGTGAGTTGGCAGTCCTTCCTTGCCGAGCTGGGCTGGGGCTGGTGTCCTTCATTGGTCAGCTGGGCTGTGGCTGGCGGGGCTCTCCTGGGCAGGTGGGCTGGCGGGGCCCTCCTGGGCAGCTGGGCTGTGGCTGGCGGTGCCCTCCTGGGCAGCTGGGCTGTGGCTGGCGGGGCCCTCCTGGGCAGCTGGGCTGTGGCTGACGGGCCCTCCTGGGCAGTTGGGCTGTGGCTGGTGGGTCCCTCCTGGGCAGCTGGGCTGTGGCTGGCGGGGCCCTCCTGGGCATCTGGGCTGTGGCTGGCAGGGCCCTCCTGGGCAGCTGGGCTGTCACTGGCGGGGCCCTCCTGGGCAGCTGGGCTGTGGCTGATGGGGCCCTCCAGGGCAGCGACGATGGGGCTGGCGGTGGTCTCCTGGGCTGCGACGATGGGGCTGTCACTGGCGGGGCCCTCCTGGGCAGCTGGGCTGTGGCTGATGTGGCCCTCCAGGGCAGCGACGATGGGGCTGGCGGTGGTCTCCTGGGCTGCGACGATGGGGCTGGCGGGGCCCTCCTGGGCAGCGGGGATGATGGTGGGCTTCTCCGCCGTGCTGCTCCTCCCGGACTTGCCGGGTTTCTTGTGGCCCTTCCCCACCTTGGGAGGAGTCACAGCTGAGTCCACACTCCCACTGGGACCCCTGGGAGTGGCTTGGGTGGCTGGAGTCTTCCCCCTCTCACCCCGGGCACTGGCCAACTTCTGGTGTTTCACAGGGGGGGTGACTGGCTATGCTGTGGCTCCGTGACCCACTGGCTGTCCTGTTGGCCGGTGCACTCCACATACCTGTGACAACAGGCACCACTGGTCCCGGAGATGTTGTGGCTGAGGTGCTAGTTCGGGACCTATGAGTTGGATGGGGGGATGGGGGTGGGAAATAGGTTAAGGGTGGACAGGAAAAGTTGTTTGGACACAATGGGATGGGTAGCTGGAGGGGGTTTGGGAGTAGAGAAAGAGGTGGTGGTTGTAGGAGGTGTACGTTTTGTGGCTTTGGGTGCAGGTGCATGCGCTGGAGGCTGTGGAGAGGTGGATGTATGTTGGGTGGGTGGGTGTGTGCCTGCGTTTGTGTATCTTTGGAGGGGGCATCACAGACACACTGGGAGAGGACACAGGGGACGTGTGAATGGTAGTGGGGTGGTGACTGCACTTGAGCGGGGTGTGGTGGTGGGTGTGCTGGTGCGGGACGTAGTGGCTGTAGCGTAGTGCATACAGGTGTGAGTGTAGACGAGACTGGGAGGGAGGAGGGAGATGACGAGGAGGGGGACACAGTGGAGGCAGTGGATGTTGGTGTGTCTGTATGTGTGTGATGCTTGCGTGAGTGCCTGTGGGATGTGTGGTGCTTATGTTTGCCTGAGCTTCCCTTGTGTGGTGAGGTGTGTGCAGGCTGGTCTGATGGTGTGCTTGGGATCGGCAGAGGTACAGGGGATTGGGTCTGGGTGGAGGAAGTTGGAGGGGGGAGGCTAGACACAGGGACAATGGCTGCCATCAGTGCTGAGGCCAGAGTTTGAAAGGATCGGTGAAGGGCCGCCTGACCAGAATGAATGCCCTCCAGGAATGCATTTGTTTGTTGCAAATGCCTTTCTACACCCTGGATGGCATTCAAAATGGTAGACTGCCCAACAGTGAGTGACCTGAGGAGGTCAATGGCCTCCTCACTGAGGGCAGCAGGGGTGACTGGGGCAGGGCCTGAGGTGCCTGGAGTGAAGGTGATGCCCACCCTCCTGGGTGAGCGGGCACGGGCGAAGGCTGAGGGCCTGCAGGGAGAGCGGTGCTGGTAGGGGGTGGCGGCTGTACCTGTAGAAGTGGGGGGCACAGATGTTGCCGCCACCACAAGGGAGCTCCCATCGGAGGACGAGTCCGTGTCACTGGTTTCAGCTCCTGTCCCCGCCCTGGTGCTCCCCTCCGGTCCACTGGTGTATTCTGAATCTGTAGTGTGGCCCTCCATGGACATGTGGGATGCAGCTCCCTCGTGCTCCGGTGCCACTGCTCCTCTGCCTGCTGATGCTAATGCACACAAGAACAGGGAGACCACAAAAAAGGGGTGGGGGAAACAGAAGAAAGACATGTTGAGTGCATGGATTACCGCTACCGTTGGCGGACAAGACAGACACAGAAGCCCCCTGCACTACGTCGCGCTGTTGGGCTCTATAGTGCAATTCCCGGGAAATGGTCTACAAGGATATGGACAACATCTGCACACATAGATGACACAGGTGCGCGAATAGCTGTACTTGGCACTCTACAGAGGTGGGGTGGGGGGCCACAGGGCCATGCCTTACGGAGGGGCCTTGCCTACGGAACTCGCCCAGGCCTAGGGAAACCCACAGCCCTCCTCCCCCACCCAGACACCTCCGCTGCTCGCAAAGTCAGCTGAATGAGAGTGTACTCACCCACTTGTGTCTGCTGTGATGCCCTCAAGCACCCATCCAACTCCGGGTAGGCCACCGCCAGGATCCTGAACATCAGGGGGGTCATGGTTCGACGGGCAACTCTCCCACTTTGGGAGGCCATCCCCAGCTGAGCCTCCGCCGTCTTCTTGCTCCAGCGGCGAATGTCCTCCCATCTCTTCCGGCAGTGGGTGCTCCATCAGTGGTGGACCCCCAGGGTCCGGACGTCCTTGGCGATGGCACGCCAAATATTCTTCTTCTGGTGGGCGCTGACCTACATGAAATGTACAGGGTACGAAGAGAAGTAATTACCAACTGCACCGTCAAAGTGAGTGGCCCCCATCCCTACCCTTGTCATGTGGCACATGCACCCACCGTCTTTCATGCATGCATAACTCTGCCCCCTTCCTTCTTACAACTAGCCCTCTCCACACAGGCATAGCCCATATAACATGCTCCCTATGTACTTACCTGTTGGTCTGGAGGACCGTAGAGTAGCGTGTACTGGGGGAGGACCCCATCGACAAGCTTCGATGTGAAGGCAGGGGCCCTTTCCCCAGATGCACGAGCTATTGTCTCTTCCAGACCGAGGTCACAGCAGCACTTGCAGTGTAGGTCCTCTCCTGTCGAAGATCAGGTATCGAGTGATTCAACAGATAGAAAATGGCGGTCACGTTCGCGGCGGTCACGTCCGTGGCGGTGCCGACCATCACCGCCGGCATACATCGTCATTGGCTCCTGGGACCCACAGGGTCCAAAGTTAACCAATGCAGCATTGCGCCGCGGTCTTCGTCCGACTACCGCGACGGTGTACAACGCCAGCACAGTTACCTCACATCCCATTGTCCCACTTTACAGGTCAGGCAGCCGCCATTTCAGGGGCCCACATGGCCTAATTTCCAACTGCGTCACACATACCTATGCCTAGTCTCAACACACATAGAGGCCACATTTTGTTTATGAATGGTGTTCTGTGTAGACTGTGGGTACATACCTTTGAGTCTTTTGACTCTGTGCTCGCTGTTGTCCTTCATAGGCACCGTCCGCTGGGACATGTGAGGAGATGGCGGAATCATCCGGTGTACCGACCGCTGGTGGACCTGTCGACAATGGAGGAAAGAAATTTGATTATCACCTACAGGTTTGACAGTGCCACAATCCAGGAAATGTGTACCCTGTTGGAGCCAGACCTGATTTCAGCAATCCGCCATCCCACAGGAATCCCCCCTCAAGTGCAGGTGCTATCAGTGCTCCATTTCCTTGCTAGTGGGTCTTTTCAAACAACTGTGGCCATGGCATTAGGGATGTCCCAGCCTATGTTTTCCAACGTATTGTCCAGAGTGTTGTCTGCCCTGCTGAAACACATGCAGAGCTACATCGTTTTCCCTCAGGTGGAGGATTTGCCTACAGTGAAAGGTGACTTCTATGCCCTTGGACATATCCCCAACATCATAGGTGCCATTAATGGGACCCATGTGGCTTTGGTCCCCCCCCCCACAGGAGTGAACAGGTGTACAGGAACCGGAAGAGCTAGCATTCCATGAATGTACAGATGGTATGTTTGGCAGACCAGTACATCTCCCATGTGAATGCCATGTTCCCTGGCTCAGTGCATGACGCCTACATCCTGCGGAATAGCAGCATCCCTTATGTGATGGATCACCTTTAGAGGCACCGTGTGTGGCTATTAGGTGACTCTGGTTACCCCAACCTGTCATGGCTACTGACCCCAGTGAGGAATCCCAGGACAAGGGAAGAGGAACGCTACAATGAGGCCCATGGGCGAACTAGGAGAGTGATCGAGCGGACCTTCCGCCTCCTGAAGGCCAGGTTCAGGTGTCTGCATATGACAGGTGGATCTCCATTCTACTCACCAAAGAAAGTGTGCCAGATCATCGTGGCCTGCTGTATGCTTCACAACTTGGCTTTCCGACGACATGTGCCTTTTCTGCAGGAGGATGGTCCAGATGGCGGTGTTGTGGCAGCTGTGGAGCCTATCGACAGTGATGAGGTGGAAGCAGAGGAAGAAGACATGCAGAACAGGGACTCAGTCATCCAGCAATATTTCCAGTGATACACAGGTGAGAATACATTCCTGCCTACTACATGTACTTTTACACTTCTACCTCTATCCTGTCAATCGATTTCCCCCAGTGTATGGTCATTGAGTTGTCACTTTCCCTTACGGTTTCACAGGTGTGGGTCCCAACGTGTGTCATCTGCTGAGATTCCTCATGGACTAGAGCTGTGTGACATAGATATGTTGACATTACTATTTCATGAACATTTTGTCACTGTAATTGCAAATACACTATTTCGAAATCACAGACAGACTCCAGATCCTTTGGTGCTTTAGGTGTGTTTATTTAAATACAAAATATTGGAGGGGGAAGTTAAATGGTGAGGGGTGATAGCAGAGGAGTGTCCATGGCAGGGTCCAGTCTATTAGTCTCACAGGTGCATTGCCCATATGGTCATAGGAAGTGGAGCTGGGGCAGTTTCAATATGGACAGGGTGACAAAGTGGGACAGTGGGATGACAATCAGGGTGGTCTCATCTCTTGGTGGAGGTCTTGGCATTGTGCTCTGTCTTGTTCCTGGATCTCAGGGACCGTTTGCAGGGTGGTTCTCCGTCTGCAGGGGTGGGGTGCTGGTGTGGTGGTCCTGTGGTGGGGCGTCCTGTCCACTAGCGCTGGCGGAGGTGGTGGGCAGTTCATCGTCCATGCTAGTGTCAGGGGCCCCTTGGAGTGCCACAGTGTCCCTCCTGGTGTTGAGTACTTCCTTTAGCACCCCTACGATGGTGCCCAGGGCAGAGCTGATGGTTCTGAGTTCCACCCTGAACCCCAAATACTGTTCCTCCTGCATGCGCTGGGTCTCCTGAAACATGGCCAGAACCGTTGCCATCGTCTCCTGGGAGTGGTGGTAGGCTCCCATGATGGAGGAGAGGGCCTCGTCGAGAGTGGGTTCCCTTGGCCTGTCCGCCCCCTGTCACACAGCATCCCTCCCAGTTCCCCTGTGTTCCTCGGCCTCCATCCCCTGGACCGTGTGCCCACTGCCACTGCCCCCAGGTCCCTGTTGTTGTTGGGGTGGTGGGTTATCCTGGGTTCCCTGTAGTGGTGGACACACAGCTGATCGACGTGTCCTGGGGACGGAGGTATGGGCCCGCTGGGTGGGTGCTGTGCTGGTGTTTCCAGAGGGGGGAAGGTCTGTGGTGGCCTGTGCCTGTGTGAGGGGAACCGACTGTCCCGAGGCCCACGATGGCCCGGGCTGGTCATCTAGATCCAGGTGGACAGAGGTGTAGTCATAACTGTGGGCCTCTTCTGTGGGTGGAGTGGACATGTCTGGACCCTCCTGTTTGGTGACGTTGGGTAATGGCCCTGCAGGGGTAGAAAGGCATGATTATTGCATCTGTGTGTGTCATGGTGTGCAATGGGTGGGTGACCGTGTACCCCAGTGCTGGCATTCCTGTGTGGGAGCTTGTGTGATGATGGTTTAGGGGGGTGTATGGGTATGTGCAGTGGGCATGCTTTAGTGATGGGTGTCCATGCGTTGTGGTTGCATGCAGGGCTTGGTGTTGGGATGTGTGGTTTGTGATATTGGTACAATTGTTAGGAGTTGGAGTGATAGGGGTGGGGCGAGGGTGGGAGTATGTGATAGCATGCAGGTAGGGTGGGGGATGTAATAGTTAAGATTTGACTTACCAGAGTCCATTCCTCCACCGACTCCTTCGAGGCACAGAGGATGCAGAATCGCCAAGACCTGCTCCTCCGATGTTGTTAGTTGTGGGGGAGGAGGTGGGTGTCCGCCGCTAGTTCGCTGAACCGCCAGGTGGTGTCTTGAGACCACGGAACGCACCTTCCCCCATAGGTCGTTCCACCTCTTCCTGATGTCCTCCCGATTTCTTGGGTGTTATCCCACTGCTTTGACCCTGTCGACTATTCTTCGCCATAGCTCCATCTTCCTTGCAATGGAGGTGTGCTGCACCTGTGATCCAAATAGCTGTGGCTCTACCCGGACGATTTCCTCCACCATGACCCTGAGCTCCTCCTCCAAGAACCTGGGGTGTCTTTGCCGTGCCATGGAGTGGTGTAGGTGATGTGTGGGGTGGTGTGTGTGGTGATAAGTGTGGTGATATGTAGTGGTGTGTGGTGTTTAGTGCGTGGAAGTTTTGTGGGTGATGGTGTTGTGTGCCTGTGGATGCTAGTTTGTTGATGGTGGTGTCTCTCTCTGGCCTTCTCTCTGTAATTGTGGTTGTAGGGGTTTGTGGGGATATGGGTGGGTGTTTTATAGTGGTGTGAGTGTGTGGGTGTGGTGTGTGTATGTGTATCAGGTGTGTGTATTTCGAATTGTCCAATGTGGCTGTGTTTTGAAGATATGTGTGTATTTTGAGCGCAGTGGTGTGTACCGCCAATGGAATACCGCGGTTGAAAGACCGCCGCGTGGATTCGTGGGTCGTGATAGTGTGGGCATATTTCTGTTGGCGTGATGGTGGAGGTTTTGTTTTCGCCAGTTTATCACTGACCTATGGTGTGGCGGACTTGTGTGGGTGTCTGAATTTTGTCGGATTCCGAGATGTGGGTCATAATAGCTGTTGCGGAATTCCGCGGCCGCGGCGGTGTGTTGCCGGTCTTCTGCACGGCGGTAAGCGGCTGTTAACGCCAATGTTGTAATGACCGCCTATGTGTATGTGTCATTCATGGGTACATTAGTAATCAGTTGTGTAAGTGTTAATTTTGGACCAAGGTAGTAGGAATCACATGGCTGGACCGTTATTAATAATGTTGTCATGTAGCGGTTTCTTTTCAGCAGGTACAGTGGAATGCTATGAGCCCTTCATTCATATTGTTTGGTGTCCATTGTAGTGTTGATGTTACTATGCTCCCCATGGTTGGATTTTTTAAATTTATCCTGTGCATTACGTAGGCCTCTATTGTAGTACATACAATTGTTGTCTATGTGACAATGAATTAGATAAGTGGGTCCAGATACTCATGAATATTTTCCTAGTATTTAGATAGATGTTTCATTGACATGCTATGTCATTTTGTGATGCACACTGTATGGTTATGGCATATGTAGTGCCTTCATCTGATGTGTTTGCCATTGTGTAAGCTGTGTACAGAATGAAAACCTAGGCATGTGATTGGAAAGCAACATACTGTGTCGTATTTGAAGTGAGATGAGTTTGCTTTCACTGAACATGACTACTGGTGATGGACAGGGCAGGTGTGGAGTGGGGGAGGCATGAAATTGTGTTGTCAGTGAAACTGCATTTACTTAGACTGATTGGATGATGGACGGTGATGATCAACATGGGAATAGATTTTAGATGTAGTTAATCCATCTTGTGCATGATGCTTTTGAGTTGCAGCTGAATTGATGGGATGGTGATGTAGTGGTCAGATGTTGGCTTATGCTGTAGGTGAGATTGTGGTCATATGGGAATGTTGGAAGTATCTTGTGACCTGATGTAGGCTCTGAATGGTTTTTAACTGGGACTTTATTTGACATATATGTATTGTTACTGTAGTGAATGTTGTAATGTATATGTGTGAAGAATGTGATGACCCTCTCTCTCTCTCTCTGTCTCTCTCTCTCTTTCTGTGCATCAGCATTGGCAGGTGAGGGGGATGGGGCACAGCTGAGTGGGGAAGCTGCTGGCCACAGGATCCAGAGTGCTGGGACCACCAACATGAGGGACCCAGTGGCCACAAGGGTGAGGGAAGTGCCATAGGGAAACAGGATCTACGTCTTCATTATCTGAATCCTCTTCCAGTGCACATTCCCAGGCAGTGGAGGACCCATCAGGGACCATCCTGTCGCGTGGGCTCTCATTATCCTAAATGAGACTACTGGATTTCTAGGTAGCAGGATCTTCACGGTGTGGGGGACTGAGTCTGACCCACTTGGAAGGACCTCTGTTACCCTAAATCCGGTTTTGCTCCGGCTAACTAGCAGTGCCTCATCTCTCCCATGGGGAAGGGATGATTGGGCAACCGAGCGCATTACATCTTTGTAACCTCTCAGGGAAGTCGTGGTCCCTCAGATCCAAACCAACTCTCTCATTTACAGTATGATCTCATATACAAATGACAAATGCAGTTTAAGTTTTATATATTGTTTTAATAAAATGACTGGATTTTAGATATTAAGGCGTGAGCCGCAATAACCAGAACCATACAACACAGTAGGATTGAAATAGTGACGAGGGGAGTGAAACATAAGAATAACACTATCATGGTGTTAACAATTTCTACTCTTTCTCAACTAGTTCTATTTCGAGCACAGCATGTTAAGCTTTTAACTTGCATTTCAGATTCCCTGGGAAGACATCAACCTTCATACCTGAGCAAAGGCCTGTGATCTGGTTCAGCATCTGCAACAAGGCAGTCAGCGTCTAGTTGTGGTTCCCTGGTCGGAATCTCCCTCTTGCATGTATTGGGACAAGGAAATGTTTTTATAACTAACATGTCAGCGTGATCACAAAATGTCGCTACGCAAGAACGCCAAAGACTAAACTCCTACCACGTCTATCGGCAATGTACAAGACTGTATCCTTGACTGAAGCACAGAGTGAACAGGAATGTGTTATTGAGAACTCCAGTGCTGAAGTAGGCTAAACAGTGCGATATAAAAAATAAAACAAGACCGTAGAACTGGTTATTTGAAAAATAAAAGTACGAAGCCGAATAAAAAGCATCTAGAGCAAAGTGCACAAAGGCTCTAAGCTGCGAGCAAAGGAATAAAATACATCCAGGGCAAAGTGCACAAAGGCCTAAAGCCTGAAGCTAATGTGCAAAGGATACATAAAACTGACCATACTACACCCTCCCCTTGTCTGTAGCAAGTGGTTCTAATAATATATAAATATGCCCTAGATACAAAAAATACATATTTCGACAAGGCCAGAGGACAGCAAAGCCGAAAAAATTACTAAATTTGGGAAGCATGTGACGGTAAAGTCAAATTCAATATAATGTCAAAAAAAAAAAAAAATCAAATTCTTAGACAGAAGCCACGGAAAGCAGGAGATCCTCCACTTCGACAGATGTCAACATCGGAAAATCCACGCCAAAAGTTATCATGGAGCAGGTGTGTTCCAAAGCCCCAGAACCATCCAGGGCGGCACCCTGTGCAGGGCCTATGAATGAGACAATGCCATCTTCCACCAGTAAGGGAATCTCATAAACCGCCTCACGAAGCAAACGCAACCGCAGTGAACAAGTCTGGGAATGAGCCCTAATCGGGAACATCAACAGATCAGTATCGACCACTGGGGGGCGCTGCAGTGAAAGACAGAGAGCCAGTGCATGTTCAAACGAGCACCAAAGGCACCAAAGGCACCAAAACCGGTCGGAATGATAGCGACTAGTCACACTCCAAATGTCCCAGGAGTGTTGCTCCAAAATGCTGCATCATGCGTTGACGACACAGCTGCGGTGACGGGAGCGCTAATATTAGTTCTCGTCGCAGTGGGACAGCCATTGCGGATGAACAGCAGCAACAGCAAAACCCCAGCCAACAAAGCCAAAGTAATCGGGAATCCCCCAAAAATGCTTCCCAAAATAGAGTGTATAGCCGAAGGTATTAAACCAAAAATGGAAGAGAAGGTATGAGCAAACCCAACACCAACAGCTTTGAAAAAATGTGCAATTCCAGCAGTGCTGGATGCATTAAATATACGTCCCACGAGCTCACCAAAGTGACTCAGAAAGTTAGTATTCAAAAGGGACTATATTTCCGCTGATGACCTTGCCACCTGAAGTGCGTAGGTCTCGCTAGCAGATGTAAGGGCTACATGCTTTTGAAACAATAGAGCTTTCAGTCGACTCAACTTGTCAAAATTTACCTTGGAAGTAGCAATATGAGGCCAGATGTCCGCTACCTCCCTAATTTGAGTGGGGGAAACAACACATTCCCGCAGCACGTAACGGCCTTGGTGATAATGACCACGTACACTATTCCGGCACGCATGCCACAACAGGGTTCACTGTTAAGAAGGACGTAACTGCCGTTCGAAAGCACCTGGAAAGTGTTTTTAATTACCGTGACTGGAACTCCCTTAAGATAACAAGCTAAGTTAGCAATCAAGGCATTACACGCCCCGTGCAAAGACAGCTGTTTACAAACCATTGAATGGCTGAGAGAAGTTTCGCATTCGCTACCGCTAAGAAAAACCTCCCTCAAACCATTAATACATCTGTATAGAAAGGGAAGCTCCCACACCTCGTGTATGTAACTGTCTCCCAACCGTTCATATCTACCCACCGGAATGTGCTTTAAACAAGAAGTAAATTGCAGAGTGGAGATAGGCAAATTAATAACCCCGTGAATCAACCACTCTGCTGACAGAATCTCAGCCACAGTAAAAGACAATTTCTCCAGCTTTTCAATATTTAACATAACATATGTCGCTTCCTTCTTAGCCATCAGCTGTTGTTGACGAGTCAAATTAAAGGAAACAAATATGTCCCTGGCACGCATGTGCTGCCATGGAACGCGACCTGCCTTTAAGGTCTGCAGAGTCCAACCCAACTGCATGACTGACCGCGTTTGACTCTGCCCATGATATAAAGAAGACATGTCATATTTAATAATGTCTATAGCAGAGGAAACTATGTTGTTAATTGTGTATACACGGTCCGAAAGGGTATGCAGGCCATTATCCACAACAGACAAAGCCTGTATCAAATTTTCCTGATCAATTTGCCTCAACCGGGCCGCTGCCTCTTGTTGTGAAAGCTTCCAAATCTCATTATATACTTCATACAAAAAACTTTTCTTCCGCAGCATTCTTGGTCCTGACAAAAAAGCTTGCAAGTCAGTATCATTAGACAGTAACGTGAGATGTGTCTTAACTGCATCCAGCGTGGATGACTTCAACCATTGCTGACAAAGTTTCCCCACGCTGTATGTAGTAATGATATCAGCATGTTCTGGTGATATGTAGCGAGGGTCTGCCCTACTAGTCCTGAACCCCCCGAAGAGGTGACAAAACGCTGATGACACCCATTAGTGTCTATGGGCCATAATAACCACCCGCCCGGACGTATCAATGAAGTGTTAAGCGTACCATTCTGGACCCAATATGTAAGCTCGCAAAACGTGGCATTAATATATTGCTGCCAATTTTTCAATTTGGAAGGGACAGGTATGCTAGGCAAATTCAAATCTCTAATCGTTGCTAAGCCCAAACAACTAGTCTGTTGTACAGTGTCATTTAGGAAAATCATTTGGACAGGAATAATACATGACCTAAACAATGTGTCCCCACCCCGCATTTGCCAATTTTTCATTCCCCAGACACTTTTCAAATCAACAGTTTTGGACCAGTATTCATACCCCTCAACTGAAAGTTTGGATACAAACAAATTTGAATACAGTAATTTAGTATTAGTCAAAAACATTTGCTTATTAGTATGCAGATTAACTTTAAAATAGTAAGACTTAGCACCCTGTTGATTATGCCCAGAAAAATATGCAAATTTATCAGAATACGTTTTAAAGCTCCCCTGTGGAGGAGTCGGGCAATGTTCCCATTGCATGTATTCAAATATCGATTTAGGGCTACTAGCTTTATGAATAAAGTGGTGTCCATAATAATTGAAGCAAAACATGTCACCATGATTATCTCTAAATAGGTAAGCATCTTCATTTTCATAGACAGTATAATATTGCAATTCCGTCAACATAGAATCCACTGTCTTTACATCCCAATCATCAGATACAATGCCTGGTATAATGATATCATTCATTGATAACCTGAGAACATACGGTATTTGAATTATTTCAGTGGGACCATATATATCAAACATCACTCTATCCCACACAATCCCATCCGGAATCTGCACTGCAGAAATGTTCACAAAGGACAAGTCTCTTCGAACCATATGTGACGAAAAATGTGGTTTCAACACCTTCTCCACGTGCTCAATGTCAGATCGTTCAGGAAGAAAATGACCATGTATTACCAAAAAAAAAGTAACTACAAACCCCAGCCACAAGAAAAGAGTCATAACAGTCATAACAAGCCACAGATAGTTCCAAGGAACAACAAAATATGTGTGTTTAAGCCGACACAGCAGCTTACGTGGACCCAGGGCTGATGTTAAAGAGGACGAGGAGTCCGACACAGTATCATCAGTGGTATTGAAGCAGCCAGAGGCAGTTCTCGCAAAAGGTGCAATCGTAAACAAAGAAGCAGATTGTGGCTTTCGCCTTGGCACGCTATAAACCACATTTTCCGCAACATCAGTAGAACGTACAGCAACTTGATCAAAGGATTCCAAATCATTTGCTGTCTGTGGAACAATCGCAAGATCAGCTTCCACCCTACCCAAGCTCGGAGAGGAAACAGCGTTGGTGCAAATCACCTGCAGCGGAACTTCTTCCCCAGTAGTGAGAGGGATTCCCGAACTACTGGGTGTTCCTCTTGGTCTGCTGTGCAGAATCGGCCACATGTTGTAACTTGACATTATCAATGGAAACAAAGCGATCTCCTTTGGCCCCTCGCAACGGAGGCAGAATCACAGTTCTTTTGCCGCTGATCCCTATCACAGGGACAGGCACCCGATAAGAAGGACTAAATTCTTTTTTCACTGCGACCTTTTCACGCACAAGATCCCCAATCTTGGGAATCCAACCAGTAGACGTTACTGGTTCATCCTTAATTCCTGTGGAGGCAGCACTTGCAGAAGAGTTATCTTCACGGAATTGTTGTAAATCCTGCAAAACAGTGACACGATCATTTATGTCAAAGGGCGTATCCGCCACCTCCACACCAGGACCATCTAGATCAGGAACATACGTTTGTGTTCCAAACAGGCACTCATATGAAGTACGACCCCCCAGGGACCTTCTAGGCAAGTTATTAAGTGCTCTGTACTCCATACAGGTGGGCTAGCCAACCACGACCCGTACCTATAACTCTGGCCGTTAAGGATTGCTTTAAATCGCGATTTAAACGCTCCACAACAGAATTTCCCTCGGAATGAAATGGAGACGAGAACTGGAGCTGGACCCGCAACGAAGCCATGGTGTCCCTGAATGCTTTAGAGGCAAAGGCAGGGCCCTGGTCCGAATGAAAAACCGCAACTGCATATGTATCGACAAAGATGAGCAAATCTTTAATAACAGTTTGAGCGTCAGCCGAGCGCTGTGCCCAGACCCACACAAATCTGGAGCACGAATCTACAGCAACCTATATATATGTGTATGCACTATCTGGCATCAGCGGACCACAATGGTCCAAGTACACACACTGTAAAGATTTATTTGATATGAGGAGGGGCGTCTGCTGCGGGCGTTTAGCCGTGGAAACTTTAATTTGTTGACAGATGTCACAACAAAGGACATACTGCTTTGTGTCTTTATAGAGACCAGGCCACCAGTAACGGGCCTGTAAGAGTGAAATTGTGGCAGCCACGCCCGCATGGGCAGAAGCCGCCCCCTCATGTGCTGCAGTAATTAATCAAGGTCGCTCAATTTTATTGGGCATTTCACGTACACCAACGCCTGGTATTTTAACTACAGGGTTTAGCATACCACCCATACAGTAACTATATTTAGAAGGGAATCCTTTAGGAAATGTGTGCCATCAGCCGTAGCTTTTATAGCAGCCACAATCTCTGTGTCTGGTTTGGAGCTCAAATGAGTTACTGCGGCCACAGTGGCAACTGCCACTGCCGATTTCGCGGCTTCATCAGCCAACGTATTCCCAGCAACGTGTATTCCAACGCACTGGTGTCCAAGTGTATGCACAACATGGACTTTAGGAAGCGTTTCTTTCAGATCCGCAACCTTCCCCCACAGCAATTTGTGTTTAATGGTATTACCTTTGGAATCTCTGAACCCATTCAACCTCCAGTAGTGCAAATATTCATTGAAAGACTGAACACAGTAATAGGAGTCACAAACCAGCAATGTAAATATCGCCGGATCCGTGTGTTCCAAGGCTAACAATAGAGCTTTCAGCTCAGCCAACTGTGCCGTACAATCTCCCAAGGTCTGCGTATAAGTATGTCGGGGGCAGAACACTTCCCCCTCCATATAGCCGCTCACCACCGCACATGCAGCAGAATCCTGTTGTTTCGTCCCAACCGCTGGCTGCGCAGAGCCATCGCTATACATGACCACCTGATATTGATCAATAGGCAATGTACCAGTGGGAACGGGATACTCCATTTCATATTGAAGAAATTCTTGAGTCTGCAGTTTAGGGTCAAATATGTAATCTACATCAGTGGCTGTCAAAGAGGTTGCCCATTGTATCCATCGCGGGTGTAAAGCTTTCGAATTAGGAACACTCGCTTTTGTAACAGCCTCTAAGGCTGGAATCGGGGAAATGACAATGATGCGTTGGCCCTGGGTAAGAGGTCTTTCTTTAATAACAGCTATTTGTACAGCAGTGAGAATTTTCTCAGTTTGTGCAAAACGTTGTTCTGCAGCCGAGTACAAGAGCGACTTGTATGTTATCGGGACTGTCTCACCCTCATTAAAGGTGACATATGTAAATCCCACGGCACCAGGTATAACTCTGATGACCAGATGCGGTTTATTGTCCCGAGTGTGTAAATGCTTTACTGCTAAGAGATCAGTTTGCAAATCTCGAAGAATATGTGTATGCTCATTCACCCAAAATCTACATGAAAAATTCGGGCGAATCAACTCGTATAATGGTTTTATACGTGTAGCGTAATCAGGAATGTAAGTTCTGCCAAAATTTAGAAACCCCAATAACGACTGGAGTTTCCGAACCGTATTAGGAGGCTGCAACTGAGCACATTTCTCCAAAAAGTTTGGCGCTAAGCTCTTGCCCTCATTCGACAACTCATATCCCAGGAAAATGACGCTGAGGAAGGCAATTTTTGATTTCTTAAAATTAAATTTGTAGCCTATATCAGCAAATCCCACAACAATGCGCGCTACATGCCTTAAATGTTGCAGTAACTCATCGTCCGTCAGATATATATCATCAACATATGATAATGCTTCAGGGTCCAACTCGTGCAGAATTTCTGTTACACGAGCCGAAAATAGTCCTGGGCAATTTTTATACCCCTGAGGCAGACGACAAAACTTTTTCTGAGAGCCAAACGCACTAAAGCTCGTATAGTCCCTACTTTCGGGCGCTATATTTTGGCAGAAGAATCCATTCGAGATATCTAATGTTGTTTTGTATTTCTTACGCACAATATTATTCATGAGCGCTGCGCTGTGTGAATTTTGTATTGCATATGTGCGTGTATGTCCATTTAAATGTCTGTAATCCACCACTATCCTATATGAATGGTCCGGTTTAGCAACTGGAAACAAGGGATTATTCATCGGTGAGACACAGGATTCAATTACTCCCTGGTACTCCAATTGTGTAAGTATTTTCCTTACCGATGTCCTTGCCTCAAATTTAATAGGATATTGCGGTTGCGGCTGAGGTTCGCCCTTTATCGGAATTACATGATAAGGTGAATTTCTATCCCACCCCACATTATTTCTATATAGGGCGGGAGCCTGTGCTAGGGCCCATGTTTTACTATAGGACTCTGCTAGTTCTCCCGGAACAAGTGGTGAGAATGAAGGTGTAATAACCTCCTCCCCAACTGGACAGTCACGAACAAAGTCAGGAGGCCAATCCTGTTCGGCCAGCAGAACGTCATACAATTTGACCACACAGTCCCAAAAAATGGCATTTATAGTGTGCTCAACATCCCCTTCTAATTGTAAAGTTACTGTATAAACTCTATCAGGATCAGAGACACGCATATCTGCTGTTTCGACTTGTATGAAGTCATCAGTTGCTTTCACCTCCAGATGCTCTGGAAGACTCCGGCGAACCATTGTGACCTCTGCCGCGCTGTCTAACAGTGCTAACGCCCACGTCTTGTTCTTCAAGAGAACTCTCTTCCTGAGTGGCATGTCTAACTGAGACAGCTGCCACTTTCTTCTTTTTAAATTTCTGTTTTTGTTGGATTGGTTTCTCTTCCTGTTTGACAGAAACCTCAGTTGAGCGTTGTGACTCCTGTCTCGGTTTCACGTACTCTGTTCTCCGCTCTGATCGCCCACCTCTCTCATTTCTCTTTTCCGAGGAGTCCTGAAACGAACAAGATTGGCGTGTATCAGTATATTGATATCTATCAGGCGTCTTCAAATTATCCCTATTCCTGAGATTATACCTATTCTGTGGGGTCTCCGGCTGCGGAGATTGTCCCCTATCTTTTTTAGGTATCTGTTGTTTTTTCTCCCAGCGCTTTTTAGTACCCTCAGGTTGCTGTTGTTTAGTAGTATCTTTACTATTCTTACCCTGTAACTGGGGTTTCTGCGGTCTAGCCCCAAGGCTACCACAACCAATACTCGAATATATTTCTGCTATTATTCTCGGCAGTTCCCACTCCTGGTTACCTTGCGGGACGTCTCGAAGACACATACGCACCGCTAGCGCTACTGCCTCCCCTTTGAGATTACTCAAAATCATAGAAGAAACCGCAGCAAAATTGCCCATCAGCTGCATCCCTAAATCTAAGGCTGGGGCAGCTCCATATTCATCCTGAATTTGTTTCAGCACTTCCGGTAGATTAGCCAATGTTGGTGTACCGTGTGCTGTAGTGTAGAGCGCGGCAAACACTGTGTCCCAAGTATTACAATGGTCCACAGTAGGAACCATTCCATACGGTAAACACATCGTCAATATTCTATGTTTATCCTGAGGTCCCGTATGGGGAAATACTGCTTCCAACGTATTAATTTTTTGCGCCCGCCAAAATGGAGTTTCCTCCTGTTTTGCTGGGACTTTACCCATAACTGAGTGTACAGTGGTCGGATTTACCCCCGGAACCACTGCATGTTGTTGCGCCGGAGCAGCACGCACTGGGTTTGTGTTAAGTGTCTGCATCACAAATTGAACCAAACGTCTATATGTAGCCGTTAATTCCGTATATAAGCGACGAACTTCAGCCACCGCCAATTGAGCAACTGCAGGATGTGGTGTATATGTAGCCAATAAAGGCCAGGTAGGACCATCATTACTCAGTGGACCTAACTTAACAGGTGCTATAGTGTGGGTTAGGGCGCCATCAAGCCAATTATTATGTTCTTGATATGATAGAGGTATCTCTAAATATGCATATGCCCTGTATTGTCCAGGGACATTAGCAAGAGTGTATTCGTGAAAAGTGTTTGTACCCCCAACAACTGCTGGAAATACAACCCAAGAATAAAAAAGCTCTGTTCTATAAGCTGCATGGGTGTCCACCACAAACGTGACCAGACCCCCCTGGTTCGTGAGACCATGTGCTATCAGATGTCCCGTGAGCGGATGGCGCATATTAAGCGCTATGTTCACTACTTGAGGATTTGCCATTATAAAAGCAGCACTAGGGCAGAGAAGGCACACCAATATCGGGGTTTTCCTTTCAAAGTTCAAGCTTGAACAAACGACCACTAAGGAATAGGATGTACCTATCTCGTGGTGGCGGAAATCCTCAGCCCCACGGACGTCTCCGTTAATGGAACCGAGGAGTCAATATATATATGAGACCGAGAGAGTCAGCCGGACCCGAAAATTAGAGCCAGACCAATCGTTGGCGGCGCCATGTCGCGTGGGCTCTCATTATCCTAAATGAGACTACTGGATTTCTAGGTAGCAGGATCGTTCACGGTGTGGGGGACTGAGTCTGACCCACTTGGAAGGACCTCTGTCACCCTAAATCCGGTTTTGCTCTGGCTAACTAGGAGTGCCTCATCTCTCCCATGGGGAAGGGATGATTGGGCAGCCGAGCGCATGACATCTTTGTAACCTCTCAGGGAAGTCGTGGTCACTCAGATCCAAACCAACTCTCTCATTTACAGTATGATCTCATATACAAATGACAAAGGCAGTTTAAGTTTTATATATTGTTTTAATAAACCAACTACATTTTAGATATTAAGGCGTGAGCCGCAATAACCAGAACCATACAACACAGTAGGATTGAAATAGTCACGAGGAGAGTGAAACATAAGAATAACGCTATCATGGTGTTAACAATTTCTACTCTCTCTCAACTAGTTCTATTTCAAGCACAGCATGTTAAGCTTTTAACTTGCATTTCAGATTCCCTGGGAAGACATCAACCCTCATACCTGAGCAAAGGCCTGTGATCTGGTTCAGCATCTGCAACAAGGCAGTCAGCGTCTAGTTGTGGATCCCTGATCGGAATCTCCCTCTTGCATGTATTGGGACAAGGAAAGGTTTTTATAACTAACATGTCAGCGTGATCACAAAATGTCCCTACGCAAGAACGCCAAAGACTAAACTCCTACCACGTCTATCGGCAATGTACCAGACTGTATCCTTTACTAAAGCACAGAGTGAACAGGAATGTGTTATTGAGAACTCATTGCTGAAGTAGGCTAAACAGTACGATATAAAAAATAAAACAAGACCATAGAACTGTTTATTTGAAAAATAACAGTACGAAGCCGAATAAAAAGCATCTAGAGCAAAGTGCACAAAGGCTCTAAGCTGCGAGCAAAGGAATAAAATACATCCAGGGCAAAGTGCACAAAGGCCTAAAGCCCGAAGCTAATGCGCAAAGGATACATAAAACTGACCACACTACAACCCTAGAACCATCTCTTTCTGCCACACCCCTTACTACCACCACCCTCCCTGTAGCTCCCCACCCAGTTGGCCGTGCCCGCTCACCGGAGAGGGTGGGTGTCTCTTTTGCTGCAGGAAGCTCTGCCCCACCCCTGTCAGCCCTACTGCCCTCAATGAGGAGGATATTGACCTCCTGAGGTCAATCTTTGTGGGTCACTTGACCATCGTGCAAGCCACCCAGGGACTGGCAACTCAGATACAATAGAGCAATACATTCCTGGAGGGCACTCACAGTGCACTGGCTGGCCGACAGAGCTCCTTTTAGGCTCTGGCCTCCACACTGACAGCAGCCAGTCACCCTTTGTCTTCTGTCCCCCATCCACCTTCCTCTTCCCAATCCTAAACCCCTCTTCCTAGACCCAGCCAAAGCACACAGACAGACAAGCATGCATCCAACCCAGCATCCAGGGTAGCTCAGACAAACACAAGCTCCACCACCACAGACATTCCAACCTGCAGCACATCCATCATACCTGCTGTTACCACCCCAACACACACTCACCCACCCACCATTGCATCTCCCAAAACTTCCACGCCTTCTCCTTCCAAGACACATAAATACCCACAGTCACCCACTCAAGAGACACCCACCACCCACAAGCATACCTCATACAAACATGCAGCCAACACCATTTACAACCACTCTCTCTTCCGCCACACCCAAACCCTCTTGCTATGACCATTCCTGTGTATCTAAGAAAGCTTTCCTTTTGGAGTTTGCCTTTTTCCCTACTCCTCTCCCACCCTGTGAATTCCCCAAATGTTCAGTGTCCCTCCCTGAGTCCAGCTCTTTACCCTCCAAGCCCTCCCTTAGCTCCCTGTAAGTTCCCATGCCCCTCCCCCTACCAAGAAGTCTACCCCTCAACCTAAAAGCCAGCCCTCCCCTAATCCCAAATCCAGGCCCAATCCCGCCCCTCCCAAGTCTGATCCCAAACGCCCCTCTCCAAAACCCAAACCACCCTCTAGCCCCAGATAACACCTGAGATGCCTGCCTGCTCCATTATTGCCCCTTCCTGTGGAGATTACATGGCAGTCAGGCGTCAAGTTTGGAGCACACATCTGTGCACTGTGTGACTGCAGCATGTCTGCATTGTGGACTGGCCTATGGACTTTGTTATGAATATATATATATATATATTTTAAATAATTACTTGAACCAACCAGCGGTTGGTTTCCTGGTTACATTTTTGTCATGCATTTCTTTCCCCAGTATGGAGTTGTTCCTGGCTGACACTAGTTGCATGTATGTATATGTGTGTCCTGCTTGGACTACGTGTTTTGTTTGTTTAGTGTGTGTGGTTGTGTCCAGTGTTTTTGTCTGAAAGTGGTCAGGTATGTGTTGTGTCATGGACATTTGTGTGCTGAAGGGATTAGTTGTGTTGGTATTGTGTGTTGTTAGTGGGTTGATGTGTTTGTTAGTATGTTGTGTGACTTAGTGTGCATTGAGTGTGTGGGCATTATGTGCATGAAATGTTGGACATTGAGTTTTTTGCAGATCTATCAATAAGTAGTTTGATTGTGTAGTCTGTGTGATGTGTCCCTAGGTAGTGTCCCCTGTGTGTTCCAGCCAAGTGATTGCAGTCAGTGCGGATGTGTTGTTTTTGTGACGTGTTGTGGTATTGTGTGCTAGTGTGTGAGTGTGTGCCTGTGCGGTCTTTCCTTGCTTACCTGTGTGTGTTTGTGACATTTGCTTGTGTGTGTTTGTGGTGGCTGTGGTGTGTTTGTTGTGTATATGCAAGTATGTGCGTGGCTGTCTGCGAGTGTGCGTGTTGTTCTGTAGTTACATGTGTGTGCTACCCTCGTACCCCCTTCCCAAATGTATGTTGTGTGTGTCTGTATATGATAGTTGTTGATATACAACAATAACAGGCAGAAGGGTGTACTTATGGTTGCTGTTGTTGCAGATTCCATAGTCGTTGGGCGAGCAGGAGCAGCGTGAAGGCTTGTAGTTCTGGTTCCATGGCAGCAATGGATGAGTATAGCCTCCTGAATGAGAGCGTCTCTTTTCATACTATTGTTTTCCGCCTTAGTGCGACCGCAGTGTGCAACCTCATAATCTGTCTAGTGGAAACATGGTCTCCACCAGCCTTCAGGTGACCACCGCCATCTGTGGTGGCTAAACCACACTGGCAGAGCCGGTGGTGCTTTGGCTGTATTCTGTTGGGAATACCACCATAGTCGTAATATGGCAGTCTTATGTGCCAGCCTGTTGGCGGTGCAACCACTACAAACTCGTAATGAGGCCAAAAGTGTGTAAAGCATTCAAATATCACAAAACAGTAATTAAAAAACCCACAGGAAACACTTTAAAAATCCGGTCAAAAATTTACCTTCAGACTTAGGGCCTGATAACAAACATAGCGGAGGGGATTACTCCGTCAATAAAAATGACAGATATCCCTCCCACCACATTACAAGGAATATCCGTCATGTTTGTGACGGATTAACCCCCTTCGCCAAGGTTGTAATCAGGCTCTTAGTCTTTTTCTTGAAGATTTTTTTCAGTGGGACAAAGTTACCAATCCAATCCAACCTCTCAGGAGCCATCTTCAGATACGCATTGCAGGAGACCTTGGTGAAGAATTCTACCTTTGAACAGTTGATTTTTCAGGATGGAAATCTCCATCCAGGCCGAAGGTGAATCTCGATAACCCTGGAGCGCTCCTCGGATACGCTGCGTGGAAAGCCCTGTTCAATTTCTTTTTTTTGTTCTGGATTTCTCACTTTTTTGGAGCTCTTTCCTTCTGACTGTGGTCAACCCTCCACAGCAAGCCTATTTCGATTCAAGGTTGTCAGATTACCTTTCCAGGAGCACCCAGTGAAATCCTGGAAGTCTGGGGGTCAGGAGCTTTTTAGCGAGACGAACCAGCAAGTCAGGCTGGGTTTCGGTTGAGGTAAGCCGGCTTGAATCACCACAGTGGGTCAGTCCCTTTATGGAGCTCTTTACCGAAAGTTCTCCAAAGTTCTGGATCTTCTTCCAGAAGGTCTTTTAGGAGTCCACAACTTGCCCAAGGTTCCAGGAGCTCTGAGTTGCTCCTTGAGGGTTAGGACTCCAACTCCCAGAATGCACTTGGCTCACACTCCAAAATGACCACTGGACCGTGATCAGCTGATCACTTTCTTCAGGATTTGATGCAGGAGACTCTGGTTAGCTATTTGTCACCTGTAGCAAGCAGAGAATCCCTTCTTGAACCAGTTGAAGTCATGCAAAGTCCTTTTTGTGGTGAAGCCCAAGTGTGCAGCTGGTGCAGTCTTTCAGAGTGCAGTGTCCAGGTGCAGGTCTGGGGTCAAGCGAGGCAGTCCTTCTTCTTCTTCTTGTCTTGTTCCTGGTAGGGATCTGAGATGTGGGTGCGTCTCTGCCAAATTTACCCTTGCTTCAGGGGTGAAAATAATGGGGGCAACTGTCCAATCATAGGCAGGCCACCACCCTCTTGGATGACACTTCCTAGGAAGTGTGGCAAACATCAATCCCAGGCCTTAAAGATCTAAAATGGTAGAAACTGAATTTTGGAGGCTAGGTCCGGCTTAGTCCACCCACTGGTATGGCTAAAAATCCACAACACACCCCTTTACTGCCCTCTCTTAATCTAGAGGACACCTGGTTGTCTGGGTTTGCAGGAAATAGGGGAGGTCCTGAGCTGCTCCAAATGTTCTTCCCTCCTTTGAAGTGCAGTTTGGCTGCTTTCCCTCATCCCATTTTCATTATCTGCTGAGGCACATCTCCTTTCCCAGGCACTGTCTTTGTCTTCCGCCCAGGCCATTTCACACCTCATCAAGGCAGCCTGACTAGTCTGCCATAGGCTGGCCAATCAGAGAAGGGAACTACAGAGCCAAAGTTGGCGACTTTCAGGTAGAGTTCTAACCCTCTTTCCCAGAACTAGTTATATTAAATTCAACATTGTCATGTTGTTGGATTTATTATAACAATAAGTCTGATACTAAACTTGACATATTTACCTCTTTTTGGAACTTTATTAATTAAAATAAAGTCTCCCCATTTTAGCCTATGGAACCCATTCACTACAGTTTATATACGGTCCCTACTTATAGTTACATAGCAACCAGCCTAGGGGCACTTAGGGCACACTTTAGGGATGGCTTATATGTAAAAATAGGATAGCTTAATTCCAAAGTCGAATTTGCATGTAACTTTTGTTTAAAAGCAGCCAGCAAGGCAGGCCTGCCTTTATCATGAAACTGGGTACCTCAGCAGTGCACTACCTATGTTAGGGTCCCTGAACCTCTGCGCCCTACCCTATATTAAGGATTTATAGGTAGGTTGACAAAGCCAATTATAATTAGCCTAATTTGCATGTCCACTTTACACAGAACACTGGTCCTGGGACTGGTAAGCAGTACCCAGGGCATAGCCAAGAGTCAGTATCCACCAGTATCTGTCCAAAACGTTTGGGGGTGACCAGGGCAAAAAGGAGGACGTTCGTACATGATACCACCACCATTAAATCACAAAAAATAAAATACAGTCAGCCATCTTAGTCTAGTGATACACATAATGTTGACAAATAAAAATAGCAAATGTTGTGCATCCACCTGTAAATGATAAATACATTGTTTATGTTTGATCAATTTTGTCAAACCCTTGAGCTGCTAAATACAACATCCTGTCAAAATCTATAGGACTTAAAAACCCATCATCATAGCCAATATGCTGCCGTCAGTCAATATTGCAAAATAAAATGTCATTCTCGTACGTACCATGTACATGATCTTGGTGTACCCCGAAATTGTGTGGGCAAGAAGAGCAAAGTCTTTTGTTGCTATCATTGCCCGTATTCTCCTGTCATTGCCAGTATTTACTGTTAGATATGCACAATACAGGTTCACTGTTGTATAGAGTAAAATACAGAAGCCTACTCAGGCTAGAGCATATAATGATAACTAATCATAATAAAATGCAAAATACAAAATTATTTCTTGTCTGCCAGTAAAAGGAAATGTTTACTGTGGTGAACAATGATTGTGATCATGCCCAAGTGGGCTCAACCGACAAGTTTCATAAAGGGTGATTCTTAACTGTCCATTCTATATAAGAGTTTACTGCATCATTGAACACTCTAAACAGCACAATACAATCTCCAGCAAATAAATCACGCGCAAGTGGGATAAGTATGAACCAGCACATTCTTTGAAAGTAGTCTTGGGAATGAAAATTTCCACAAAATGCAGAAATGATATTCAATCCGGTAATTGCCACCAACGGCAAGGCGGTCCAGACCGCCATATTACTAATGTGGCTGAACCACCACGGATGAAACACCGCCAGACTCCCGCCACCAGGCAGCCTGGTGGTGGTGGCGTTTCAGATCCAACAGATCCAGATAATGAATCATATTCCACCAGCCTTTCATTGGCAGTTTACACCACCAGGGAAAGGCTGGCAGAATGAGTGACCCAGGCCCCCCTGGGGGCCCCTGCACTGCCCATGTACTTCATATGGACAGTGTAGGGGCCCCTATGCACAGCCTCGTCTCACATTTCACTGCCCGAATTTCGGGCAGTGAAATGCACGATGGGTGCTGCTGCACCCGCTGCACTACCACACTGCCACCGGCTCCATTTGAAGCCGTCGTCAATGTTCAGACCTTATTTCCAGCGGGCCTGTAGGCGGAAATGCTTTTTCTGCCCGCCAGCCCGTCTGGATGTTCTCTATGTGTTCGGGGGGGGTTCTTTGCGCTGGCTGTCTTCTGTCGACCATCAGCGCAGCCGAGATCGTAATGATCCCCTAAATGTTCACAGCATTCAGTCCTCTCACAATAGCATAAAAGTGAAAATGAAAAGTATATCACTTAGGTGTTCGTAGTATCCAGGAAGAAAAGGGTAGAGCACCCGCGCTGGGATCTGCGCTTTAACTCAGTGTGCTAGGTGAG
This sequence comes from Pleurodeles waltl, assembly GCF_031143425.1. Lineage (NCBI taxonomy): Eukaryota > Metazoa > Chordata > Amphibia > Caudata > Salamandridae > Pleurodeles > Pleurodeles waltl. The sequence goes on from NW_027149829.1 coordinate 771,251, forward strand.
AGTCCCTTCCTCTCCTCCCTGAAATAAAATGAAAAAATAAAACAAAGTGCAGAGTAGACAATGTCAAATGAGCACAATAGTCACAAGTAACACAATACTAAAAGGCCAGATGTGCCATACTTGATGATCTAAAAACCTTGAAAATCATAATAGAACCAGGCCACATTGAATGGCAAAACCAGATAGTATTAGTCAAAATGGACATGTAACTCTTCATCAGATTTCAAACACTATGGGCCTGATTTATGAAAAGTTAGAGCCGCCTTTAGGTCATTTTTTGACACAAAAAATATATTTGGTAAGTTTGTGCCGCTTTTGCATCAAAAAATTACCTAAAGGCAGTGCTAACTTTTCATAAATCAGGCCCTATGAGACTTGGGGGCTTATTTATGCTTTTTTCCTCAAAACTGCGCAACCGCAGTTTTGCGAAAAAAGTATAGGGCTGGCTTGCATCATTCCAAAGTGCCAGCTGGATGCCAAATTTATGAAATTCCATAAGTCGGAGCACAGGGTGGGCTAGCGACCGAAAAAATGACGTTAGCTGGGTGGGGATATGGGGAAAGGGGGTTTTGCCTCAAAAAATGACTCTAGGCTGGTTGGAGGTAAAACAAATGGCTATACCCAGACTAGTGTCATTTCCTGATGCAAAACCATCCATATCACATAACTCCTGTCTTGGAAAAGACAGGAGTCTTGCCCACCACCCCAATGGCCAACAGAGGAGACAAGGGTCCCCTGGGCATGGGCATTGCACCCAGTGCCATGTAGGGGGGCCCATGTCTGGGGCCCCCAATTGCACTTTTTTTGTTTTGTTTTTTTAAATACTTACCTATACTTACCTGGGATGGGGTCCCCCATCCTCTGGTGTCCCTCTGGTGTGGATAGGACTGTTACTGGGGCTTGAGGAGGGAACCTGTGGGCCCATTCCATGGTGTTTCACCATGGAAATGGGTCCACAGGTCCCTTAACGCCTTGTCTGACCCAGCCGTTAATTAATGGTGCAAAGCAAGCTTTGGACAATTATTGTGCCCCCTTGCATCATTTTAGCAAGGGGGGGATAAATATGGGGCTTTGGGGTTAGCACCATTTTTTAGATGGGAATGCCTACCTTGCATCTCATTGACACAAGATAAGTTTACGCATCTGGAAAATTGTGCAAACTCTTATATTTTGATGCTAGACATGTCTAACGTCAAAATATAAATATGGAGTTATATTTGTGCCGAATTTGCATTAAAAAATGATGCAAATTTGGCGAAAACATAGTAAAAATATGCCCCTAGGTGTTAAGGGGCATATTTATACTCCGTTTGCGCCGAAATTGCTTCGTTTTTTTTACGCAATTTTGACGCAAAACTAACTCCATATTTATACTTTGGCGTTAGACGCGTCTAGCGCCAAAGTCCATGAAGTTAGCGTAATTTTTTAGCGTGGACACCTACTTTGCGTTAATTATATGCAAGGTAGGCGTTCCCGTCTAAAAAATCGACTCCGAGGCATGTGCGTGGGATTTATACTCCCGGGCAAAAATTACGCCCGGGAGTGGGCGGGTCAAAAAAAATGACGTACGGCCGCTTTTGCGCCATTTTTTAGCACCTGCTAAAGGCAGGCGTTAAGGGACCTGTGGGCTCTGAAGGAGCCCAGAGGTGCCCTCCCATGCCCCCAGGGACACCCCCTGTCACCCATGCCCACCCCAGGAGGACACCCAAGGCTGGAGGGACCCATCCCAGGGACATTAAGGTAAGTTTTTATTTTTTATTTTTTTGTGGCATAGGGGGGCCTGATTTGTGCCCCCCTACATGCCACTATGCCCAATGACCATGCCCAGGGGACAGAAGTCCCCTGGGCATGGCCATTGGGCAAGGGGGCATGACTCCTGTCTTTGCTAAGACAGGAGTCATTTCTATGGGGGTTGGGAGTGAAATAAAATGGCGCAAATCGGGTTGAGGTGCAAAAATTGCCTCAACATGACTTGCCCCATTTCTTGACGCCCAAGCTCCATATCCCCCTACGCCGGCGCTGCCTGGTGTATGTCGTTTTTTTTAACGCACACCAGACGGCGACGGCGGCTAACGCCGGCTAACGTCATTCAATAAATACGGCACCCGCATGGCGCTTCAGAATGGCGTTAGCCGGCGCTAATTTTTTTGATGCAAAACTGCGTTGGCGCAGTTTTGCGTCAAAAAGTATAAATATGGGCCTAAGTTTGATGATACATTTTGAGTTCTGTTTCCTAAGTGTGGTAACCCTGCCACCTACCCTGGGCTAATTTCTTACTCGGTCCACACCCAAGAACTTAAATTGTATACTATCACTGTAATAGTGTGGCTCAAAACTTTAGACTACAGGATAATGAGTGTCCTGATTAGTTATCGCCCTAGTGTGTTCAATAATTCTCTTACGTACTAGGTGTTTCATGCAGTGTGTTCAAAAATTCTCTTATGTACTAGGTGTATCATGCGACCCACATACATTCGATTACAGGGACATTGTAGGATGTAGGACAAAAGTTGTGCTGCAGGTGATAACTTGGGTTCTGTGTTTACATCTACCAGGGTGGGGAACAATGAATTCTTTACAATTTGTGGCATGCTCACAAACTTTACAGTTCCCATTATTGAAAAAACCTTTCATTGGGTGTCTATGTAGGCCATGAGTAATGGAAGGGATGTCAGTATCATTTTTGACCAACATGTCCTTCAGTGACCTCACACTGCAATATGTGGTGCTGGGCTTTTTCACTGATGGTTTTACCTGTGTCAGAGACTCATTTGGAGAGATCACAGTTTTTGGCAAGGGTACCCCATACAATAGCAGCCTTACTGTTGTAGGTAGTAATTAATCAGGCTTGATCTTCACCCTTGGTGTTGTGGGCCTTGGTGCTAGGTCCAAATAAAATGTAACTTCTGCTATGTGTGCTGACAGTTTTGATGGCCATGTCTTGGATCCACTGCGGATACCCGCATTGACAGTAAAGCTGCACCATGTTGTTTTGTTCTGTCAAATAAGTTTCCTCATCGTTGCAGTTTCTTTTGGTTCTAAATTGTTCACCTGACAGGGGATGATCCATTTGAGTTGGGTTGGATGACTGCTTAAGGCATGAAGTAGGCTGTTGCCTACAGTTGGTTTTCTATGCTGCTTTGAGGTGATCATGTTGTTAACAGTAGCAATCTCTACATCCAGGAAAATGGTGTGCTCCCTAGTCACGTTATACAAGAAGACCAAGTTGAAGTCATTGGTATTTAGACATGATACAAATCTTGTACCATCCCGTCATTGCCTTGCCAAATCAGAAAAAGATCAGCAATGAACCTGACCCACAATATGATCCTGGTAATATGCTCACTAAATTCTGGTGTGGTGGACAACTGCTCATTCCACCAGCCGATGAGGAGAATCGCATAGGTGGGGTCGAAACAGGTGCCCATCTCAGTCCCTTGTAACTTCCTGTACAGTGTTATGTTAAAGGAAAACATGTTATTGGTGAGACAGAATTCCATCATTTCTGCAAGCATTTGCATGTGTGCATAATAACAAAGAGGTCTGGCCCTCAGAAAGTGTTCACAAAGCCTTATTCTGTCTATGAGTCTGAAGCTGGTGTACATTGCAGTGACATCAAGGGTCAATAGAAGGAAATTGGGTTCCCAGTTTTCCTGAGGAAATATTTGGTGTCATGTATGTGGAATAGTAAAGCTTCTACTAATGAAATCAGAAAATGACCAATGTATTTAGACGTGTTTTCGAGGAGACATTCTAAGATGATACAATATGCCTGCCAGGGGATCAGTGGTGGATTTGTGTACCTTTGGGTAATAAATATAGTGCAGGTATTTTGTGGTGTGTATGTTTCAAAAATTGATATTCCTCAGTGTCTTTGTTTTTTCAAGTACTTAATTTTTCCCAGAATTGAGCCACTGTGTGTTTGTATTGGGATAAATGTATTGTGGTCTAACAATTCAGATAACTTAGCTGTCTGTGTGCTTCATTCAAGTACGTCGAGTGGTATACCACTAAATTCCCACCCTTGTATGTGGGACGGATGACAACTTTGTTATCCCTGTCTAATGTTTCAATTGCGTTTCCCTCACTTCAGGTGATCTTTTTTCTAGTCCTGTTCCCTCATGTCTGTACTTTTCTAAGCTTGCACAGAAATATATATATATATGTCCATGCAGAGTCCTTCTTGCAGATTACGACACAGTGGCACAGCTCAGAGTCGCCCACAACCAAAATGGTAATGTTGGGTTATTATGATTTATTAAATGAATGCCAACATTTACTAAAAGTGCAAAACAGCAATTAAAAATTAAAATGGCTGATGTGTTTCTGCTACACGCCTTTAACTGGGCTGCACAACAAATTACAATGGACATCATTTGTCATTGGCCCTTTCTCCACCTGACTGTCCCTTGAGCACTGGACCTGCAACCTCTTGCAGTAGTTTGAGGTAAAGTTGTCATCCATTTTCTTGATCATATAACCTCATCTTTCAAGCAGAGCACATATTACATTGTTGTTGAGTCCTTCGTCTACCTCATTTGCCCTCTATTGCTAGACCTGCAACCTCCTGTCACAGTTTCTGCAAGGTTTGTCATCCATTTTCTCATTTTCCCAATTTGATGAACTCATAACCTAACTATAGCTCATGTTTCATACATATAAACTTCAAATCAATACATCACTTCATGTACTTCATTTGATGTTTTCACAAATATCTGCACTCTTGGTTCCTACTATTTAAATCCATATCTTATTTGGGAAGTAACATTATAAAGCGCCTAATATATCTATGGTGCATAATGCATATATATAAACAAACATTTTTCTGATGCCATCCTCATTCAAAAGTGGAAATACATCCTCTACAGTACATTGATATAAAGTGAAACTGTGAATATGTAAACAGATATATTTTTAAAGCCATTCTTATTCAGAACTGAAAGTGCATCCACTAGTACATTGACATAAACTGCATCATGTATTTGTGTAAACAACCATGTCTCAAGAGCTATCCTAAGATCACTTATTAAGAAATGCTAATGTATGTCTATTTTCATTTACAGTACTTCAGATTTCACATACATAGAAATACAAGTGACCTCATCCTATTGCCCATAGATAACTCCCCTACCTAAAGCGCATAAAACATATATGTAAACAGAGGCAGAGAAAGGCCTTTTGAGAATAATTTTTGTGGGAGGAAAAGTGCAAGTGCATAAGTGTACCATAATGACACTGACTTTAAAAAAAAAAAGGAAAAAGGGCTATATGTAAATATCCCATATGGCAAGAGCATAAAATATCATCATAAACCTTCAATTAAGACACAATTACATTTAGTATTCCTAAAGAATTTAAACAATATATGATGTAATCCAATGTTCCATTATAAATGACCATATAACTCGGGATCTGTGTGATGACTCCAAGGAGTCTCTGTGCCTAATGACATTATTAATTGTGTTTCTTCTCTCCCCAGTTCCTTCTCTTTATCCCCAGACTCACATAAGTTCTAATGTGTTTAATTCGATAGCATCTGAATTTTGCAGGGGATCGATCACGGTCCTGCTCAAAATGACAAGTCACAGGGTAGTTTTTATCACCATTTGTGATTGCTCTCACGTGTTGGATGATTCAGACTTTTAATATTTAATGGTTGTCCCCATATAGAATTGATCACATCCACATTTCAATACGTACACCACATAGTCAATTTTGCAGGAAGTCCTGTCATTGATTGTCATCTTTCATCCTTCAAAGGTTTGATAACTCTTAAAATCAATCCATATCGACATGCCTTGCAAGAACTACATTTGACAAAACCGCTGGTGTTCTTTGATAACCAATTTTTCTCTCCCTTTCGAGTGTTAAAATAGCAGGACGTCAATATATCTCCCAAACATTTTGCTTTCTAAAAGGTTATCTGTGGGGCCATACTCACAATGTTCACAATGCTCTCAAATGTTCAAACCTACTCAACACATGCCAGTTCTTTAGAAGTGCCTTCCTAGTACTGGATTGGACTATGCTATATACCAGCAACAACCTCTTCACCTTATTTTAATTCTTATAGGACCTGTTGCCTTGTGAATATAATAACTGCTCTATTGATTTCCCACTAAATCTATTCTTTCCATCCTCCAAAATGTTCCTGGGGTAACCTCTCTCAGTACACCTGCTCACCATATTGCACACCTCTTTATCAAATTCTTCTACAGTCAAACATATCCTCTTACCCCTCCACATTTGGCAATAGGGTATGCTTCATTTAAAGGCTCTCAGATGACCACTATTGCCACGTAATAATTAATTGGTGGCAGTTGGCTTCCTGTATATTTTTGTTAATAATTCATTATTGATCATGTCTATCTCCACATCCAAAAAGTCACAATGAAACCCCATTTCCTTCCCACAGAATAATCTAGGGCCAGATGTAGGAAGCCTTTTGTGCCTCGCAAGCTGCTAAAAACGCAGTTTGCGAGGTGCAAAAGGCTTAACGCGATGCACAACCTCAAATTGCGAGTCGGTACCGACTCGCAATTTGAGGCTGCGACTCGCAAATAGGAAGGGGTGTTCCCTTCCTATTTGCCACCGCATCTCCATGCTGAGTTGGTTTGTGACCACGAATGTGGTCGCAAACCAACTCGCAGTTACCAACCACTTGAAGTGGATGGTAACTCATTCGCAAAACGGAAGGGGTCCCCAGGGGACCCCTTCCCCTTTGTGAATGCCACTAAAAATATTTTTTCAGAGCAGGCAGTGGTCCTATGGACCACTGCCTACTCTGAAAAAAACGAAACCAAATGGTTTCGGAATTTTTCTTTTTGCAGCTCGTTTTCCTTTACGGAAAACGGGCTGAAAAAAGAAGAAAAAAAACTGCTTTATTCAAAAAGCAGTCACGGACATGGTGGTCTGCTGTCTCCAGCAGGCCACCATCCCCGTGAGTGCCTAGACTCGCTATGGGGTTGCAAACTGCAACCCATCTCATTAATATTCATGAGGTGGGTCTTTGCGACACCATAGTGAGTCGCAGAAGGTGTCTGAGACACCTTTCTGCATCTCGTATTGTGAGTTGCAATTTGCGAGTCGCTATGACTTGCAAATTGCAAGTCGCAATTTGATATGTACCTACATCTGGCCCCTAGTTATCTATAAATCATGTCCTTAATGCTACTTTAGTACAAATTATTAATTTTCACTGGCCTAGGCCACCTCCTTCTCCCACCTCCCCAGGAACAAGTTTGCATAGGTGGGAGCAAAGGAGGTGCCCATTGCTGCACCTTGCTTTTGCAAATAGTATTTCCTATTAAAGATGAAACAGATTGTGGATGAGGCACTACCTTAATATCTTTAATATCATTTGGTTGTGTTCAAACAGTTCTATAGGTCTATCCCTTAAGAAATTCTCATAAGCCTAAATTCCTTTATCATGATCAATGGATATATATAATGCTGTTACATTAAGCATGACCATTATGTATCAGTGCTTCCATGGGGTGTCATCCAATTTCTTTAGAAAATATGTGGAGTCCTTTAAATATGAGGGCAGATTATTGACCTATTTCTAGAGGAACAAATCCAAATATTGTGAACTATTCTCTAACAGGGACCCAATCAAACTCACTACGGTCTCTCTGGTGGAGTTTGAAATTTTTGTGGATATTAAGGCAAAAATAAATTGTTGCAAATGTTGCACGTGCCACCCTCAGGTATTGATATACATCCAATTCTAACAGGTTGAAGTCAAACCATGATTTCAGTTTTAAGTTACATTCTTTTTCCATCTTTTCTATGGCATTTTCCAACAAGCAACAGTAGTACATGGTGTTACTCAGCTTTCTTCTTGCTTCTAACAGATAAGTGCTCTGGTCCATCAAAACAATGTTGTCCCCTTACTCCGAAGGCTTGTTGATTAGTGAGGGATTGTTCTTTAAATCAAAAATGTCTCTCCAATCTTTCAATGAGAAACATGTATTTCTTGAACATTTCCACCTTTTTTTTTCCTTTGTATATTTAAATCCTCCACTACCAGCTCCCGGAATAGATCAATTCAGTTCTCTGGAGGTAATTTAGGGCAAAATCTAATGTCAGATTTCAGCCCAATTTCTGCTTAAGGATCCATTTCGAATTCCATTTCTATCAGAGCATCTCTTTGGAGAAGTGAGCCTCATAAGTTTTGATCCCCCAATCTGCATTCAATACTAAAACATGTGGCCGATTTTATACCTTTATCTTTGTTTGTACTGCTTGGTTGCTAGGAGCTCACTATGTCTTCTGCTGCCAGATCATGAATGGCAAAGAAATCAGAGATAGCTGATATTTTATATGAGGAATGCTTGGAGAGAGAGAGAGAGAGATTACCTACTGGCAGTCGCCTGTAGGTAGTTATTGTTAGGACCTAGTTTCTTAGGAAAGAGTGCTTTTTGTTGTTCCTATAACTTTGGCGCTTCCTGATGAATCTTCATGAAATTTTAAAAACATATACTTTGCTAAGTTCAGCTTCCGTCTTGAAAGTTTCTTGGTGACCTTTCAAGCGGGTTCTGAGAAAAAGGCGGGGGTCCAAAAACGTGTTTTCCCTATAAGCTTTTCCATAGGACATTTATACACGGCTACAGCCCGAATCACTGAACAGAATTACACAAAATTTGGCTCAAAGCATGATTCTGCTACGCAGATCATGCTTTTTGTGATTTAGTATGAATCTGTTCAGTTGTTTCAGGGAAATTTAAGGCCAAAAATTCTAGATATATATGGACGCGGATCCTCTGTGGATCCTACTGGTCCCCCGCTGCCCCGGTGACAAACACACCTGGGGCAAAATAAAATTTGTTTGGGGGGTCGCCCGTTGGGCAAATCCTTAAAAAAAGAAAGGGGGTCCCTATCTGACCCCCAAGCCCTGGGAACAACTACCCCGTGCAGCTATGTCCTTGTCAGAGCAGGTTCACATGGCCCCTCCTCGGGGAGCTTCTGATGGTGCTAAGAACAACCACCCACAGGGCCAGCTCCTACTATGTCCGGGGGTGCCCACCCCCAAGACATAGCTGTTTGCTGTGGCTTGGCTGCAATGCTGCAGGGAAGTCACATTGAATGATCTGCTCTTTGATAGTGTGGGCATGTCCAGCCTCATATTTTTTTTAATAATTTTATTTATAAGGTGACACATATAGATTAACCATTGATTACCTTTAGAGGTTGACACAAATTGTTGGACTCAGATAGGAGTGTGATAACATCCTAACAAATAACATTGACAATATCAAATCAATAAACATCAATTTCAATTTGAAGTCAGTAATGTGTATGCATCATGACCTATGTGCCCATGAATCACCCTACCAATTTAATAAAATTCAAACATTTATTGCCCTTAACATTGCTAAGATCATGTAAATCAGAATGCAACACCAAATGATATAAGTACAGAAACAATACAGACTGACCCCACCTTTGAAAGAATCTTAACCTAGACAGAAAATGTATCACTAAACATTCAAGAACCACCATGCAGAATAACAATAGAAACAGATGAATGATTGAAACAGAATAAATGTAATTATCGCAGATGAATTATTTGCAATCAAATTATATGAAACATTCAAATTTAGATTTTGACATCCTTAACTATAACTCTGATTCGATAAACATGTTTGGGCTTCATCCAAAAAGAAAAGAAGACAAACATTAATTTGGAAAACATCTGACTATGGCGCTAACCGAGAATAGCGATTGGGTTTTCTAGTGAGAGAAAACATAAAAATTGGCAAGAAAGACAAATGCACATTTGAATATACCTCTCCTAAATGGATCAGCAAGCAACAATGTCTTCATCAGTGGAGCAACACTTCAGGGCTCCCCCTTGGTCCCAGATAGCCTGTAAAAGATATTTAAAAAAATAAACTAAAAATATATATTTTTTAAATACATAGGGACCATGGGGGACCCTTGATGATTCCCTCATGGTCCCACATAGCCCATAGAGGGCTAAAGAAAAACCAACAAAAAATAATAAGTCCTAAGGACCACTGCCTGCTCTGAAAAAATGAAACAAAAACGTTTCATTTTCTTGAGTGTATTGCAACTTGTTTTCCTTTAAGGAAATGGACTGCAATACAAAAAAAAAAAAAAAAACTTCTTTATTAAAAAGCGGTCACAGACATCGTGGTCTGCTGTCTCCAGCAGGCCACAATCCCTGTGAGTGCAGCAAATTGCAAGGGGGTTGCAAATTGCGAACCACCTCATTAATATTCATGAGGTGGGTCTTTGCGACCCCCTTGCGATTCGCAGATGGTGTCAGGGACACCATCTTGCATCTGAGTTTGTGAGTCGCAAATTGCGAGTCACTCGGACTCACAATTTGCGAGTCGCAAACCCATACTTATTTACATCTGGCCCTAAAAGCAGGGACCCTATAAAAATTATTTTATAAGCCCTGGCGAGGTAAAATAGCCAAATTTGTTTTTCCCTCACTATAGTGAATGGCCTCCATAGGCTAAAATGGGGATAGTTTATTTTAATTAACAAAGTTTAATTTTTTATAATAAATCCCACAACTTGCCATTGTTGGATTTAATATAACTAGTTCAGGTAAAGAGTTTTCAAACTCTACTTGAAAGTTGCCAACTTCAGCTCTGTAGTGCCCTTCTCTGATAGGCCAGCCCCTTGATGAGGGGTGAAGTGGCCTGGACTGAACACAAAGGATGTGTCTGCGAGAGAGATCTGCCTCAGCGGATGGTAAAGCAGGATGAGGGGAGAGCAGCCAAACTGGTTTTCAAAGGCAGGGAAGAACATTTGAGCAGCTCAGGACCTCCCTCACTTCCTGAAACCCCAGACTATTAGGTGCCCTTTTGATTTGATTAAGGGATGGCAGGAGAAGGGTCTGTTTAGAATTTTATAGCCACACCAATGGAGTGGGCTCAGCCAGATCTAACCTCCAAAATTCATTTTCAGCCGTGTTGGATTTTTGACGTATGTTGCTCCCTGGAATTGATTTTTGCCACACTTCCCAGGAAGTGGTTAGCAAAGGGAAAAGGAGCCTTCCTATGACTGGACAACCAGGACCTCCCTGCTTTCCACCTGAGAGCAAGGATAAATATGACAGAGCTGCATCCAAACCTCAGATCCCTACAAGGAACAAGACAAAGAGGAAGAAGGACTGCTCTGCTGGACTCCTGAACTGCACCTTAACGCTGCACTCTGAAGGACTGCACCAGCTTCACACTTGGGCTTCACCACTACAAGGATGTTGCTTGTGTTCTACTGCTTTAAGAAGGGACTCCCTCTTTGCTACAGGTACAAAGGTGCTGCCCAGAGTCTTCTGCATCAAGTCCTGCTAGTAGAGCCCAGCTGACCAGCATCCAGTGTCCTTTTGAGGATTCTGACCAGGTGCATGCTGGGAATTGTAGTCCCAACTCCCAAAGAGCAACTCAGAGCTTCTGAAACCTTGGATCAAGTTGTGGACCCTTCTAGGACCCAAAAAGGACCTCTGTAAGAAGATACAGAAGTTTGGAGGCATTTGGAGCCACTCCATAAATTGGAGAGGTGCATTGTGGGAGTTGTAGTCCCAGACCCAAAGAGACAAACAAGAGCCTCTGAACCCTTGACAGGTGCTGTGGACCACTTTCCTGAATCAAGAAACACTTTTGAAAGTAAGAGTGACAGTGCTACCTCGTGGGTGGCCTGAACTGTAGACTTTGTCCCGTTCCGTTGTGACCTTTTCAACCCTTTGAGCACCAGTTGCTTCTATTCACTAGAAAACATGAATTCTTTAAAAATTCATATCTCCAGTTCCCCTTATCCTATTTAAATCATTTTGGTGTCATTTTAAAGATAAAAATATATTCTATTTGTATAAATTCTAAAAGTTATAGCAGGCCCTGTTCACCGCAGGGCCGGCAGGTGGAAACGCTGTTTTTGCCCGCCGGCCCTGTGGTGAACTCTTAATAGGGCATGCGGTGTCCGGACCGCAATGGCGTTCTATCAGCGGTTTAGGTTTGGTGGGCGGCATCCTCTACGGCCAAACTCAGAACAAGGGCCAAAGTATCCTAAGTTAAGCCTTCTCGCTATTTGCCAAGCAAGCAAGGCTTCAGCTGGGTTTAATTTATTGAGACTTAACTCGACCTAATTGGGGGTTAGTGTCCTATTGCTAGGTGAAGGTACTTACCTGCTGTAGGAAGGTAGCCTCTTTTTAGCATTGTTACCCCCACCTTTGGCCTGTTTGTGAGTATATGTCAGGGTGTTTTTACTGTCTCACTGGGATCCTGCTAGCCAGGACCCCTGTGCTCATAGTGGAAACCCTATTTGTCAGTGTGTTTTGCCTGTCTCACTCGGATCCTGCTAGCCAGGACCCCAGTGCTCATAGTTTGTGGCCTGTATGTGTCTAACTGTGTAGTGCCTAACTGAGTCACTGAGGCTCTGCTAATCAGAACCTCTGTGCTTATGCTCTCTCTCCCGTCCTTTAAAATGTTCACTATAGGCTAGTGACCATTTTCACCAATTCTAATTGGCACACTGGAACACCCTTATAATTCCCTACTATATGGTACTTAGGTAGCCAGGGTATTGGGGTTCCAGGAGATCCCTATGGGCTGCAGCATTTCTTTAGTCACCCATAGGGAGCACAGACAAATCTTACACAGGACTGCCACTGCAGCCTGAGTGAAATGACGCACATGTTATTTCACAGCCATTTTACACTGCACTTAAGTAACTTATAAGTCACCTATATGTCTTACCTTCACTTTGTGAAGGTTAGGTGCAAAGTTACTAAATGTGAGGGCACCCTGACACTAGACAAGGTACCCCCACGTAGTCCAGGGCAATTTCCCCGGACTTTGTGATTGTGGGGACACCATTACAGGCGTGCACTACATATAGGTCAATACCTATATATAGCTTCACAATGATAACTCCGAATGTGGCCATGTAACATGTCTAAGATCATGGAATTGTCCCCCATGCCAAGTCTGGTATTGGGGTGCCAATCCCATGCATCCCTGGGGCTCCACTCTGGACCCCAGGTACTGCCAAACCAGCTCTTGGGGGTTTTCTCTGCAGCTACAGCTGCTGCCAACCCACAGACAGGGTTCTGCCCTCCTGGGGTCAGGGCAGCCCAGCCCCAGGAAGGCAGAACAAAGAATTTCCTCTGAGAGAGGGTGTTACACCCTCTCCCTTTGGAAATAGGTGTTATAGGCTGGGGAGGAGTAGCCTCCCCCAGCCTCTAGAAATGGTTTGAAGGTCACAGATGGTGTCTGTCTTGCACAAGCCAGTCTACACTGGTTCAGGGAACCCCCAGTCCCACCTCTGTCAGGAAACTGGACAAAGGAAAGGGAAGTGACCACTCCCCTGTCCATCACCACCTCAGGCGTGGTGCCCAGAGCTCCTCCAGTGTGTCCCAGACCTCTGCCATCTTGAATCCAGAGGTGTGAGGGCACAATGGAGGCCTCTTAGTGGCCAGTGCCAGCAGGTGACGTCAGAGACCCCCTCCTGATAGGTGCTTATCTGACTAGGTGGCCAATCCTCCTCTGAGGGCTATTTAGGGTCCCTCCTGTGGGCTTTTCCTCAGATAACAACTTGCGAGAATTCACCAGAGTTCCCTTGCATCTCCCTTTTCATTTTCTGCCAAGGATCGACCGCTGACTGCTCAGGGATGCCTGCAAAACTGCAACAAAGTAGCAAGAAGATTAGCAGCGACATTGTAGCGTCTAATCCTGCCGGCTTTCTCAACTGTTTCCTGGTGGTGTATGCTCTGATGGCTGTCTGCCTTCACCTTTCACTAGAAGCCATGAAGAAATCTCCCGTGGGTCGACTAAATCCTCCCCTTGCTTCAGCAGGCACCAAAATTCAGTGTCACTGGTACTCTGGGACCCCTCTCATCCTGACGAGCGTGGCCCCTGGAACCCAGGTGGTGGACCCAAGTGACCCAGACTGTCCAGTGGTCCAACTGTCCAATCTTGGAGGAGGAAAGTCATTGCCTCCCCTCTCCAGATAGTAATCCTGTGCATCGCATGAACTGCAGCTGCTAGGGCTTCTGTGCACTTTTGGAAGGAATCCTTCATGTACAGCCTAGCCCATATCCTCAGCACTCCGTCCTGTATTGCTCAACTCGCTGAGTTGATCGCCGGCTTTGTGGAACCCTCTTTTGTAGTGTTGAGATGACCTCCGTGCTCAGTTTTCTTGAACCCATTTTCAAGTACTTCTGCGGGTGCTACCTTCTTTTGCATGGGTTCTTTGTGTTGCTGAGGGCCCCCTCTGTTTCCACTCGCAAGTGGTGACATCCTGGTCCTTCCTGGGCCCAGGCAGCACCTTTTTTTCTTCAAATACAACCTTTGCAGCTAGCAAGGCTTGTTTGCAGTCTTTCTCCAAAGAAACAAATCTGCATCCTCCAGAACTTTGTGGGACATCTTCCTCACAAAGTAGAAGTTCCTAGCACCTTCTGTTGTTGCAGAATCTTCAGCCTCTTCCATCCGGAGGCAGCCATTTTGCACCTTCAACTGGGGTTTAGTGGGCTCCTGCCCCCCAGGAATCTTTCGTGACTCTTGGATTTGGTCCCCTTCCTTTACAGGTCCTCCGGTACAGGAATCCATCTTCAGTGCTTTGCAGTCTGTTGTGGTCTTTGCAGAATCCTCTATCACAAGTTTAGTGTGTTTCTGGGGAAGTAGTAGCACTTTACTCCTACTTTTCAGGGTCTTGGGGTGGGGTATCATGGACAACTTTAGTGTTTTCTTACACTCCCAGTGACCCTCTACACACTACACTAGCCTAGGGGTCCATTTGTGGCTCGCATTCCACTTTCAGAGTCTATGGTTTGTGTTGCCCCTATGCCTATTGCATCCTATTGTATTCCACAGTGTTTGCACTACTTTCTGACTGTTTTACTTACCTGATTTTGGTTTGTGTGTATATTTTGTGTATTTTACTTACCTCCTAAGGGAGTATATCCCCTGAGATATGTTTGGCACATTGTCACTAAGATAAAATACCTTTATTTTTAGTAACTCAGTATTGTGATATAGTGCTATGTTATAAGTGGCATAGTAGGCGCTTTGCATGTTTTCTAGTTCAGCCTAAGCTTCTCAGCTATAGCTACATCTATCAGCCTAAGCTACTAGAACACTACTAATCTACTAGTAAGGGATAACTGACCTGGCACAATGTTTAAATAGCATCAGGTAAACACTACAGTATAAGCCAGGCCAGCCTCCTACACCTGCCCTTACCATTAATTCACTTTTCAACATTTTTGGTGGCCCCGGAAGGATCCATTACTTGTGTTCAGTATCACACTACAGTTTTAGGTAAAGCAAATTAAAAATCATTTAAATTGTCCTAGTGCAAAAATTGTTTTTGCTTTTTAATTTGTATTAATTTCAATTATTGAATTTTTGTGATTTTTCTAAATTCTTGATTTAAATTTTTGCAAACAGTTTTTGTTGACACAAAACTAGGGAACCCTGAAGGTAGATTTGGCTAGCCTACCCACAATGACAGTATTCCAGCTTAAAAAAGAAAAGAACAAGTGAGCAAGGGAAGAGAAAAGAGCTGGTGGCAGTGACAGAGAAGCTGGGAAGTCCATGGTTAGAGGATTTTGTGCCAGACTAACCAAAGTGGGTGTTTTCTGCCTGTGTAGAGGGGAATGAAATAGATAAATGGCTGGGGGTCTTTGAGAGGGCACTCCAGATGAGGAGAGTTAAGCCTCAATATTGGGGTCACTGTCGGAAAGTACCATCTTCCTTGGCATGTTACTCCCATTTTTACCTGTATGTCAGTACGTTTTTGCCTGTCTCACTGGGATCCTGCTGGTCAGGACCCCAGTGCTCATAGTTTATGGCTTAATGTGTGTGTCTGTATAGTGCTTGACTGTGTCACTGAGGCTCTGCTAATCAGAACCTCAGTGTTTATGCTCTCTCTGCTTTGTAATTTGTCACTGTAGGCTAGTGACTTCATTTACCAATATCATTTGGTACACTGGACCCCCTTATAAGTCCCTAGTATGTGGTACCTAGGTACCCAGGGCACTGGGTTCCAGCAGATCCATATGGGCTGCAGCATTTCTTTTGCCACCCATAGAGAGCTCAGAGAAACCCTTGCACAGGACTGCCATTGCAGCCTGCGTGAAATAGTGCACACACTATTTCACAGCCATTTTCACTGCACTTAAGTTACTTATAAGTCACCTATATGTCTAACCTTCACTTGCTGAAGGTTAGGTGCAAAGTTACAAAGTGTGAGGGTACCCTTGCACCAGCAAGGTGCCCCCAGATAGTTCCGAGCCATTTCCCGGGACTTTTTGAGTGCGGGGACACCATTACACGTGTGCATTACATGTAGGTCAACACCTATATGTACATTCACATTGGTAAGTCCGAATATGGCCATGTAACATGTCTAAGATCATGGAATTGTCCCCCCATTCAAGATTTGGTATTGCGTAGCCAGTTCCATGCATCCCCAATGCATGGAATCATGCAGCCAGTTCCTAGTGCCGCCAAAACAGCTCTCTGATGCTTCGATTGCAGCTACAGCTGCTGCCACCTCACAGACAGGCTTCTGCCCTCCTGGGGTCTGAGCAGCTCAGTCCTAGGAAAGCAGAACAAAGCATTTCCTCTGAGAGCAGGGTGTTTCCCTTTGTATATAGGTGTTACAGGCTGGGGAGGGGTATCCTCCCCCAGCCTCTGGAAATGCTTTGAAGGGCACAGATGGTGCCTTCCTTGCATAAGCCAGTCTACACCAGTTCAGGGACCCATTCTCTCCTGATCTGGCATGAAACTGGACAAAGGAAAGGGGAGTGACCACTCCCCTGTCCATTACCACCCCATGGGTGGTGCCCAGAGTTCCTCCAGTGTGTCCCAGATTTCAGCCATCTTGCTTTGCAAGGTGTGGGGGCACTCTGCAGGGCTCTGAGTGGCCAGTGCCAGCAAGTGACATCAGAGACCCCTACTGATAGGTCCTTAGCTGATAAGGTAGCCAATCCCCCACTCAGGGCGATTTAGGGTCTCTCCTGAGGGTTCTCTTCAGATTCTGCTTGCAAGTTTCCTTCAGGAATCCGTTGCAACTACTACTTCATCCTCTGACCTCGGATCAACCGCAGCCTGCCCCAAGAACCATTGAAACAGCAAAAAAGTATCCACAAGGGACACTTTTCTTCTGCAACTTCAGCTCAAGCCAGCAACTGCAACAGTTTCCATGGTGTGAACGCTCTGAGGACTCCTTGTCTTCATCTCATCCTGCACCAGAAGGACCAAAGAAATCTCCAGTGGGGTGACGGAGTCACTCCTCTGCTCACTCAGGCACCTTCCAAGATGACGACCGGTACCCTTGGACTCCTCTCACAATGATGAGCGTGCTCCTAAGGACACAGAGGGTAGCCTCCATCAACATAGACTGTTCTGAGGTCCTGCTGACGCAATTTGGAGGAGGTAAGATCTTGCCTTCCCTGAGAGTGACGATACCCCTGTGTACTGCGTCTTCTTCACCTCCTGAGGCCTTTGTGCACTATTTGCTAAATTCCTTTATGCACAGCCTGGCCCAGGTCCCCAGCACTCCATCCTGTGACGCTCAACTCACTGAGTTGTTCTCCGGCAGCGTGAGACCTTCCTTTGTTGTGCTGCACCAACTGCGTTTTCCACATGCTTTGTCCCTGAGTCCTGGGACTCCCCTGGGTGCTGTCTGGCATCCTGAGGGCTCGCTAAAGTGGTAAGAGCCACCTCTTCCTCCTCACACAGAGTTGAGGCCCCAGGTCCCTCCTGGGTGCAGCTAGCACCATTTTGATGCAAAACGCACATTTTTCGTAACCAAGGCTTGTTGGTGACTTCCAACACGAAATCTAATCTGCATCCATTGTCACATCATGGATATCCTTTGCATCATGCAGGAACCCGCTGGCATCTTCCTAGGGTGCATTCCAGCAGTCTTCTGCCAACCGGGGACTCTTCTTTTACACCCTCTTCAGGGTTGGCAGGGGCTCCTGTCCCTCCTGGAACTTTTTTTGACTTCTTGACTTGGTCCCCTTCTTTTGCAGGTCTTCAGGTCCAGGAATCCAGCAGTTGTTGTTTGCAGACTTGGTTGGCTACTGCAATAATCCATATCTCGAGGTGTAGTGTGTCCTAAGGAAACTTGCAGTACTTTACTCCTGCTTTTCTGGGCTCTGTGGTGGGGTAAATTACTTACCTTTACTCATGCTTACTCTCCCAGCGATTCTGCACACACTACACTTGTCTAGGGGGAATTCATGATTTGCATTCCACTTTCTTAGTATATGGTTTGTGTTGCCCCTAGACCTATTTTCTCCCATTGCATTCTACAGCATTTCCTATTGTTTGCACTGTCCTGTGACTAATTACTTATCTAATTCTGGTGTCTAGTGTATATATTTTATATAACACTTACCTCCAGAAGGACTATTGCCTCTAAGATATGTTTGGTACTGTGTCACCCAAAGAAATACCTTTATTTTTGGTAACACTGAGGCCCTCATTACAACCGTGGCAGTTGGTGTTAAAGCGGCGGTAATACCGCCAACAGGCCGGTGGTAAAAAAAATGGGATCACGACCACAGTGAAATCCGCCAACACAGACAGCCACTTTAACACTCCGATCTGCTAATATACCAGGAATATCAAAGAAGGCGGTGGCAACGACCACAGTGAGTACTGTATCTAGCGCACATGGGAGGGGGGAGGAAAAAGAGAGTGACACACACACGCAACACGCAACATCCCCACTTCCACCTTCAACTCCAACTCCATACACACAAAAACATGCAACAACATGACATTTACAACCCGTAACCCCCTGGAAGAATGCAAGGACAAAAGGAATTGAGTGCAAATAGAGATCTTTAGAAAAATGCAGATAAAGTTAACATTTGTCAACAACAGTATATACCAATATTTACAATATGTACAGAATGCCGTACACTGACCTTTTCAAATGTCCGTGGCCCAGTGGGCAAACAAACATGGACGAAGCCCACACTCGACTCCTGCCTAAAAATGGAGAGAACACTGCAGGGGCATCAGGTCAAAAACACAGGCACCTCGGGGGGAAGGGGAGGAGGGCACCTCAGTCAGAAGATGGTACTACGCCACTGCTCCTGGAGGGGGCAACATGCCCACTGCTTGGTCCTGGGGAGTGCAAAACCACAGTCTCTCAAGTCTCTCAAGTCTCTCAAGTGGGTGGGTTGCCCACTGCTTGGTCCTGGGGAGTGCAAAGCTACAGTCTCTCAAGTCTCTCAAATGGGTGGTTTGACCACTGCTTGGTCCTGGGAAGTGCAAAGCCACAGTTTCTCTGGTGGGTGACGTCATCCACTGGTTCTGGAGGGGGCTTAGTGCCCAGTGTGCCTCATCCTGCCAAGGAAAGTGATACTGGATGCATATCTCCACTGGTTCCAGAGGGGGCCTTGTGCCCAGTCTGCTTCATCATGCCAAGGAAAGTGATAGTGGATATATCTCCACTGGTTCTGGAGGGGACCTTGTGCCCAGTGATGCTGCACCTGGGGTGTGGCAGTTCCCATTCCCTCACCTGGGTGTCTGAGGCACGAGATTTGCAGGGAACAGGTAGCATGATACTCCATGGAGGCAGAGCCACACTCCATCCTGTGGTGACTTAGGCTGCAAACTGCTGGTAGTGCCGGTGCTGGTGCTTCAGGTGGTGGGTGGAGGGTCCAGGGTGCCTCCTGGATCCCACGCCAGCTGCGTACTGGGGATGCTGCTGATGACAGATATAGTGGCACTGGCTGGGCATGTGGCGGTGCAGATGGTGGCACATGTAGCAGTGCTTGCGGCGGAAATGCTGCCAGTGCAGGCCGTGGTGCAGGTGCTGGTAGTAGTGGAGGGAGACACCAGGCTGTCTCCTGCAGCCCCGGACGGCTGCCCACTGGGGATGATGCTGCTGACTGTTGTTGTGGCAGCGGCAGTGCAGGTTGCAGTGCAGAGGGCGGTGCATGGGGCAGGGCAGATGGCGGTGCAGGTGGCGGTGCTTGCAGCGGTGCCTTCCGCGGTACAGGTTGCTGGGCTGTCAATACTTATGGTGGGCACCAGTCCCTCATCTGGAGGGTCCGAGGCCTGAAGTGCCTTGCCTTAGGTTTTCTTGCCCTTACCCACCTTGCCAAATGCTGCTGGGACCTTGGCACTGGCAGATGCAGTTTTAGAGGAGGCTTTGCTAGGTGGGTCGTGCTTTTTGTCCGTGCTGCTTGCTGGCACCCTCTTCACCTTGAAAGGTGGCGGAATGGGTTGGTCCTTTGCAGGGGTCGCTCGCATACGGGCAGCCCTGACGGGTGCTCCCTTTGATCCCCTGTGACTTGCAGGTACCACCGCGGACAATGACTTGGTGGCTGAGGTGCTGGCCTGGGATCTTGACACCCTGGCCCGAGGCAAAAGACGGGGGGAGGCGTAGGGAAGAGGTCAAAGTTTGCAAGGAAAAGTTTTTTAGATACACTGGGAAAGGAAGATGGAGAGGGTTTGGGAGTGGAGGAAGTGGGAGAGGTTTTAGGAGGTGTCTTTCTGCTGAGTTTGGGTGAAGGTGCATGGGCCGGATGCTGTTGTGAGGTGGATGGCTGTTGGGTGGGTGGGTGCTTGCGTTTGTGTACTTAGGCATGAGGGGTCACAGACACACTAGGAGAGGACACAGGGGACATGTGCATGGTTGTGGGATTGGTGACTGCTCGTGAGGGCTGTGTTGTGATGGGCGTGCTGGTGATGGAGGTAGTGGATGAGGATGTACTGCATGCAGATGAGACTGGGAGGGAGGTGTACGAAGAGTAGGAGGGGGACACGGTGGAGGCATTGAATGTTGGTGTGTCTGCATGGGCATGGTGCTTGTGTGAGAGACTGTGATATGAGGTGTGGTGCTTATGTTTGCCTGAGTCACTTTTGTGTGTTGAATTGGGGGAATGCTGGTCTGAAGGTGTGCTTGGGATAGGCTGAGGTTGAGGGGATTGGCGCTGGGTAGAGGAAGTTGGAGGAGGATCCTAGACACAGGGACAATGGCTGCCATCAGTACTGAGGCCAGAACCTGAAATGCTCTCTGTTGGGCTGCCACGCCAGAGTGAACGCCCTCCAGGCATGCATTTGTTTGTTGCAAATGCCTCTCGACATCCTGGATGGCATTTAGAATGGTTGACTGCCCAACAGTGAGGGATATCAGGAGGTCAATCACCTCCTCACTGAGGGCAGAAGGGCTGACTGAGGCAGGGCCTGAGGTGCCTGGGGCGAAGGAGATGCCCACCCTCCTGGGTGAGCGGGCACGGGAAACATGCTGAGGGGCTGCTGGGAGGGCGGTGCTGGTGGGGGGGTGGCGGCTGTACCTGTTGTTGCGGTGGGCACAGAGGTGTCCGCCACTGCCAGGGAGCTTCCATCAGAGGAGGAGTTGCTCCCACTAGTCTTCCCTCTTGTCCACATCGTGGCGCTCCTCTCGCCCTCCGTCCCACTGGTGCCTTCACCCTCAGTGGATTAGCTCTCATGGGCCATGTGGGAAGCAGCTCCCTCCATCGATGGTGCCTCTGCTCCTCTGCCAGATGATGCTAATGCACACAAGTACAGGCTGACAAAACAAAAAGGGGGGAGAGACAGAGGATACACTTGGTCAATGTCAGCAACAACACTACTGTTAGCGTACACAACACACAGAGAGCTGCTCTATGCACTAGGCCATGCCCAACCAGTCACTAGGGTAGTCATAAGCCCATGGGGTACAATGGCTAACGCCAGCATCTGCACACCTGACACCCACAGGACCCTGCCCAGTAGTATATGCCCACTTACACCATTGGGTTTGGAGTGATTCAGAGCCTGCACACAAGGGATCTACCCTGCCATGATCACCCTGGCCTAGGGTCCCCCACAGCCCACATACCCCAGTCAGCTACTTCCTAAAGCACGCAAAGTCAGGAATCAGAATCTGTACTTACCCTCTTGTGGTTGCTGTGGTGCCCTCAATTGCCCATCCAACTTCGGATAGGCCACCGCCAGGATGCAGAACATCAGGGGGGTCATGGTGCGACGGGAACCCTTTCCACATTGGGAGCCCATCCCCAGCTGGACCTCTGCCATTTTCTTCGTCCAGTGGCGGTCCTCCCATCTCTTGTGGCAGTGGGTGCTCTGCCTGTGATAGACACCCAGGGTCCGCACCTCCTTGGAAATGGCACGCCAAATACCCTTTTTCCGGTGGGTGCTGACCTAGAGGGAAAAGACAGGAGGAAAGGAAATTACTCACCCGTCCGGACCAGCATACTCATTGCCCCCCAGTTCTCACCCATGCCCTGACGCACATACACTGACCACCTCTCATGCAGCACTCAGGCCAGGACGCCTCAGCACCCCCCAACATGTGGCTTACATCCACACAACTCAAAACATGCATTGCCCACACATCATGCTATCAGTGTACTCACCTGTTTGTCTGGAGGACCGTAGAGTAACGTGTACTGAGGTAGGACCCCCATCCACTAGTTTCTCCAACTCCTCCACAGTGAAGGCAGGGGCTCTTACCCCAGACACTGTAGCCATTGTCGCTTCCAGACTCAGGTCACAGCAGCACTTGCAGTGTATGTCCTCTCCTGTTGACGGTCAGGTAGCAAGTGAGTGAGTAGTTAGAAAATGATGGTCACGTCCGCGGCGGTGCGCATCGTCACCACCGGTGTACATCGCCATTGGCTCCTGGAACCCTTAGGGCCCAATGATAACTAATGCGAAGTTGCGCAGCAGTCATCAAGCGCCTACCGCGACGGCGCACAATGCCAGCGCACTTACCTCATTTTCACTTGACCTTCTTCACAGGTCAGGCAGCTGCCATTTCAGGGGGGCACATGGCATGGCACTTAACTGCGTCACAGCAGACATTGGCTCATCAACTGACTCTCGACTTCATATACTGCTTCTGTGACCTTACTTCAGCAACAGTTGTGCATTCTATGTGGTAATATGACCTTCTTCTCACTGTTCTCCTCCATAGGCTACAACCGCTAAGGTAGATGATGAGATGGTGGCATCCTCCGGTGTACAGACCCCTGGTGGACCAGTCAACAATCGAGGACATACACATTATCATCACATACAGACTTGATTGTGCCACAATTCAAGAGCTGTGTGCCCAATTGGAGCCAGACCTAATGTCAGCTATCCGCCAGCCCACAGGAATACCTCCTCTAGTGCAGGTCCTGTCAGTGCTTCATTTCCTGGCAAGTGGTTCATTTAAAACTACAGTAGCCATGGCATCAGGAATGTCTTAGCCAATGTTCTCCAACGTGTTGACCAGAGTGTTGTCTGCCCTGCTGAAACACATGCACAGCCACATCGTATTCTCCTACGTGGAGGATTTGGCCACAGTGAAAGCTGACTTCTATGCCCTGGGACACATCCCCAACATCATTGGTGCCATTGATTGTACACATGTGGCATTTGTTCCCCCCCGGAGAAATGAACAGGTATATAGGAATAGAAAAAGCTATTACTCGATGAATGTGCAGATGGTGTGTTTGGCGGACCAGTACATCTCCCATGTGAATGCCAATTATCCTGGCTCTGTGCATGACGCCTAGATCTTGAGGAATAGCAGCATCCCTTATGTGATGGGCCAACTCCAGAGGCACCGGGTGTGGCTAATAGGTGAGCCCAAGGTCTACAACCACTATAAGTAGGTGTCTGGGTATGGGGTTGTACCGAAGGGTTAGTTTGTGTCTAACAGTTGTAACTCGATATTTACAGGTGACTCTGGTTACCCCAACCTCTCATGGCTACTGACCCCAGTGAGGAATCCCAGGATAAGGGAAGAGGAATGTTACAATGAGGCACATGGGCATACAAGGAGGATTATTGAGAGAACCTTCGTCCTCCTGAAGGCCAGGTTCCGGTGCCTCCATCTGACTGGTGGATCCCTCTACTACTCACCCAAGAAGGTGTGCCAGATCATCGTGGCATGCTGTATGTTGCACAACCTGGCCTTGAGACGTCAGGTGCCTTTTCTGCAGGAGGATGAGCCTGGAGATGGTCTTGCGGCGGCGGTGGAGCCTGTGGACAGTGAGGAAGAAGAGGCAGATGAAGAAGATGTGGAAAACAGAACAAGCATTATACAACAGTACTTCCAGTGACACACAGGTATGAGACTGTAACTCAACTTTACTTTTCAGTAATGTTTTGCACATTGTACATGGCAGCCTCTTAACCTCTGTCTATGGACACTTGCTGTACCCTTTGGATTCTCTATTATCAGATCCGTGTACCCCATTCTGGCTCCTGCTATATGTACTGTTGCCCACCAAAGGTCATCCTGTGGTACATTTCACTGTACATATACATTGCAATGCTATGATAATGGTGTACTAATACATTTATCGATTTATGACACTGACTCCAATATGGTATTTGTTTCAAGGGTGTTTATTTTTGTGCCAATAAGTATGGGGGTATGTGCAAGGGACTGGGGTGATGGTGGAAGAATGTCCAGTTAGAGTCCAGTCTATTGGTATCACATGTGCATGGCGGGTAGGTTTAATAACCTACGAGCGATGTAAAAACTGTAAGTTGACTTCCGGCTTTTATCCTTTGACATTGCGTACCGGCTGGTGCAGATTATCCTATTCTTTCGATCTAGTCCGGCAGTCAGTGTATTGGATCTGTGTTTAGGCGATCCTATACTAATGTTGCTAGAGACTCAC
Source organism: Pleurodeles waltl (assembly GCF_031143425.1). NCBI lineage: Eukaryota > Metazoa > Chordata > Amphibia > Caudata > Salamandridae > Pleurodeles > Pleurodeles waltl. Next base: position 795,900 of record NW_027149829.1, read on the forward strand.
TAGTGACTACCATGGTACTGGGTTTTATTAATAGCCAAGTGCCCTTACATTCCGGCTGGTGCCGACAACTGAAAAAACACCCCCTTTTCTATTAACTTGTTGACCGAGGCCGGCACTACTGATATTGGAACGGCATTCAAGCGATCATATACAAATGGTTCAAAGTCCTCTCTAGCGACTGTGCATGACGCCTAGATCTTGAGGAATAGCAGCATCCCTTATGTGATGGGCCAACTCCAGAGGCACCGGGTGTGGCTAATAGGTGAGCCCAAGGTCTACAACCACTATAAGTAGGTGTCTGGGTATGGGTTGTACCTAAGGGTTAGTGTGTGTCTAACAGTTGTAACTCGATATTTACAGGTGACTCTGGTTACCCCAACCTCTCATGGCTACTGACCCCAGTGAGGAATCCCAGGATAAGGGAAGAGGAATGTTACAATGAGGCACATGGGCGTACAAGGAGGATTATTGAGAGAACCTTCGTCCTCCTGAAGGCCAGGTTCCGGTGCCTCCATCTGACTGGTGGATCCCTCTACTACTCAACCAAGAAGGCGTGCCAGATCATCGTGGCATGCTGTATGTTGCACAACCTGGCCTTGAGACATCAGGTGCCTTTTCTGCAGGAGGATGAGCCTGGAGATGGTCTTGGGCAGCGGTGGAGCCTGTGGACAGTGAGGAAGAGGAGGCAGATGAAGAAGATGTGGAAAACAGAACAAGCATTATACAACAGTACTTCCAGTGACACACAGGTATGAGACTGTCACTCAACTTTACTTTTCAGTAATGTTTTGCACATTGTACATGGCAGCTTCTTAACCTCTGTCTATGGACACTTACTGTACCCTTTGGATTCTCTATTATCTGATCCGTGTACCCCATTCTGGCTCCTGCTATATGTACTGCTGCCCACCAAAGGTCATCCTATAGTACATTTCACTGTCCATATACATTGCAATGCTATGATAATGGTGTACTAATACATTTATCGATTTATGACACTGACTCCAATATGGTATTTGTTTCAAGGGTGTTTATTTTTGTGCCAATAAGTATGGGGGTATGTGCAAGGGACCGGGTTGATGGTGGAGGAATGTCCAGTTAGAGTCCAGTCTATTGGTATCACAGGTGCATGGCAGGTAGGTTTAATAACCTACGAGCGACGTAAAAACTGTAAGTTGACTTCCGGCTTTTATCCTTTGACATCGCGTATCGGCTGGTGCCGATTATCCTATTCTTTCGATCGAGTCTGGCAGTCAGTGTATTGGATCTGCGTTTGGGCGATCCTATACTAATGTTGCTAGAGACTCACTAGTGACTACCATGGTACTAGGTTTTATTAATAGCCATGTGCCCTTACGTTCCGGCTGGTGCCGACAACTGAAAAAACACCCCCTTTTCTATTAACTTGTTGACCGACCCCGGCACTACTGATATTGGAACGGCGTTCAAGCGATCATATACAAATGGTTCCAAGTCCTCTCTAGCGACTGGTTTGGCACTAGATTTTGACAATAGCCAAGTGCCTTTGTGAGTGTATCGCTATTTTGGGGTCCGGTTGGACATTCACCTTCATTATTGACAAAAGTGTCATCGCTACTCAAATCGATTTTTAATGACAATATCAATGTACTTTGACTATTTATCCACTGGATGGTGAAAGAATTGTCATGAGTATGGATCTTAGGGCCATATTTATACTTTTTGACGCAAAACTGCGTTAACGCAGTTTTGCGTCAAAAAAATTTGCGCCGGCTAACACCATTCTGAAGCGCCGGCGTTAGCTGCCGGCGCTGCCTGGTGTGCGTGAAAAAAAACGACGTACACCAGGCAGCGCCGGCGTAGGGGGATATGGAGCTTGGGCACCAAAAAATGGGGCAAGTCAGGCTGAGGCCAATTTTTCGCCTCAACCCGATTTGCGCAATTTTTTTCGACTCCCAACCCCCATAGAAATGACTCCTGTCTTAGCAAAGACAGGAGTCATGCCCCCTTGCCAAATGGCCATGCCCAGGGGACTTCTGTCCCCTGGGCATGGTCATTGGGCATAGTGGCATGTAGGGGGGCACAAATCAGGCCCCCCTATGCCACAAAAAAATAAATAAAAAAACACTTACCTGAACTTACCTTAATGTCCCTGGGATGGGTCCCTCCATCCTTAGGCGTCCTCCTGGGGTGGGCAAGGGTGACGGGGGGGTCCCTGGGGGCATGGGAGGGCACCTCTGGGCTCATTCCGAGCCCACAGGTCCTTTAGGGGCATATTTATACTCTGTTTGCGCCGGAATTGCGTCATTTTTTTTACGCAAAACTATCTCCATATTTATACTTTGGCGTTAGACGCGTCTAGCGCTAAAGTCCATGGAGTTTGCGTAATTTTTTTGCGTGGACACCTACTTTGCGTTAATGATATGCAAGGTAGGCGTTCCCGTCTAAAAAATTGACTCCGAGGCATGTGCGCCGTATTTACACTCCCGGGCAAAATTCATGCCCGGTAGTGGGCGGGTCCAAAAAAATGACGTACGGCCGCTTTTGCGCTGTTTTTTAGCGCCTGCTCAGGGCAGGCGTTAAGGGACCTGTGGGCTCGGAAGGAGCCCAGAGGTGCCCTCCCATGCCCCCAGGGACCCCCCCTGTCACCCTTGCCCACCCCAGGAGGACGCCTAAGGATGGAGGGACACATCCCAGGGACATTAAGGTAAGTTCAGGTAAGTGTTTTTTTTGTTTTTTTTGTGGCATAGGGGGGCCTGATTTGTGCCCCCCTACATGCCACTATGCCCAATGACCATGCCCAGGGGACAGAAGTCCCCTGGGCATGGCCATTGGGCAAGGGGGCATGACTCCTGTCTTTGCTAAGACCGGAGTCATTTCTATGGGGGTTGGGAGTCGGAAAAAATGGCGCAAATCTGGTTGAGGCGAAAAATTTGCCTCAGCCTGACTTGCCCCATTTTTTGGCGCCCAAGCTCCATATCCCCCTATGCCGGCGCTGCATGGTGTACGTCGTTTTTTTTAACGCACACCAGGCAGCGCCGGCGGCTAACGCCAGCTAACGTCATTGAATAAATACGGCGCCCGCATGGCGCTTCAGAATGGCGTTAGCCGGCGCTAATTTTTTTTACGCAAAACTGCGTTAGCGCAGTTTTGCGTCAAAAAGTATAAATATGGCCCTTAACGCCTGCCCTGAGCAGGCGCTAAAAAAACGGCGCAAAAGCGGCCGTATGTCATTTTTTTGGACCCGCCCACTTCCGGGCGTGAATTTTGCCCGGGAGTGTAAATACGGCGCACATGCCTCGGAGTCAATTTTTTAGACGGGAACGCCTACCTTGCATATCATTAACGCAAAGTAGGTGTCCACGCTAAAAAATGACGCAAACTCCATGGACTTTGGCGCTAGACACGTCTAACGCCCAAGTATAAATATGGAATTAGTTTTGCGTCGGAATTGCGTAAAAAAAAACGACACAATTCCGGCGCAAACAGAGTATAAATATGCCCCTTAGTCCCTATAGATGTATTAGATGACTAGAGGGGACACATTATTTTAGGTGTACACTTTCATGTTTTTGTGATATAATTACTGTGATCATTATTTCTTTTATGACTACCAAAATATAGAATGTCAGCTCCAGTACCTGGCATGCGATTCCTAGGAGCTCTATCCTGATACCGGGGTAAGCCTATTTGTTTTACACCTTTACGCGAATTATGCACTAAATCACTATATTTACAATGTTGAATGTACTTTGTACTACACATTCTCCATTTTAAAAATTTTTAGGGCGACCTTATTTGACATAGCAAGTTGATAAAAGTAAGTGACTGTTTTGTATTTCACTCCGAGTAGGGTCAGTATTATTTTATTTTGGAGAAGTTGTAAAAGCATTTTTGGTCCTGATGAAGCGTCAATGGATCCAGCTGGACCACCAGATGCGAAACATGTAGACCTGAAGACTAGAGGCACCATAATTGGTTTAATCCTCTTGCGTAATTGTTGAGAGCACGTGAGCATTACCACTCACCCTTTGACTCTCACTCCGTTTTTTAATCTTGGTCTCCATCTTACTAGCACTGATAAAAATGTATGATTAATACTATATGATGGATAAATAATGTTATTATTTCATTCTCTCCACTGTTGCTTGAGTACCTGAATCTTGTTACTCCTTCATATGATCTAATTCCATCTATCCTAGCAATACGGTTAAGAGCCCCCCTCGGGGAGCCCGTTAGGCATTGCAGCACCGGCTTAACGAGGAGCTTTCCCAATGATGGAACTAGTCATCCAGTGAGATGCTTGAGGGTTCTCACTCCTGTCATATTAGGCCTCCCTTCTCTTCCTCTTCTTGATTGGAACAGTGTACCTCTTTTTCTTTAGCATTGTCCAAGGGGACATTGGAAGTGGACCAATGCCAGTTCAAGGTGGGCAGGGTGACATGGTGGGACAGAAGGGTGACAATCAGGAGGGTCTTATTTCCTGGCGGGGGTCTTGGCAATGTTCTCTTTCTTCTGCCTGGATCACAGGGACCGTTTGCAGGGTGGTTCTCCTTCTGCAGAGGGAGGGGTGCTGGTGGCCTGTTGTTCCTGTGGCGGGGCCTCCTGTCTACTAGCGCCGGTGGAGGTGGAAGGCTGTTCCTCGGTTTGGGTAGTATCAGGCCCCCGTTGTTGTGCTACTGTCTCCCTCATGGTCTTGCCCATGTCAGCCAGCACTCATGCAATGTTGACCAGGATGGTATATATTTTTGTTAGGTCCTCCCTGATCCCCAGGTACTGCCCCTCCTGCAGCCACTGGGTCTCCTATAACTTGGTCAGTACCTGGCCCATGGTCTCCTGGGAATGGTGGCACGCTCCCATGATGTTTGAGAGTGCCTCGTGGAGGGTCCGTTCCCTGGGTCTGTCATCCCCCTGTCGCACGGCAGTCCACCCAGCTTCCCTGTTGTCCTGTGCCTCTGTCCCCTGAATGGTGTGCCCACTGCCTGGGGTCCCTGTAGTGTTGGACACACTTCTGATTGACGTGTCCTGGGGACAGAGGTATGGGCCCGATGGGTGGGTGCTGTGGTGGTGTTTCCTGAGGGGGAGGCTCTGTGGTGGTTTGGGACTGTGGCTGGATCACCGACTGTCCAGAGGTCCCTGATGGGCCAGGTTTGTCATGCTGATGAAGGCGTGCAGAGCTGCTGTCATCACTGTGAGCCTCTTCTGGGGGGCTGGATGTGGCTGGCACTTCCTCTCTGGTGACGTTGGTAGGGGTCCTGTTGGGAGAAAAATACATTGTCAATGTATCTGCGTGTGCCATCTTGTTCATGGCTGTGTTTCCCTCTATGAATGTGAGTTTCCTGTCATCTTTTGAGTGGTGATTTTGTGGGCTGGGTCAGTGTCTCTATTGAGCATGCCAGGGTGGTGGGTGTCCATGCAGGTCTGTGATGGGTGGCCATGCATTGGGGGTGCATGCAGTGCTTGGTATTGGGATGGGTGGGTTGTGTTAGAGGGGTATATCTGAGTTGGTGGAGTGATGGGGCTGGGTAGGAGTTTGTGATGGCATGTAGGTAGGGTGGGGGATATAATAGTAAAGATTTGACTTACCAGAGTCCAGTCCTCCTGCTACTCCTCGAAGGCCCTCAAGACTTGCTCCTCCCATGTTGTTAGTTGTGGGGGAGGAGGTGGGGGTCCACCACCAGTTCTCTGTACTGCTATTTGGTGTCTTGAGACCACGTAACGCACCTTCCCCCGTAGGTCGTTCCACCTCTTCCTGATGTCATCTCTTGTTCTTGGATGGTGTTCCACGGCGTTGACCCTGTCCAGGATTCTCCACCATAGCTCCATCTTCCTTGCAATGGATGTCTGCTGCACCTGTGATCCGAATAGCTGTGGCTCTACCCGGATGGTTTCCTCCACCATGACATTTAGCTCGCTCCTCTGAGAACCTGGGGTGTCTTGGGGTGCCATGGATGTGGTGTGAGTGATATGTGTGAGGATGTGTGGGGTGCTGTGTTGTGAAGTGTGCTGTGAGTTACGTGGATGGTGTATGGGTGCTGGAGTTCTGTGGCTCAGATTGAGTGGGTGCTCCTGCCTTGTGTCTTCCTCTGCTCCCATTTTTTGGGGGGGGTCAGAAAGGGTTCTGGGTAATGTGGGGTGTGTTTTATAGTGTTGTGGGTGTGGTGCGTGTATGTGTGTGTATGTATGTCAGGTGTGTGTATTTGGCAATGTCCAATTTGGTGTAGTTCTGTAAGTGTGTGTGTGTAGTTTGAGCACAGCAGTGTGTACTGCCAATGGTTTACCGCAGTTGAAAGACCGCTGCGGTGATTCATGGGTCGTGATACTGTGGGCGTATTCCTGTTGGTGTAACGGTGTGGGTTTTGCTATCACCAGTTTGTCACTGACCTTTGGTCTGGCAGACTTGTGTGAGTGTCTGTATAGTGGCGGATTTCTATATGTGGGTCATACTACCTGTGGCGGATTTCCGCCGCAGTCATGGTATGTTGGCGGCCATCTGCACAGCGGTAAGCGGCTTTTACCACCAGGGTTGTAATGAGGGCCTTAGTATTGTCTTTACTTGTGTATAAGTACTGTGTAACTATAAGTGGTATTGCATGTGCTTTGCAGCCTGACCAGCTGCTACAGTCACATCTATGGGAGTTGGTCCCCACCTCTGGGAGGGTTAGGCTTCTGTTCCTGAGTGGGAAGGAGGTAGATTCATACTCCAGTATGAAGAGGAGCTTAACTAGAAAGTGTGGTCTGACCCCAGCACAATATAGGCTTAAGTTTAGGGACACCCAGAAGACAGCTACCCAGTCCTCAGTAGATTTTTTAGACATCTCAGTTAAGGCACTAAAGGGCTACATATCTGGCAAAAACGTAGGTACCTTAAATGGGCTTTACAATTTGATTATGAGGGAGCACCTTCTGACCAATTGTGCCCAAGAGAAGTTACACAAGTATCTAGTTGACTTCAAGGTGACCAACCCCAGAGAGCTGGCGGAGGCAGCAGATGACTGGTTAAGAACTAGGGTTAACCAGAAACCCCAGGGGGTGACCAGAGAAAGGGAGGACATGGTTCTTCTCAGGGGAAGAACCAGGGGAAAGATGATAAAAAATCCAAAGAGTCCTCACAAGAGTCCCCAAAACCTTCTCAGGGTGGGGGTCCCCACATCCATGCCACTTCTAAGGGGAAGGGGCATGTGATAGGACACCGGGACCTGGGCTGGGGGAGAAGTGCCCTGGGGGGACTGAATGATTGCCTGGAGCTGAGGAGGAAGAGGTGGGGCATTTTACAAAGGTGTCTTACTGGGAAAAGGCAGTCAGCGCTGTTGCCATCAATGTCCAAAGTGTCAGTTAGTAAATCCTTCTAGGGATCCTAAGGCTCCTTTCCATCCGTTACCAATTATCAAAACCGCTTTTACTCGGGTGGGCATGGACTTGGTAGGACCCTTAATACCCTCTACTAAAGGTCATCAATACATTTTAGTCCTGGTAGATTATGCAACTAGATACCTAGAAGCAATTCCTTTGGCAAGTATGACTACTAAGAGTGTGGCACAGGCCATAATTGAGTTTTTCTCTTGAGTGGGTTTCCCGAAAGAACTCCTGACGGAACAAGGAACTCCTTTTATGTCCAGGTTAATGTCTGAGATATGTCATACTCTTGGGGTCCAGCAGAAAAGGACATCCGTATATCACCCCCAGACAGATGGTTTGGTCGAACGCTACAATAACACTCTCAAAACTCTCTTGCGAAAAGTCATCAGTGAATCCGGTAGAAATTGGGATAGAAAATGACTTTGGGTATTAAGAATACACCCACAATCTTCCACGGAACATAGCCCCTTTGAACTCTTGTTTGATCACTACAATAGGAACAGTAGAGTTTATGAGCTAACGATAGGACACAAATGGGGTCATTACAACCCTGGCGGACAGTGTTAAAGCGGCGGTAATACCGCAAACAGGCCAGCGGACAAAAGAAGGGAATTATGACCCTGGCGGAAGCCGCCAACAAAGACAGCCACTTTCACACACCGCCCGCCACGGCGGTACAGACAAGCAGCGCGGCGGTCACGGCCAACAGACAGGCGGAAGACAATGTACTGCCCATAGTATTACAACCCGCCAATCCGCCACCTTTTCCGGGCGGATTCACTGTGCATAAAAACACGGAGGAAACAGTTGCTGCAATGGGAAAACGCTCACCTGAAAACATCCCACGAGGAACGAGGACTCCATGGAACCGGAACTACAAATACTCCCTGCGCTTGTCTTTCTGCTCCTCTACGACCACCATCTACGTAGGCACCGAAGACAACGGTGAGTACTGCACCTACGACATGGGGGAGGGTGGAGGCAAAAGTTAGGGGGACACCCATGAAACACCCCGACCCTCGCATATTACAACATACACACCAATGCATTTCCAAACATCACAGTAACAACCCACAATCCCCCCGGAAGAATGCAAAGACAAAGCGAAATCCGTTCAAACATTGTAATGTTGCAATAAACAAGTCTTACAAAAATATACAGATATATACGAAAATCTGGCAGAAATATATACAGTACGAGAAGTAGTGCAGATATGTACATATCAATGTCCGTGCACCACTAGTCCAAAAATGCATGGGCTAGGCCCACAAAAGATACCTGACCACAATCGGAGAGAACACTGCCGGGGCATCAGATAGAAATACTACAGGCACCTCAGGGGGAAGGGAAGGGGGGCACCTCAGCCGGATGACTGCAAAGCCAGATCCACGACGGGGCTCCATGCCCACTGTTCAATCCTGGGGAGTGCAAAGCCACAGTCTCTCAAGTCTTCACAGTGGGTGGTTTGCCCACTGTGCCATCCTGGGGAGTGCAAAGCCACAGTCTCTCAAGTCTCTACAGTGGGTGGCTTGCTCACTGTGCCGTCCTGGGGAGTGCAAAGCCACAGTGTCTCAAGTCTCTACAGTGGGTGGCTTGCCCACTGTGCCATCCTGGGGAGTGCAAAGTAACAGTCTTTCAAGTCTCTACAGTGGGTGGTTTGCCCACTGTGCCATCCTGGGGAGTGCAAAGCCACAGTCTCTCAAGTCTCTACAGTGGGTGGCTTGCCCACTGTGCCATCCTGGGGAGTGCAAAGCCTCAATTTCGCAAGTAGATAACATCCGCCAGTGGCTCGTGAGGGGGACTGATGCCCCGACTGGATTAGTCTCCCCGTGAAAGTTCCTGTCCCGTCAGTGTCCCAGCTGCACGTGGGATAAGGATACTTGATGTGGCGGTCTATTCATTCTTACCCGGTGCATGCCCTGTTCAGCGGTATTCACCATGGCGGTCATTGCCCTGTTCAGCGGTGCTTTGCCATGGCGGTGCTTGCCCTGTTCAGCGGTCTTCACCATGGCGGTCATTGCCCTGTTCAGTGGTGCTTTGCCATGGCGGTGCTTGCCCTGTTCAGCGGCCTTCACCATGGCGGTTCGGGACTGTTCAGCGGTGCTTTGCCAAGGCGGTCATTGCCCTGTTCAGCGGTCCTTTGACATGGCTGTGCTTGCCCTGTTCAGTGGTCTTCACCATGGCGGTTCGGGACTGTTCAGCGGTGCTTTGCCATGGCGGTCATTGGCCTGTTCAGCGGTGCTTTGCCATGGCTGTGCTTGCCCTGTTCAGCGGTCTTCACCATGGCGGTTCGGGACTGTTCAGCGGTGCTTTGCCATGGCGGTCATTGCCCTGTTCAGCGGTGCTTTTGCCATGGCGGTGCTTGCCCTGTTCAGCGGTCTTCACCATGGGGGTTCGGGACTGTTCAGCGGTGCTTTGCCACGGCAGTCATTGCCCTGTTCAGCGGTGCTTTGCCATGGCGGTGCTTGCCCTGTTCAGCGGTCTTCACCATGGCGGTTCGGGACTGTTCAGCGGTGCTTTGCCATGGCTGTCATTGCCCTGTTCAGCGGTCTTCACCATGGCGGTTCGGGACTGTTCAGCGGTGCTTTGCCATGGCGGTTCTGGTACAGACATTGGTGTGTGGCATGACGTTCCCTAGACTGGGCATTGGTGTGTGGCATGACGTTCCATCATAGCCCACCTGGGCTGTGGCAGCCGGGGCCCTCCTGGGTACTGACTCCGGCGGTGGTCTCCTGACTAGTGACGATACTTGGGCCCTCCTGGGCTATGACTCTGGCGGTGGTCTCCTGACCAGTGACGATACTTGGGCCCTGATGAATTGGAGGGGGGGTGTGGGCAAAAAGGTCAACTTTACAGAGGGACAGTTTCTGACGAACACTGGGATGGGTAGTTGGAGGGGGCCTGGGAGTGGAGGAAGAGGAGGTGGTTGTAGGAGGTGTCACTTTAGGTGTTTTGGGTGCAGGTGCAGGTACTGGAGGCTGTCGTGAGGTGGATGGATGTTGGGTGTGTGATTGCCGGCGTTTGTGTACTTTGGGAGGGGGCGTCACAGACACACTGGGAGAGGACACAGGGGACGTGTAAATGGCAGTGGAGGTGGTGAGTGCAGGTGAGTGGCTTTTGGTGCTGGGTGTCCTCGTGCGATTCCTGGTGCCTGTAGATGTGGTGCATGCAGGTGTGTGTGTAGACGAGACTGGGAGGGAGGAGGGAGAAGAGGAGGAGGGGGACACAGTGGAGGCAGTGGATGTTGCTGTGTCTGTATGTGGGTAAGGCTTGCGTGAGTGCCTGTGGGTTGTGTGGTGCCTATGTTTGCTTGAGCTACTTGTGTGTGCTGACTTGTGTGCATGCTGGTCTGTAGGTGTGCTTGGGATGGGCTGGGGTACAGGGGATCGGGTCTGGGTGGAGGAGGTTGGAGGGGGGAGGCTAGACACAGGGACAATGGCTGCCATCAGTGCTGAGGCCAGAGATTGCAGGGTTCGCTGAAGGACAGCCTGACCATAATGAATGCCCTCCAGGAATGCATTACCGTGTTGCAAGTCCCGTTCTACACCCTGGATGGCATTCACAATGGTAGACTGCCCAACAGTGAGTGACCTGAGGAGGTCAATGGCCTCCTCACTGAGGGCAGCAGGGGTGACTGGGGCAGGGCCTGAGGTGCCTGGGGCGAAGGTGATGCCCACCCTCCTGGGTGAGCGGGCACGGGGCGAACGCTGAGGGGCAGCTGGGAGGGCGGTGCTGGTAGGGGAGGTGGCACTGTACCTGTAGAAGTGGGGAGCCCCCATCGGCGGACGAGTCCGTGCCGCTGCTTGGTGATCTGGTGGCCGACGTGAAGCTCCCCTCGTCCTCCGTCCCACTGGTGCATTCTGAGTCTGTGGTGTGGCCCTCCATGGCCATGTGGGATGCAGCTGTCCTCGCGCTCCGGTGCCACTGTACCTCCGCCTGATGATGCTGATGCACAAAAGAACAGGGAGAGCAGAAAAGGGGGGGGGACAGAAGAAAGTCAGGTTGAGTGCATGGCATACTGCTACCGTTGGCGGACAAGACAGACACAGCAGCCCCCTGCATTACACCGTGCTCCTGGCCTCTGCATATGCAATTTCTGGGATATGGCCTACATGGCAATGGTGGACATCTGCACACATGGATGCCACAGGGGCAACTATACCTCGACTTGGCACTCTACTGAGATGGGGTAGAGTGCCACATGGGCTGCATTACAGAGGGGCCTAGTCTTCGTGTTTCTGGCTGGCCTAGGTACACCCACAGGCCTCCTCCCCCACCCAGACCCCTCTACTGCACGCAAACTCCGCAAAATGAGGTTGTACTCACCCCCTTGTGTCTGCTGTGATGCCCTCAAGCGCCCATCCAACTCCGGGTAGGCCACCACCAGGATCCGGAACATCAGGAGGGTCATGGTGCGACGGGCACCCCTCCCACGTTGGGAGGCCATCCCCAGCTGAGCCTCCGCCGTCTTCTTGCTGCAGCAGCGAATATCCTCCCATCTTTTCTGGCAGTGGGTGCCCCGTCTCTGGTGGGCCCCCAGAGTCCGGAACTCCTTGGCGATGGCACGCCAAATGTCCCTCTTCTGGTGGGCGCTGACCTACATGACATGCACAAAGGGAAGAGGAACAGTCATTACCAACTGCACCGTTGATGTGAGTGGCCCCCTCCCTACTCTGGCCATGTGGCCCATTCATTCACATGCATTAATGTTCTATTAACTCTGCCCCCTTCCCTCTTCCAACCAGCCCTCTCCACCCAGGCCTAGCCCATACAACGTGCTCCCTGTGTACTAACCTGTTGGTCTGGAGGACCGTAGAGTAGCGTGTACTGGGGGAGGACCCCGTCTACCAGTTTCTCCAACTCCTGAGCAGTGAAGGCAGGGGCCCTTTCCCTAGACGCAGCAGCCATTGTCGCTTCCAGACCGAGGTCACAGCAGCACTTGCATTGCAGGTCATCTCCTGTCGAAGGTCAGGTATCTAGTGATTGAACAGATAGAAAATGGCGGTGACGTCCGCGGCGGTGCGCATCATCACCGCCGGCGCACCTGTTCATTGGCTCCTGGGACCCATAGGGTCCAATGTTAACCAATGCAGCATTGCACCGCGGCCTACGATCGCCTACTGCCACAGTGCGCAACACCAGCGCTGTTACCCCACAATCCCATTGTCCCAGTTTAGAGGTCAGGCAGCCGCCATTTCAGGGGCCCACATGGCTTCATTTACCTGTGCGTCACACATAGCTAGGCCTATACTCAACACACATACAGGAAGGGTTTTGTGATTGGTATAGTCTTGTATGTAACTGTGGGTCCATACCTGGATGAAAAATGAATGATTCGTCGCTGTTGTCCTTCGTAGGCACCGTCAGCTGGGACATGTGAGAAGATGGCGGAATCCTCCGGTGTACCGACCGCAGGTGGACCTGTTGACAATGGAAGAGCGTCATTTAATCGTCACCTACAGGTTTGACAGTGCCACAATCCAGGAACTATGTACCCAGTTGGAGCGAGACCTGATGTCACCAATCCGCCATCTGACTGGAATCCCCCCTGACGTGCAGGTGCTGTCAGTGCTCCATTTCCTTGCAAGTGGGTCATTCCAGACAACAGTGGCCATGGCATCAGGGCTGTCCCAGCCTATGTTTTCCAGTGTTTTGTCCAGAGTGTTGTCTGCCCTGCTGAAACACGTAAGGAGATACATCATTTTCCCTGAGGTGGAAGATTTGCCTACAGTCAAAGGTGACTTCTATGCCCTTGGACATATCCCCAACATCATAGGTGCCATTGATGGGACCCATGTAGCTCTGGTCCCCCCCCCACAGGAGTGAACAGGTGTACAGGAACCAGAAGAGTTATCATTCCATGAATGTACAGATGATATGTTTGGCAGATCAGTACATCTTGCAGGTAAATGCTATGTTCCCTGGCTCAGTGCATGACGCCTACATCCTGCGGAATAGCAGCATCCCTGATATGATGGCTCAACTCCAGAGGCACCGTGTGTGGCTATTGGGGGACTCTGGTTACCCCAACCTGTCATGGCTATTGACCCCAGTGAGGAATCCCAGGACCAGGGCAGAGGAATGCTACAATGAGGCCCATGGGCAGACTAGGAGGGTGATCGAACGCACCTTCGGCCTCCTGAAGGCCATGTTCAGGTGCCTCCATATGACATGTGGTTCCCTATTCTACTCACCGAAGAAGGTGTGCGAGATCATCATCGCCTGCTCGATGCTTCATAATTTGGCTTTGCGACGCTGGGTGCCTTTTCTGCAGGAGTATGGTCCAGATGACGGTGTTGTGACAGCTGTGGAGCCTGTGGAGTCTGTGGACAGTGATGAGGAGGAAGCTGAGGAAGAAGACAACGACAACAGGGAGTCAGTCATACAGCACTATTTCCGGTGAGACACAGGTGAGAACATTTAAATTTTTACCATTACATTAACTTTCACACGTCTACCTCTATCCTGTCTGTCGAATTCAAGCAGTATTTGGTAACTGAGTTGTACCTTTCCATTACGGTTTCACAGGTGTGGTTACCAACGTGTGTCATCTGCTTGCATCCTTCAAGGACTTGTGATGTGTGACATAGGTATGTTGGCTTTACAATGGGAAACGCATTAGGACTCTGTCATTGATAATACATATTTACAATCTCACAGACTGACTCCAGATTGTTTTGTGTTTCAAGGGTGTTTATTGAAGTGCTCAGAAATGGGAGGGGGTTGTAATATGAAGACGGGTGATGGCGTAGGAATGTCCATGGCAGACTCCAGTCTATTAGTCTCACAGGTGCACTGCCCATCTGGGCATAGGAAGTGGAGCTGGGGCAGTTCAAGTATGGACAGGTTAACAAAGTGGGACAGTAGGGGGACAATCAAGGTGGTCTCATTTCCTGGCGGGGGTCTTGCCATCTTGCTTTGTTCTGTTCCTGGCTCTCAGGGACCGCTTGCGTGGTGGTTGTCCGTCTGCAGATGGTGGGGTGCTGGTGTGGTGGTCCTGTAGCGGGGCGTCCTGTCCACTAGCGCCGGCGGAGGTGGTGGGCAGTTCATTGTCCATGCTAGTGTCAGGGGCCCCTTGGAGTGCCACGGTGTCCCTCAAGGTGTTCTGTATGTCCTTCAGCATCCCTACCATGATGCCCAGGGCGGAGCTGATGGTCCTGAGCTCCTCCCTGAACCCCAAATACTGTTCCTCCTGCAGGCGCTGGGTCTCCTGAAACTTGTCCAGGACCGTGGCCATCGTCTCCTGGGAGTGGTGGTATGCTCCCATGATGGAGGTGAGGGCCTCGTGGAGAGTGGGTTCCCTTGGCCTGTCCGCCCCCTGTCGCACAGCAGCCCTCCCAGTTCCCCTGTGTCCCTGTGCCTCCGTCCCCTGGACCGTGTGCCCACTACCACTGCCCCCAGGTCCCTGTTGTTGTTGGGGTGGTGGGTTCTCCTGGGTTTCCTGCAGTGGTGGACACACCGCTGATTGACCTGTCCTGGGTAGGGAGGTATGGGCCCGCTGGGTGGGTGCTGTGCTGGTGTTACCAGAGGGTGGAAGGTCAGTGTTGGGCTGTGCCTGTGCAAGGGGAACCGACTGTCCCGAGGCCCACGATGGTCCGGGCTGGTCCTCTGGATCCAGTAGGGCAGAGCTGCTATCGTCACTGTGGGCCTCTTCTGGGGGTGGAGTGGTGTTGTCTGGACCCTCTGGTGTGGTGACGGTCCTTCGGGTTTCTGCAGGGGCAGAAGAGCATAATTAATGCATTTGTGTGTGTGATGGTGTGCAATGGGTGGGTGTCTGTGTACCCCAGTGCAGGCATTCCTGTGTGGGGGATTGTGTGATGATGGTTAGGGGGTGTTTTGGGTATGTGCAGTGGGCATGCTTTAGTGAGGGGTGACCATGCTTTGTTGTGTCATGCAAGGCTTGGTGTTGGGATGTGTGGTTTGTGTTATTAGTACATTAGTGAGGAGTTGGAGTGATAGGGGAGGGGGGGAGGGCGGGGGTGTGTTATAGCATGCAGGTAGGGTGGGGGATATGATAGTTAAGATTTGACTTACCAGTGTCCCATCCACCACCGACTCCTCCGAGGCCCTCTGGATGCATGATGGTCAAGACTTGCTCCTCCCATGTTGTTAGTTGTGGGGGAGGAGGTGGGGGTCCGCCGCCAGTCCGCTGAACCGCAATGTTGTGTCTGGAGACCGTTGAACGCACCTTCCCCTGTAGGTCGTTCCACCTCTTCCTGATGTCCTCCCTATTTCTTGGGTGCTGTCCCACAGCGTTGACCCTGTCCACGATTCTGCGCCATAGCTCCATCTTCCTGGCTATGGAGGTGTGCTGTACCTGTGAGCCAAATAGCTGTGGCTCTACCCGGATGATTTCCTCCACAATGACCCTGAGCTCCTCCTCGGAGAATCGGGGGTGTCTTTGGCGTGCCATGGGGTGGTGTGTGGGGCGGTGTGAGTGTTGATGTGTGTGGTGATGTGTAGTGGTGTGTGGTGTTTTGTGCGTGGATGTGGTGTGGGTGATGGTGTTGTGTGCCTCTGTATGGTGGTGTTGTCTTGGCTGTGCTGTCTCTCTGGCCTTCGTCCGTGAATTTTGGTTGTAGGGGTTTGTGGGTGATGTGGGTGTGTGTTTTATATTGTACTGGGTGTGTGGGAGTGGTGTTTGTATGTGTATGTGTTTTTGACTGGACAAAAACAGACACAACAGCAGAGAACTCTTCAGCATCGTCAAGGAGTTCTCCAACCCCAGCGCCAACGCCAACGCCGTCACGCCCTCACAGGATCTGTGCGAATCCCTCGCCACTTTCTTCCATCGCAAGATTAGCGACCTCCACGACAGCTTCGGACACCAGACCCAACCATACACCACCGAACCGGCATCCACGGCCATCACCCTCAACAACTGGTCCCACATCAACACGGAAGAAACCAAATCCCTGCTCTTAAAATCATGAACTCTATCCACTCCGGCGCCCCTTCGGACCCCTGCCCGCACTTCATCTTTAACAAAGCCGACGACATCATCGCCCCGCACCTCCAGACCGTAATCAACTCTTCTTTTTCTTCTGCTACCTTCCCCGAATGCTGGAAACACGCCGAAGTCAACGCCCTACTAAAGAAACCTACGGCTGACCCAAGCGACCTAAAAAACTTCCGCCCCATCTCTCTTCTGCCTTTCCCAGCAAAAGTAATAGAGAAGACCGTCAACAAACAGCTGACCACCTTCCTGGAAGACAACAACCTGCTCGACCCCTCACAAACCGGATTCCGAACCAACCACAGCACTGAAACCGCCCTCATCTCAGTCACTGACGACATCAGAACCCTGATGGACAACGGT
Organism: Pleurodeles waltl; assembly: GCF_031143425.1. Classification (NCBI taxonomy): domain Eukaryota; kingdom Metazoa; phylum Chordata; class Amphibia; order Caudata; family Salamandridae; genus Pleurodeles; species Pleurodeles waltl. The sequence goes on from NW_027149829.1 coordinate 812,557, forward strand.
GAAACAGTCGCCCTCATTCTGCTCGACCTCTCGGCTGCCTTTGACACCGTCTGTCACCGCACCCTAATCACCCGCCTCCGCTCCACCGGGATCCAAGGCCAGACCCTGGACTGGATCGCCTCCTTCCTCTCAAACCGTTCCCAAAGAGTTTACCTCCCTCCGTTTCGCTCAGAACCCACCGAGATCATCTGCGGCGTACCCCAAGGCTCATCACTCAGCCCGACACTCTTCAATGTCTACATGAGCCCCCTCGCCAACATCGTACGCAAGCACGACATTATCATCACCTCCTACGCCGACGACACCCAACTTATACTCTCCCTCACCAAGGACCCCGCCAGCGCCAAGACCAACCTACAAGAGGGTATGAAGGACGTCGCAGATTGGATGAGGCTCAGCCGCCTAAAGCTGAACTCTGAAAAAACGGAAGTCCTCATCCTCGGCAACACCCCGTCCGCCTGGGACGACTCCTGGTGGCCCACGGCCCTCGGCACCGCACCGACCCCCACAGACCACGCCCGCAACCTCGGCTTCATCTTGGACCCTCTTCTCACCATGACCAAGCAAGTCAACGCCGTGTCCTCCGCCTGCTTCCTCACCCTCCGCATGCTCCGCAAGATCTTTCGCTGGATCCCCGCCGACACCAGAAAAACCGTGACCCATGCCCTCGTCACGAGCCGCCTGGACTACGGCAACACCCTCTACGCCGGGACCACAGCCAAACTCCAAAATCACCTGCAATGCATTCAAAACGCCTCGGCCCACCTCATCCTCGACATACCCCGCAGCAGCCACATCTCCGCACACCTGAGACACCTGCATTGGCTCCCTGTCAGCAAAAGGATCACCTTCCGACTTCTCACCCACGCTCACAAAGCCCTCTACGACAAGGGACCGGAATACCTCAACAGACGCCTCAGCTTCTACGTCCCCACCCGCCTCCTCCGCTCCTCTGGCCTTGCACTCGCTGCTGTCCCTCGCATCCGCCGCTCCACGGCGGGTGGGAGATCTTTCTCCTTCCTGGCGGCCAAGACCTGGAACTCCCTCCCCACCAGCCTCAGGACCACCCAGGACAACTCCGCTTTCCGGAGACTCCTAAAGACCTGGCTGTTCGAACAGCGATAACCCCCCTTTTTCCCCTAGCGCCTTGAGACCCGCACTGGTGAGTAGCGCGCTTTATAAATGTTAATGATTTGATTTGATTTGTATCAGGTGTGTGTATTTGGAATTGTCCAATGTGGCGGTGTTTTGGAGATGTGTGTGTATTTTGAGCGTGGCGGTGTATACCGCCAATGGAATACTGCGGTTGAAAGACCGCCGCGTGGATTCGTGGGTCGTAATAGCATGGGCGTGTTTCTGTTGGCGTGGAGGTGGAGGTTTTGTATTCGCCAGTTTAACAGTGACCTTTGGTGTGGTGGAGTTGTTTGGGTGTCTGTATTTTGGCGGATTCCGAGATGTGTGTCATAATAGCTGTGGTGGACTACCGCCGCCGCCGCAGTGTATTGGTGGTCTTCTGCACGGCCGTAAGCGCCTTTTTATCGCCAATGTTGTAATGACCCCCAAAGTGTTGGCTCTTCTACCAACTACAGAGAATACGTTACTAGCCTGTTGGCTGGGACAATTTACGGTTGTAGAACAAATAACCCCAGTAACATACAAAATAGAAATACCTGAGGGGTTGGGCAAAAGTCAGACATATCAGATTAATCTCCTAAAGTTATGCCAGGATAAAGATGATCAGGTTCAGAACATGTATGTTACTACTTGTTGTGAGACAGATATCCCTATATATCCTACACCTTCGGACTCTGACCAAGACAGTAGGCCCCATTTTGGTACCAATCTTATCCCTTTTCAATGTTCTCAGCTTAAAGAAGTAGACAAACAGTATCATACGGTATATTAAAAAAACTATGGTAGGACCCCTGTCATAAAGCATCACATTCCGGCTATAGATGGGAAGATCTCCCATCAAATACCCTATCGTCTACCTGATACCAGGAAACAGATGGTAGCAAAGGAAGTTACGGCAATGTTAAGAGCAGGGATCATTGAACCATCATCTAGTCCCTGGTGGTCTCCTATATTCCTAGTCCCCAAACCAGATGGATCTATCTGATTCTGTATAGACTTCTGACAGGTTAATTCCCTGTTCCACTTCAATACTTATCCCATGCCTTGAATAGATGATTTCCTAGAGCGATTAGGATGGGCAAAATATCTAACCACTCTAGATTTAACCAAATGCTACTGGCAGACAAGGAAATAGCAGCCTTTGCGACTCCCTCAGGCTTGTATCAATTCACTGTATTGCCCTTTAGCCTTCATAGAGCTCCCGCCACGTTCCAGAGGTTGCGGTGTTGTTTCAAGAAGCAGATGATGGATACTATCATCCCATTGTCTATATAAGCAGAAAACTCTTACCCCAGGAACAACATTATGCTACTGTTAAAAAAGAATGCCTTGCAATTAAATGGGCCCTGGAATCCCTTCAATACTATCTACTTGGAAGGACCTTCACCCTCCTTATAGACCACGCCCCTTTGATGTGGCTTTCTAAACACAAAGAAATGAATTACCGCATCTTACGGTGGTTCTTATCGCTCCAATCTTTTTTGTTTCAGATTCAACACTCCCCTGCTTCCCTACTAACCGATGCAGATTATCTTTCTTGTTATCGATCCGATGTGTGGTTCGATCAGCCACTCTCTAGGGGGCGTGAATGTGATAGGGCGCCAGGACCTGAGCCGGGACAGAAGTGCCCCGGGGGGACTGGACGATTTCACAGAGCTGAGGAGGAAGAGGCGGGCATTTTTCAAAGGCGCCTTGCTGGGAAAACGCAGTCAGTGCCGGTACCATGGAGGATGGGGACGCAAAGGAAGGAAGAGGCCACGAACAATAGAGGAGATCGCCGCCAGGAACCGGAGGAGATGGAGAAAGACGGAGGCAAGCAGAAGCGATATCCCAGGAGATGCAGAGCCTCGGGATCGAAATGGAGAGTTCCAGCTCAGTCGCGGTGAGACGCGACAACCCAGACGAGAAGAACTAGCAGGAGAAGAGGGAGGGAGAGAAAGTGCTGGAACCGGCCACGTTCTAGGAAGAAAGTGGCCAGAGCAGGTACAAGGGGTATACTAGGATTGGGACGAAAGAAGGGGAAAGTCACTCAGCCAGCCTAAGCACAATAAATAGATAAATAAAAGGGGAAAGTCACTCAGTAAGCCTAAGCACACCGAATAAATAAAAGGGGAAAACCAAAAAGAAAAAAAATATAGAAAAGAGAACGCACAACCAGTAAGACTTCAGGGAGACACGGGTGAAAGGGGCAGCATGTTACAAACCAAAACAAAGAAAAAGAAAAACAAAACATAGATAACATAGAGGACAGTGTTGAGCCGCGAGAAAAGGGAAAGAGAAAATTCAATTAAGAGAGAGAAAAGCAAGATCTGCACTAACAACATGGGGAAAAGACTGAAGAAGAAGGAGATCAACAGGAGAATAGGGCTGTGCGCTACCAAACAGCATACCTGCTAAATTGGCTTCTTTTTCTCTCCCCTCCGGTGTCACCATTGCTGGAATTCCGTGATGAGTACCTGAAGAGAAAAAAACGAGTTAGGAAGGACCTTCAGAAACAAGAACAAGACTACCCAGGAAAATAAAGACAAGCCCTGTAACAGAAGAGACAAACAGAGAGAACATCTTGAAAAAAAAAAACGTGGAAGAAATAAAATAAAAGATTACCTAACAACCTATTATGCCTTCTGCTATCCATTAAACCCTTTCCTGTCACAGAGCACCAGGGGAAACATTTACTAGCCTGTTAGGGCAGGAAAGTTTCGGGAGCTTGCTAAGGTGGCAAGTGTTTTGAGTGTCATCAATCCGGACACAAAAGAGGGGATGCTATCTGCTCCAAGAAGCCCTCTTCTGGTGGGCAGTCCCATGGGATTCATAGTGTAGTTGTGAGGGAGGAAGTTAGTTAATGGCTGGGATCAGGGTACACAGAGGTCATCTTAGTGTCTATGGGAGGGGTGGACATTAGAACTATGGCCACCTTACCTCCTAGCATGGAGAGGTATAGGCAGAGGCCTAAAGTCAATAGGACTGAGGTGGTAGCTCTGAGAGATACAGGAGCCAGTGTGACAATGTTCACAGAAAAGCTAGTTACTCCAGAGAAGGTCTTACCTGGTGTCTTCCACCAAGTGACTTATGCAGATAGCAGAACCAAACTCCATCCCATGTCCATTGTGAGCCTGGAGTGCGGAGGTGTGACTGGACTTAAGAAGTTAGCAGTAGCTCCTGCCCTCCCAGTAGAATGTCTGCTGGCAAATGATCTGGAAGCATCTGAATAGTCAAAGCTGGAAAGAAGGATCCATGCGCAGAAGCTGGACCTCACTGAATGGGTGTGTGCTGTGACCAGGCCACAGGCAGCACAACAGGGAAGTGCTGGACACTTGGACCCTGGAACAATGGGCCAAGTGTCCAAGAAGAAGAGAAAGGGCACTGAGTCTGACTTTCCAGCCCCACCAAGTATAGAGAGTCAGGAGGAATCCAAACCTGAGGGGGAGGATCTAACCTCTGAGGGTGGGCCCCTTCCCCTGCAAGCCCTGCCTGACTTGGCAGAACTGCAAGGGGCACATGGATGCAACAGAGAGTAACAGTGCCAGGGACAAAGGAAGTGTCCCACTCTTGAGAGCCTGAGGCAGACTGCTGCCAGGCAAGAACAAGAGGAATTCTGTATACAGAGGCAAGGGACCCCAAAACAGGGGCTACCAGAAGAGTGGTGGTCCCCCTGAAGTATAGAGAGTTCCCCCTAACATTAAGCCATGATATTTCCTTAGCTGGTCATTTGGGGAAGAACAAGACCTGGAACAGGCTGGTCAACCCTCTCTATTTTTCTCACATGTCAGAGAAAGTCAAGGAGTTTTGGAGCTCCGGTGCCACCTGCCAGGCCAGTGGCAAGGCAGGGGAAATGCTCACTTGATACCACTGCCAGTGGTTGGGACTCCCTTTCAGAGGGTGGGGGTTGACATTGTTGGTCCACTAGGCCCACCAACAGCCTCAAGTGACAGGTACATTTTGATGGTTGTGGACCATGCCACCAAGTACCCTGAGGCAATACCCCCTCAGGACAGTCACTGCTCCCACAGTGGCTAGGGCCCTACTTGGTGTGTTCACCAGAGTGGAATTCCCAAATGAGGTGGTCTTAGATAGGACACACATTTTATGTCCGCAAATCTGAAAGCAATGTGGGAAGAGTATGGTGTTGCCTATAAGTTCACCACCCCTTATCATTCCCAGACTAATGGTCTGGTGGCATGACCAGAAGGCTAACATGCCTGAGTATCACCCAGGTCAGATTGTGTGAGTTTTGTAGCCTTTGGTTCCCAGGGCACTTCTGGCTGAATGAACTGGGCCCTATCCAATTTTGGAGAAGAAGGGTGAAGTCACCTACCTGTTGGACCTTGGCACCACCAGGAATCCTCACAGGATCCTGCAAGTCAATAGATTGAAACCCACCAGGACAGGGCAGACATGACCATGCTTATGGTCGCTGATGATGGAAAGGAGGAGGAGAGTGAACATCTGCCAAATCTCTTTTCCACAAATGCACAGGATGAGTCATTGGAGGGAGTGGTAGTCTCTCCAAAGTTGACAACCCAGCAGCAAAATACTGCAAACATGTTTTGGAGCAGTTTGCTAGCTGCTTGTTCTCTTTGACCCCTAGACTCACCCATTGATGTGCCCATGACATTGGCACTGGTGACAGCTTACCTGTCAAGAACACTCTGTACAGGCTGTCTGACCAGGTCAAGGCCAACCTCAAAGCTGAGGTGGCTAAGATGTTGGATCTCAAGATAATTGATCCCTGTGATAGTCCTTGGGCCAGTCCAGTGGTACTGGTATCCAAACCCAATCCCCAGGGTGGGAAAGAGGAATTAAGTTTCTGTGTAGACTACAGGAAGTAAGCGCTTCAGGAAGTGCTTCAGGTCCTGCTTCAAGCACACCTGACTATCAAGGCAAGCAAGTGCCAAATTGGGCTCTGTTCAGAGGTGTTATATGGCCACCTTATTGGTGGAGGCCATGTACAGCCTCTCCAGCCCAAGATCCAGACTTTTCTTAGTAGGGAGGCTCCTAAAACTGAGACTCAGGTCAGGGCCTTTCTTGGCCTGACTGGGTATTACAGGTGGTTTGTTCAGAATTATGGGATCATAGTGGCTCCTCTGACAAAACTCACCTCAAAGAAACAGCCCAAGAAAGTAATTTTGACACCAGAGTGTCAAAAAGCCGTTGACACTCTGAAACAGGCTATGTGTTCAGCACCAGTGTTACTGGCCCCTGACTATAGCAAAGAGTTTATAGTGCAAACAGATGCTTCAGAGGAAGGGATTGGGATAGTGTTAGCATAAGTTAATGAAGAGGGCCAGGATCAGCCAGTTGCCTTCATCAGCAGGTGACTAGTCCCCAGAGAGAAAACATGGAGTGTCATTGAGAGGGAGGCCTTTGCTGTGGTCTGGTCGCTAAAGAAGTTGAGGGCATAACTGTTTGGCCCTCACTTCCATGTTCAAACTGACCACAGCTGCTAAGGTGGTCCATTTCCCTACAGGGTTGGACTTCACAATAGAACATTGACCTGGGAGTGCCCATGCCAAGGCAGAAGGCCTTTCCAGATTTTTCCATTTAGCTGATGAGGACTACCAGGGTGTAGGTTAATACCAATCACCTTTCATCTGGGGGGGGGGGGCGCAGTGTAGGAAAGTCCTCCTTTTTGCCCTGGTCACCCCCAAACGTTTTGGACAGATACTGGTGGTTACTGACTCATGGCTGTGCCCTGGGTACTGCTTACAAGTCCCAGGGCCACAGCTCTATGTAAATTGGATATTAAAATTAGGCTAATTATAATTGGCAGTATCAACCTACCTACAAGTCCCTAGTATATGGTGGGGCATGAAGGTTTAGGGAACCCAGCATAGGTATTGCACCCACAAGGTGCCCAGTGTCCTTTTAATGGCAGGCCGGCCTTGCTGGCTGCTTTTAACCTAAAGTTATATGCAAATTAGACTTTGGAATTAAAAGTACTTCCAAAGTCTTAAACTAGGTAAAGTGTTCTACGGCTCTACATGAAAGTTACCAACTTTTGCTCTGTAGTGATCTTCTCTGATTGGCCAGCCTCTGGCATCCTGCCCAGGCTGCCTTGATGAAGTGTGAAGTCGGCAGGACTGAACACAAAGGATGTGCCTGGGGGAGGAGATCTGTCTCAGCAAATGGTGTAACAGGATGGGAGGGAGCAGCCAAACTGGTCTTCTAAGGCAGGGAAGGACATTTCGAGCACCTCAGGACCTCCTCTATTTCCTGGAACCCCAGACAATTAGGTGCCCTCTTGATTAGATCAGTAGAGGGCAGGAGAGAGATGTGTTTAGGATTTTTAACGACACCAGTAGGTGGGCATAGCCAGATCCAACCTCCGAAAATCACTTTCAGCCATGTTGGATTTTTGAATAATGTTGCTACCTGGGATTGATTTTTGCCACACTTCCCAGGAAGTGGTCATTTAAGGGGGAAGGAGCCTGCCAGTAATTGGACAAACTGGACCTCCCCTGCTTTCCACCTGGGAGCAAGGATAAATATGGCAGAGCTGCACCAACATCTCAGATCCCTACAAGGAAGAAGACAAAGAAGAAGAAGAAGGACTGCCCTGCTGGACTCCTGACTTGCACCTCAACACTGCACTCTGAAGAACTGCACCAGCTGCACATGTGGGCTGCACCACTATAAGGACTTTGACTGTATTCTATTGCTTCAAAAAGGGACTCCCTGTTTGCTACAGGTACAAAGGAGCTGCCCAGAATCCCCTTCATCAAGACTTGCAAGCAGAGCCCAGCTGCCTAGCATCCAGTGACCATTTAAGAATTCTGACCAGGAACATTCTGGGAATTGTAGTCCCAACTCCAAGGAGCAACTCAAAGCTTCTGGAACCTTGGATCAAGTTGTGGATACTTCAAGGACCCAAAAAGGACCTCTAGAAGAAGATCCAGAAATTCAGAGACATTTGGAGCACCTCCATCAGTTGAACAAGCGCATTGTGGGAGTTATAGTCCCAGACCCCAAGAAGCCACACAGACCCTCTACACAATTGGCTGGTGCTGTGGACCACTTTCATGAATCAAGAAACATTTCTGAAAGTAAGTGTGACAGTGTTACCTCGTGGGTGGCCTGAACTCTGGACTGTGACCTTTTTCACCATTTGAGTGCTAGTTGCTTCTAAGCGCTAGAAAACATAAATTCTTAAAAAAATAATATCTCAGTTTACCCTTATCTGATCATTTTTTTATTTATTTTAAAGATAAAAATATAGGCCCTCATTACAACCCTGGCGGTTGGTGATAAAGTGGCAGTATTACTGCCAACAGGCTGGCGGTAAATATCGCCAAATTATGACCATAGTGGAAACAGCTCAGACAGACAGACACTTTAACACACCGACCGGCAGGGCGGAATCAACAGGCACCATGGCGGTAACCATCTACAGCCAGGCAGAAGTCAATGTTCCGCCCACCCAATTATGAGAGTCCAATCCACCACCTTTTCCGGGGCGGTACCAACGACATCAAAAGCCTGGTGGAAACACTGCATAGAAGGGAAACTACTCACCTGTGGAGAGTCAGGGAACAATCACGCCGCCATGAAGCCCGAGCTGCATGTCTTCCCCATGCTCTTCTACGTGCTGCTCCACTACGAACACCAATAATGGCAAAGACGACCACAGTGAGTACAGCCACCTAGCACACAGGGGAGGAAGGGAGGAAAAAGAGTGTGACACACACACAACACCCCCTCTTCCAACACCACACACAAAAGCAGATGCAAAAACATAAGATATTGTCCTCGTAGCCCTCAGGAATAATGCAAGGACAACCACAATAGAGTAAAAAGAGTGTAATAAGATAAATTAGTAGCAATACGTGCATCCAAATAAAAAAGTATATACATATTTACGAATGAAGGGACACTGCCTAGTCCTCAATGTTTGTGGGCCACAGGGCCACTTTACAAAGTCCAATGCCCCACTTCACCCCTGCAACAACACGGAGAGAACACTGCAGGGGCTTCAGGTCAAAAATAGGCAGACACCTCAGGGGGACGGGGAACGGGGGGCACCTCAGACAGAAGATGGTACAACACCATTGGTCCTGGAGGGGGCAACATGCCCAGTGCCTTGTCCTGGGGAGTGCAAGGCCACAGTCTCTCAAATGAGTGACTTGCTCACTGGCTCTGGTGGGGGCAACATGGCCTGTGCTTTGTCCTGGGGAGTGCACGGCCACAGTCTCTCAAGTAGGTGACTTGCCCACTGGCTCTGGAGGAAGCAACATGACCTGTGCTTGGTCCTGGGGAGTGCAAGGCCACAGCTTCTCAAGTGGGTGACTTGCCCACTGGCTCTGGAGGGGGCAACATGCCCTGTGCTTGGTCCTGGGGAGTGCAAGTTCACAGTCTCTCAAGTGGATGGCTTCTCCACAGGTTCTGTAGGGGGCATCGTGCCCAGTGAGCTTCATCCTAGAGAGGATGAGGTGAGTGGATAGCTACTCCACTGGTTCTGGAGGGGGCATTGTGCCCAGTGAGCTTTATCGTGGAGAGGTTTGGGTTGTAGTGTATCCTTTTTTAATATAGCCTTTGCGCGTTTGCTTAAAGCATTAGGCCTCTGTGCACTTTGTACTAGATGCATTTTATTCAGCCTCGCACTGTTATTTTTCAATAACCAGTTTCACGGTCTTGTTTTAATTTCTTCTATCACACTGTTTAGCTTACTTCAGCACCGGCGTTCTCAAACAATACATTCTTGCTCGCTCTGTGCTTCAGTCAAGGATACTGTCTGGTACATTGCCGATAGACGTGGTAGGAGTTTAGTCTTTATGGTTCGTAGAAAGTACACATTCTTACGTAGGGACGTTTCTTTGAACACAGGCGTGTTAATTATAAAAACACTTCCTAGTCCTGTTACACTTAAGAGGGAGATTCCGACCAGGGAACCACGACTAGACGCTGACTTCCCTGTTGCAGATGCTGATCCAGATCACAGGCCTTTGCTCAGGTATGAGGGTTGATGTCCTCACGGGGGAACCCAAAAGGCAGGCTTAGAGCTTAACATGCTGTGCTCAAAATAGAACTTAGAAGAGAGAAAGTAATCTAGTAGCACTATGATAGCGTTATTCTTATGTTTCACTCTCCTTGTTACTATTTCAATCCTACTGTGTTGTATGGTTCTGGTTATTGCGGCTCACGCTTTGTTATCTAGAATGCAGTTGTTTTATTAAACCAATCTTTAAAACCCAAACTGCCTTTGTCATTCATATATGAGACCGCACTGTGTATGAGAGAACATGTTGGGATCTGAGTGACCACGACTTCCCTGGGAAGCACGAAGATGTCATGAGCTCGGCTGCCCAATCATCTCTTCCCTTTGGGAGAGATGAGGCACTGCTAGTTAGCCGGAGCAAAACCGGATTGAGGGTGGCCAGGGTCCTTCGCCGTGGGTTAGACTTAGTCCCCCCACACGGTGAACGACCCAGCTACCCAAAAATCCAGTAGTCTCATTAGGATAATGAGAGCCTACCCGACATGGCGCCGCCAACGTTTGGTCTGGCTCCAATTTTCGGGTCCACCAGTCTCTCTCGGTCTCACATATTAAAATGATCCCTCAGTTCCTTTAATGGAGACGTCCGTGGCACTGAGGACTTCCACCACTGCGATATAGGTACTCCTAAATATAGCGGATGGTTGTTCAAGCTTGAACTTTAAAAGGAAAGACCCCATTTTTGGTGTGCCTTCTCTGAACCATCGCTGTTTTTCTAATGGTGAATCCCCAGGTAATACAAATAGCTCTTAATATGAGACAACCGCTCACAGCGCATTTGCTTGCACATGGTCTTACGAACCAGGGGGGTCCAGTCACGTTTGTGGTGGCCGCCCATGCAGCCTATAGAACAGAACTTTTTTACTCTTGGGCCACATTTCCAGCAGTTGATGGGAACACAAATACATTTCACACATACACGATTGCGAACGCGCCTGGCCAGTACAGGGCATACGCATATTTAGAGATACCTCTATCTTATCTAGAACATAATAATTGGCTTGATGGCACCCTACCCTATACAATATTACCAGTAAGGTTAGGTCCACTAAGTAATGATGGTCCGACCTTGCCTTTATTTCCTTCCCTTTGAAGTCTCTCCGAGGGTTTCAAATGCCGGATTGCCTGCAATCCGGCTTTTGAAACCCCACTAGACACCAGGGATTTTTTTCTTTTGGCTGATACTGACAAAAGGGAGCGACCCCTTGGGCAAGGGTCGCTCCCAGGGGGGGCATGTTTTCGGGAAGGACTTTTCTGCCCCCCCTTAGGCAAGGGTCGCTCCCCTTGGGGGAAAATTATATTTAGGCCATTTCTGCCCCCCTTGGGGGCAGATTGGCCTATTTTGATGAGGCCAATCTGCCCCCAATGGGGGTAGAAACCACTAGACACCAGGGAGTTTTTTCTTTGCGTGAATTTCACGCAAGGGGAGCGACCCCTTAGGCAAGGGTCGCTCCCTGGGGGGGGGGGCAATTTATTTTAGTCCATTTCTGCCCCCCCTGGGGGAAGATTGGCAGATATTAGGTCAATCTGCCCCCAAGGGGGCAGAAACCACTAGGCACCTGGGATTTATTTTTTGGCGCCAATGTCACGCAGGGGGAACGACCCCTTAGGCAAGGGTCGGTCCCGGTGGGGGGGTTGGGGGCCACATTTATTTAGGCCATTTCTGCCCCCGGGCGGGCAGAAACCTCTAGGCGCCAGGGGAATTTTTTTTTTTTTTTTTTTTTTTTTTTTATTTTTTTTTAGAGATGGGGAGTGACCCATCAGGCAAGGGTCGCTGCCCTGGGGGGCAAATTGTATTTAGGCCATTTCTGCCCCCCTTGGGGGCAGATTGGCCGATTTTAGGTCAATCTGCCCCCAAGGAGGCAGAAACCACTAGGCACCAGGGATTTGTTTTTTGGCGCCAATGACACGCAGGGGGAGCGACCCTGTAGGCAAGGGTCGTTCCCGGGCAGGGGGGCTTTGGGGGGGCGGGGGTGGTCAAATTCTGCCCCCCCCTCCCGGGGCCGGCTGAGCTAGAGGCCAAACTCCACAGGTAGGCACTTTGCAAAAAACACCTCTGTTTTCTGTGAAAAAATATGTTGTGTCCACGTTGTGTTTTGGGCCATTTCCTTTCGTGGGCGCTAGGCCTACCCACAGAAGTGAGGTACCATTTTTATCGAGAGACTTAGGGGAACGCTGGGTGGAAGGAAATTTGTGGCTCCTCTCAGATTCCAGAACTTTCTGCCACAGAAATGTGAGGAACATGTGTTTTTTTAACCAAATTTTGAGGTTTGCAAAGGATTCTGGGTAACAGAACCTGGTCCGAGTCCCCACAAGTCACCCCATCTTGGATTCCCCTAGGTCTCTAGTTTTAAAAAATGCACAAGGTTGGTAGGTTTCCCTGGGTGCCGGCTGAGCTACAAGCCAAAATCCACAGGTAGGCACGGTTTTCTTTCAAACATTTGGATGTGTCCACGTTGCGCTTTGGGGCGTTTCCTGTCGCGGGCGCTAGGCCTACCCACACAAGTGAGGTATCATTTTTATCGGGAGACTTGGGAGAACGCTGGGTGGAAGGAAATTTGTGGCTCCTCTCAGATTCCAAAACTTTCTGCCACAGAAATGTGAGGAACATGTGTTTTTATAGCCAAATTTTGAGGTTTGCAAAGGATTCTGGGTAACAGAACCTGGTCCGAGCCCCGCAAGTCACCCCTCCTTGGATTCCCCTAGGTCTCTAGTGTTCAGAAATGCACAGGTTTGGTAGGTTTCCCTAGGTGCCGGCTGAGCTAGAGGCCAAAATCTACAGGTAGGCACTTCGCAAAAAACACCTCTGTTTTCATCCAAAATTTTGGATGTGTCCACGTTGCGCTTTGGGGCGTTTCCTGTCGCGGGCACTAGGCCTACCCACACAAGTGAGGTATCATTTTTATCAGGAGACTTGGGGGAACGCTGGTTGGAAGGAAATTTGTGGCTCCTCTCAGATTCCAGAACTTTCTGCCACAGAAATGGGAGGAACATGTGTTTTTTTAGCCAAATTTTGAGGTTTGCAAAGGATTCTGGGTAACGGAACCTAGTCCGAGCCCCGCAAGTCACCCCATCTTGGATTTCCCTAGGTCTCTAGGTTTCAGAAATGCACAGGTTTGGTAGGTTTCCCTATGTGCCGGCTGAGATAGAGGCCAAAATCTACAGGTAGGCACTTCGCAAAAAACACCTCTGTTTTCTTCCAAAAATTTGGATGTGTCCACGTTGCGCTTTGGGGAGTTTCCTGTCGCGGGCGCTAGGCCTACCCACACAAGTGAGGTATCATTTTTATCGGGAGACTTGGGGGAACGCTCGGTGGAAGGAAATTTGTGGCTGCTCTCAGATTCCAGAACTTTCTGCCACAGAAATGTGAGGAACATGTGTTTTTTTAGCCAAATTTTGAGGTTTGCAAAGGATTCTGGGTAACAGAAACTGGTCCGAGCCCCACAAGTCACCCCTCCTTGGATTCCCCTAGGTCTCTAGTTTTCAGAAATGCACAGGTTTGGTAGGTTTCCCTAGTTGCCGGCTTAGCTAGAGGCCAAAATCTACAGGTAGGCACTTCGCAAAAAACACCTCCTGTTTTCTTCCAAAAATTTGGATGTGTCCACGTTGCGCTTTGGGGCGTTTCCTGTCGCGGGCGCTAGGCCTACCCACACAAGTGAGGTATCATTTTTATCGGGAGACTTGGGGGAACACTGGGTGGAAGGAAATTTGTGGCTCCTCTCAGATTACAGAACTTTCTGCCACAGAAATGTGAGGAACATGTGTTTTTTTAGCCAAATTTTGAGGTTTGCAAAGGATTCTGGGTAACAGAACCTGGTCCGAGCCCCGCAAGTCACCCCATCTTGGATTCCCCTAGGTCTCTAGTTTTCAGAAATGCACAGGTTTGGTAGGTTTCCCTAGGTGCCGGCTGAGCTAGAGGCCAAAATCTACAGGTAGGCACTTTGCAAAAAACACCTCTGTTTTCTTCCAAAAATTTGGATGTGTCCACGTTGCGCTTTGGGGCGTGTCCTGTCGCGGGCGCTAGGCCTACCCACACAAGTGAGGTATCATTTTTATCGGGAGACTTGGGGGAACGCTGGTTGGAAGGAAATTTGTGGCTCCTCTCAGATTCCAGAACTTTCTGCCACAGAAATGTGAGGAACATGTTTTTTTTTAGCCAAATTTTGAGGTTTGCAAAGGATTCTGGGTAACGGAACCTGGTCCGAGCCCCGCAAGTCACCCCATCTTGGATTCCCCTAGGTCTCTAGTTTTCAGAAATGCACAGGTTTGGTAGGTTTCCCTATGTGCCGGCTGAGATAGAGGCCAAAAGCTACAGGTAGGCACTTCCCAAAAAACACCTCCTGTTTTCTTCCAAAAATTTGGATGTGTCCACGTTGCGCTTTGGGGTGTTTCCTGTCGCGGCCGCTAGGCCTACCCACACAAGTGAGGTATGATTTTTATCGGGAGACTTGGGGGAACGCTGGGTGGATGGAAATTTGTGGCTCCTCTCAGATTCCAGAACTTTCTGCCACAGAAATGTGAGGAACATGTGTTTTTTTAGCCAAATTTTGAGGTTTGCAAAGGATTCTGGGTAACAGAACCTGGTCCGAGCCCCGAAAGTCACCCCATCTTGGATTCCCCTGGGTCTCTATGTTTCAGAAATGCACAGGTTTGGTAGGTTTCCCTAGGTGCCGGCTGAGCTAGAGGCCAAAATCTATAGGTAGGCACTTCGCAAAAAACACCTCCTGTTTTCTTCCAAAAATTTGGATGTGTCCACGTTGCGCTTTGGGGCATTTCCTGTCGCGGGCGCTAGGCCTACCCACACAAGTGAGGTATCATTTTTATCGGGAGACTTAGGGGAACGCTGGGTGGAAGGAAATTTGTGGCTGCTCTCAGATTCCAGAACTTTCTGCCACAGAAATGTGAGGAACATGTGTTTTTTTAGCCAAATTTTGAGGTTTGCAAAGAATTCTGGGTAACAGAACCTGGTCCGAGCCCCACAAGTCACCCCTCCTTGGATTCCCCTAGGTCTCTAGTTTTCAGAAATGCGCAGGTTTGGTAGGTTTCCCTAGGTGCCGGCTGAGCTAGAGGCCAAAATCTACAGGTAGGCACTTCGCAAAAAACACCTCCTGTTTTCTTCCAAAAATTTGGATGTGTCCACGTTGCGCTTTGGGGCGTTTCCTGTCGCGGGCGCTAGGCCTACCCACACAAGTGAGGTATCATTTTTATCGGGAGACTTGGGGGAACGCTGGGTGGAAGGAAATTGGTGGCTCCTCTCAGATTCCAGAACTTTCTGCCACAGAAATGTGAGGAACATGTGTTTTTTTAGCCAAATTTTGAGGTTTGCAAAGGATTCTGGGTAACAGAACCTGGTCCGAGCCCCGCAAGTTACCCCTCCTTGGATTCCCCTAGGTGTCTAGTTTTCAGAAATGCACATGTTTGGTAGGTTTCCCTAGGTGCCGGCTGAGCTAGAGGCCAAAATCTACAGGTTGGCACTTCGCAAAAAACACCTCTGTTTTCTTCCAAAAATTTGGATGTGTCCACGTTGCGCTTTGGGGCGTTACCTGTCGCGGGCGCTAGGCCTACCCACACAAGTAAGGTATAATTTTTATCGGGAGACTTGGGGGAACGCTGGGTGGAAGAAAATTTGTGGCTCCTCTCAGATTCCAAAACTTTCTGCCACAGAAATGTGAGGAACATGTGTTTTTTTAGCCAAATTTTGAGGTTTGCAAAGGACTCTGGGTAACAGAACCTGGTCCGAGCCCCGCAAGTCACCCATCCTTGGATTCCCCTGGGTCTCTAGTTTTCAGAAATGCACAGGTTTGGTAGGTTTCCCAAGGTTCCGGCTGAGCTACAGGCCAAAATCTACAGGTCAGCACTTCGCAAAAAACACCTGTTTTCTTCCAAAAATTTAGATGTGTCCACGTTGCGCTTTGGGGCGTTTCCTGTCGCGGGCGCTAGGCCTAGCCACACAAGTGAGGTATCATTTTTATCGGGAGACTTGGGGGAACGCTGGGTGGAAGGAAATTTGTGGCTCCTCTCAGATTCCAGAACTTTCTGCCACAGAAATGTGAGGAACATGTGTTTTTTTAGCCAAATTTTGAGGTTTGCAAAGGATTCTGGGTAACAGAATCTGGTCCGAGCCCCGCAAGTCACCCCATCTTGGATTCCCCTAGGTCTCTAGTTTTCAGAAATGCACAGGTTTGGTAGGTTTCCCTAGGTGCCGGCTGAGCTAGAGGCCAAAATCTACAGGTAGGCACTTCGCCAAAAACACCTCTGTTTTCTTCCAAAAATTTGAATGTGTCCACGTTGCGCTTTGGGGCGTTTCCTGTCGCGGGCGATAGGCCTACCCACACAAGTGAGGTATCATTTTTATAGGGAGACTTGGGGGAACGCTGGGTGGAAGGAAATTTGTGGCTGCTCTCAGATTCCAGAACTTTCTGCCACAGAAATGTGAGGAACACGTGTTTTTTTAGCCAAATTTTGAGGTTTGCAAAGGATTCTGGGTAACAGAAACTGGTCCGAGCCCCACAAGTCACCCCTCCTTGGATTCCCCTAGGTCTCTAGTTTTCAGAAATGCACAGGTTTGGTAGGTTTCCCTAGGTGCCGCCTTAGGTAGAGGCCAAAACCTACAGGTAGGCACTTCGCAAAAAACACCTCCTGTTTTCTTCCAAAAATTTGGATGTGTCCACGTTGCGCTTTGGGGCGTTTCCTGTCGCGGGCGCTAGGCCTACCCACACAAGTGAGGTATCATTTTTATCGGGAGACTTGGGGGAACGCTGGGTGGAAGGAAATTTGTGGCTCCTCTCAGATTCCAGAACTTTCTGCCACAGAAATGTGAGGAACATGTGTTTTTTTAACCAAATTTTGAGGTTTGCAAAGGATTCTGGGTAACAGAACCTGGTCCGAGTCCCCACAAGTCACCCCATCTTGGATTCCCCTAGGTCTCTAGTTTTAAAAAATGCACAGGGTTGGTAGGTTTCCCTGGGTGCCGGCTGAGCTACAAGCCAAAATCCACAGGTAGGCACGGTTTTCTTTCAAACATTTGGATGTGTCCACGTTGCGCTTTGGGGCGTTTCCTGTCGCGGGCGCTAGGCCTACCCACACAAGTGAGGTATCATTTTTATCGGGAGACTTGGGAGAACGCTGGGTGGAAGGAAATTTGTGGCTCCTCTCAGATTCCAAAACTTTCTGCCACAGAAATGTGAGGAACATGTGTTTTTATAGCCAAATTTTGAGGTTTGCAAAGGATTCTGGGTAACAGAACCTGGTCCGAGCCCCGCAAGTCACCCCTCCTTGGATTCCCCTAGGTCTCTAGTGTTCAGAAATGCACAGGTTTGGTAGGTTTCCCTAGGTGCCGGCTGAGCTAGAGGCCAAAATCTACAGGTAGGCACTTCGCAAAAAACACCTCTGTTTTCATCCAAAATTTTGGATGTGTCCACGTTGCGCTTTGGGGCGTTTCCTGTCGCGGGCGCTAGGCCTACCCACACAAGTGAGGTATCATTTTTATCAGGAGACTTGGGGGAACGCAGGTTGGAAGGAAATTTGTGGCTCCTCTCAGATTCCAGAACTTTCTGCCACAGAAATGGGAGGAACATGTGTTTTTTTAGCCAAATTTTGAGGTTTGCAAAGGATTCTGGGTAACGGAACCTAGTCCGAGCCCCGCAAGTCACCCCATCTTGGATTTCCCTAGGTCTCTAGGTTTCAGAAATGCACAGGTTTGGTAGGTTTCCCTATGTGCCGGCTGAGATAGAGGCCAAAATCTACAGGTAGGCACTTCGCAAAAAACACCTCTGTTTTCTTCCAAAAATTTGGATGTGTCCACGTTGCGCTTTGGGGAGTTTCCTGTCGCGGGCGCTAGGCCTACCCACACAAGTGAGGTATCATTTTTATCGGGAGACTTGGGGGAACGCTCGGTGGAAGGAAATTTGTGGCTGCTCTCAGATTCCAGAACTTTCTGCCACAGAAATGTGAGGAACATGTGTTTTTTTAGCCAAATTTTGAGGTTTGCAAAGGATTCTGGGTAACAGAAACTGGTCCGAGCCCCACAAGTCACCCCTCCTTGGATTCCCCTAGGTCTCTAGTTTTCAGAAATGCACAGGTTTGGTAGGTTTCCCTAGTTGCCGGCTTAGCTAGAGGCCAAAATCTACAGGTAGGCACTTCGCAAAAAACACCTCCTGTTTTCTTCCAAAAATTTGGATGTGTCCACGTTGCGCTTTGGGGCGTTTCCTGTCGCGGGCGCTAGGCCTACCCACACAAGTGAGGTATCATTTTTATCGGGAGACTTGGGGGAACACTGGGTGGAAGGAAATTTGTGGCTCCTCTCAGATTACAGAACTTTCTGCCACAGAAATGTGAGGAACATGTGTTTTTTTAGCCAAATTTTGAGGTTTGCAAAGGATTCTGGGTAACAGAACCTGGTCCGAGCCCCGCAAGTCACCCCATCTTGGATTCCCCTAGGTCTCTAGTTTTCAGAAATGCACAGGTTTGGTAGGTTTCCCTAGGTGCCGGCTGAGCTAGAGGCCAAAATCTACAGGTAGGCACTTTGCAAAAAACACCTCTGTTTTCTTCCAAAAATTTGGATGTGTCCACGTTGCGCTTTGGGGCGTGTCCTGTCGCGGGCGCTAGGCCTACCCACACAAGTGAGGTATCATTTTTATCGGGAGACTTGGGGGAACGCTGGTTGGAAGGAAATTTGTGGCTCCTCTCAGATTCCAGAACTTTCTGCCACAGAAATGTGAGGAACATGTTTTTTTTTTAGCCAAATTTTGAGGTTTGCAAAGGATTCTGGGTAACGGAACCTGGTCCGAGCCCCGCAAGTCACCCCATCTTGGATTCCCCTAGGTCTCTAGTTTTCAGAAATGCACAGGTTTGGTAGGTTTCCCTATGTGCCGGCTGAGATAGAGGCCAAAAGCTACAGGTAGGCACTTCCCAAAAAACACCTCCTGTTTTCTTCCAAAAATTTGGATGTGTCCACGTTGCGCTTTGGGGTGTTTCCTGTCGCGGCCGCTAGGCCTACCCACACAAGTGAGGTATCATTTTTATCGGGAGACTTGGGGGAACGCTGGGTGGATGGAAATTTGTGGCTCCTCTCAGATTCCAGAACTTTCTGCCACAGAAATGTGAGGAACATGTGTTTTTTTAGCCAAATTTTGAGGTTTGCAAAGGATTCTGGGTAACAGAACCTGGTCCGAGCCCCGAAAGTCACCCCATCTTGGATTCCCCTGGGTCTCTATGTTTCAGAAATGCACAGGTTTGGTAGGTTTCCCTAGGTGCCGGCTGAGCTAGAGGCCAAAATCTACAGGTAGGCACTTCGCAAAAAACACCTCCTGTTTTCTTCCAAAAATTTGGATGTGTCCACGTTGCGCTTTGGGGCATTTCCTGTCGCGGGCGCTAGGCCTACCCACACAAGTGAGGTATCATTTTTATCGGGAGACTTAGGGGAACGCTGGGTGGAAGGAAATTTGTGGCTGCTCTCAGATTCCAGAACTTTCTGCCACAGAAATGTGAGGAACATGTGTTTTTTTAGCCAAATTTTGAGGTTTGCAAAGAATTCTGGGTAACAGAACCTGGTCCGAGCCCCACAAGTCACCCCTCCTTGGATTCCCCTAGGTCTCTAGTTTTCAGAAATGCGCAGGTTTGGTAGGTTTCCCTAGGTGCCGGCTGAGCTAGAGGCCAAAATCTACAGGTAGGCACTTCGCAAAAAACACCTCCTGTTTTCTTCCAAAAATTTGGATGTGTCCACGTTGCGCTTCGGGGCGTTTCCTGTCGCGGGCGCTAGGCCTACCCACACAAGTGAGGTATCATTTTTATCGGGAGACTTGGGGGAACGCTGGGTGGAAGGAAATTGGTGGCTCCTCTCAGATTCCAGAACTTTCTGCCACAGAAATGTGAGGAACATGTGTTTTTTTAGCCAAATTTTGAGGTTTGCAAAGGATTCTGGGTAACAGAACCTGGTCCGAGCCCCGCAAGTTACCCCTCCTTGGATTCCCCTAGGTGTCTAGTTTTCAGAAATGCACATGTTTGGTAGGTTTCCCTAGGTGCCGGCTGAGCTAGAGGCCAAAATCTACAGGTTTGCACTTCGCAAAAACACCTCTGTTTTCTTCCAAAAATTTGGATGTGTCCACGTTGCGCTTTGGGGCGTTACCTGTCGCCGGCGCTAGGCCTACCCACACAAGTAAGGTATAATATTTATCGGGAGACTTGGGGGAACGCTGGGTGGAAGAAAATTTGTGGCTCCTCTCAGATTCCAAAACTTTCTGCCACAGAAATGTGAGGAACATGTGTTTTTTTAGCCAAATTTTGAGGTTTGCAAAGGACTCTGGGTAACAGAACCTGGTCCGAGCCCCGCAAGTCACCCATCCTTGGATTCCCCTGGGTCTCTAGTTTTCAGAAATGCACAGGTTTGGTAGGTTTCCCAAGGTTCCGGCTGAGCTACAGGCCAAAATCTACAGGTCAGCACTTCGCAAAAAACACCTGTTTTCTTCCAAAAATTTAGATGTGTCCACGTTGCGCTTTGCGGCGTTTCCTGTCGCGGGCGCTAGGCCTAGCCACACAAGTGAGGTATCATTTTTATCGGGAGACTTGGGGGAACGCTGGGTGGAAGGAAATTTGTGGCTCCTCTCAGATTCCAGAACTTTCTGCCACAGAAATGTGAGGAACATGTGTTTTTTTAGCCAAATTTTGAGGTTTGCAAAGGATTCTGGGTAACAGAAACTGGTCCGAGCCCCACAAGTCACCCCTCCTTGGATTCCCCTAGGTCTCTAGTTTTCAGAAATGCACAGGTTTGGTAGGTTTCCCTAGGTGCCGCCTTAGGTAGAGGCCAAAACCTACAGGTAGGCACTTCGCCAAAAACACCTCTGTTTTCTTCCAAAAATTTGAATGTGTCCACGTTGCGCTTTGGGGCGTTTCCTGTCGCGGGCGATAGGCCTACCCACACAAGTGAGGTATCATTTTTATAGGGAGACTTGGGGGAACGCTGGGTGGAAGGAAATTTGTGGCTGCTCTCAGATTCCAGAACTTTCTGCCACAGAAATGTGAGGAACACGTGTTTTTTTAGCCAAATTTTGAGGTTTGCAAAGGATTCTGGGTAACAGAAACTGGTCCGAGCCCCACAAGTCACCCCTCCTTGGATTCCCCTAGGTCTCTAGTTTTCAGAAATGTACAGGTTTGGTAGGTTTCCCTAGGTGCCGCCTTAGGTAGAGGCCAAAACCTACAGGTAGGCACTTCGCAAAAAACACCTCCTGTTTTCTTCCAAAAATTTGGATGTGTCCACGTTGCGCTTTGGGGCGTTTCCTGTCGCGGGCGCTAGGCCTACCCACACAAGTGAGGTATCATTTTTATCGGGAGACTTGGGGGAACGCTGGGTGGAAGGAAATTTGTGGCTCCTCTCAGATTCCAGAACTTTCTGCCACAGAAATGTGAGGAACATGTGTTTTTTTAGCCAAATTTTGAGGTTTGCAAAGGATTCTGGGTAACAGAACCTGGTCCGAGCCCCGCAAGTCACCCCATCTTGGATTCCCCTAGGTCTCTAGTTTTCAGAAATGCACAGGTTTGGTAGGTTTCCCTAGGTGTCGGCTGAGCTAGAGGCCAAAATCTACAGGTAGGTACTTTGCAAAGAACACCTCTGTTTTCTTCCAAAAATTTGGATGTGTCCACGTTGCGCTTTGGGGCGTTTCCTGTCGCGGGCGCTAGGCCTACCCACACAAGTGAGGTATCATTTTTATCAGGAGACTTGGGGGAACGCTGGTTGGAAGGAAATTTGTGGCTCCTCTCAGATTCCAGAACTTTCTGCCACAGAAATGTGAGGAACATGTGTTTTTTTAGCCAAATTTTGAGGTTTGCAAAGAATTCTGGGTAACGGAACCTGGTCCGAGCCCCGCAAGTCACCCCATCTTGGATTCCCCTAGGTCTCTAGTTTTCAGAAATGCACAGGTTTGGTAGGTTTCCCTATGTGCCGGCTGAGATAGAGGCCAAAATCTACAGGTAGGCACTTCGCAAAAAACACCTCTGTTTTCTTCCAAAAATGTGGATGTGTCCACGTTGCGCTTTGGGGCATTTCCTGTCACGGGCGCTAGGCCTACCCACACAAGTGAGGTATCATTTTTATCGGGAGACTTGGGGGAACGCTGGGTGGAAGGAAATTTGTGGCTCCTCTCAGATTCCAGAACTTTCTGCCACAGAAATGTGAGGAACATGTGTTTTTTTAGCCAAATTTTGAGGTTTGCAAAGGATTATGGGTAACAGAATCTGGACCGAGCCCCGCAAGTCACCCCATCTTGGATTCCCCTAGGCCTCTAGTTTTCAGAAATACACAGGTTTGGTAGGTTTCCCTATGTGCCGGCTGAGATAGAGGCCAAAATCTACAGGTAGGCACTTCGCAAAAAACACCTCTGTTTTCTTCCAAAAATTTGGATGTGTCCACGTTGCGCTTTGGGGCGTTTCCTGTCGCGGGCGCTAGGCCTACCCACACAAGTGAGGTATCATTTTTATCGGGAGACTTGGGGGAACGCTGGGTGGAAGGAAATTTGTGGCTCCACTCAGATTCCAGAACTTTCTGCCACAGAAATGTGAGGAACATGTGTTTTTTTAGCCAAATTTTGAGGTTTGCAAAGGATTCTGGGTAACAGAACCTGGTCCGAGCCCCGCAAGTCACCCCATCTTGGATTCCCCTAGGTCTCTATGTTTCAGAAATGCACTGGTTTGGTAGGTTTCCTTAGGTGCCGGCTGAGCTAGAGGCCAAAATCTACAGGTAGGCACTTCGCAAAAAACACCTCTGTTTTCTTCCAAAAATTTGGATGTGTCCACGTTGCGCTTTGGGGCATTTCCTGTCGCGGGCGCTAGGCCTACCCACACAAGTGATGTATCATTTTTATCGGGAGACTTGGGGGAACGCTGGGTGGAAGGAAATTTGTGGCCGCTCTCAGATTCCAGAACTTTCTGCCACAGAAATGTGAGGAACATGTGTTTTTTTAGCCACATTTTGAGGTTTGCAAAGGATTCTGGGTAACAGAAACTGGTCCGAGCCCCACAAGTCACCCCTCCTTGGATTCCCCTAGGTCTCTAGTTTTCAGAAATGCACAGGTTTGGTAGGTTTCCCTAGGTGCCGGCTTAGCTAGAGGCCAAAATCTACAGGTAGGCACTTCACAAAAAACACCTCCTGTTTTCTTCCAAAAATTTGGATGTGTCCATGTTGCGCTTTGGGGCGTTTCCTGTCGCGGGCGCTAGGCCTACCCACACAAGTGAGGTATCATTTTTATCGGGAGACTTGGGGGAACGCTGGGTGGATGGAAATTTGTGGCTCCTCTCAGATTCCAGAACTTTCTGTCACAGAAATGTGAGGAACATGTGTTTTTTTAGCCAAATTTTGAGGTTTGCAAAGGATTCTGGGTAACAGAACCTGGTCCGAGCCCGCAAGTCACCCCATCTTGGATTCCCCTGGGTCTCTAGTTTTCAGAAATGCACAGGTTTGGTAGGTTTCCCTAGGTGCCGGCTGAGCTAGAGGCCAAAATCTACAGGTAGGCACTTCGCAAAAAACACCTCTGTTTTCTTCCAAAAATTTGGATGTGTCCACGTTGCTCTTTGGGGCGTTTCCTGTCGCGGGCGCTAGGCCTACCCACACAAGTGAGGTATCATTTTTAACTGGAGACTTGGGGGAACGCTGGGTGGAAGAAAATTTGTGGCTCCTCTCAGATTCCAAAACTTTCTGCCACAGAAATGTGAGGAACATGTGTTTTTTTAGCCAAATTTTGAGGTTTGCAAAGGATTCTGGGTAACAGAACCTGGTCCGAGCCCCGCAAGTCACCCCTCCTTGGATTCCCCTAGGTCTCTAGTTTTCAGAAATGGACAGGTTTTGTAGGTTTCCCTAGGTTCCGGCTGAGCTAGAGGCCAAAATCTACAGTTCAGCACTTCGCAAAAAACACCTGTTTTCTTCCAAAAATTTGGATGTGTCCACGTTGTGCTTTGGGGCGTTTCCTGTCGCGGGCGCTAGGCCTACCCACACAAGTGAGGTATCATTTTTATCGGGAGACTTGGGGGAACGCTGGTTGGAAGGAAATTTGTGGCTCCTCTCAGATTCCAGAACTTTCTGCCACAGAAATGTGAGGAACATGTGTTTTTTTAGCCAAATTTTGAGGTTTGCAAAGGATTCTGGGTAACGGAACCTGGTCCGAGCCCCGCAAGTCACCCCATCTTGGATTCCCCTAGGTCTCTAGTTTTCAGAAATGCACAGGTTTGGTAGGTTTCCCTATGTGCCGGCTGAGATAGAGGCCAAAATATACAGGTAGGCACTTCGCAAAAAACACCTCTGTTTTCTTCCAAAAATTTGAATGTGTCCACATTGCGCTTTGGGGCGTTTCCTGTCGCGGTCGATAGGCCTACCCACACAAGTGAGGTATCATTTTTATCGGGATACTTGGGGGAACGCTGGGTGGAAGGAAATTTGTGGCTGCTCTCAGATTCCAGAACTTTCTGCCACAGAAATGTGAGGAACACGTGTTTTTTTAGCCAAATTTTGAGGTTTGCAAAGGATTCTGGGTAACAGAAACTGGTCCGAGCCCCACAAGTCTCCCCTCCTTGGATTCCCCTAGGTCTCTAGTTTTCAGAAATGCACAGGTTTGGTAGGTTTCCCTAGGTGCCGGCTTAGGTAGAGGCCAAAACCTACAGGTAGGCACTTCGCAAAAAACACCTCCTGTTTTCTTCCAAAAATGTGGATGTGTCCACGTTGCGCTTTGGGGCGTTTCCTGTCGCGGGCGCAAGGCCTACCCACACAAGTGAGGTATAATTTTTATCGGGAGACTTGGGGGAACGCTGGGTGGAAGGAAATTTGTGGCTCCTCTCAGATTCCAGAACTTTCTGCCACAGAAATGTGAGTAACATGTGTTTTTTTAGCCAAATTTTGAGGTTTGCAAAGGATTCTGGGTAACAGAACCTGGTCCGAGCCCCGCAAGTCACCCCATCTTGGATTCCCCTAGGTCTCTAGTTTTCAGAAATGCACAGGTTTGGTAGCTTTCCCTAGGTGCCGGCTGAGCTAGAGGCCAAAATCTACAGGTAGGCACTTTGCAAAAAACACCTCTGTTTTCTTCCAAAAATGTGGATGTGTCCACGTTGCGCTTTGGGGCGTTTCCTGTCGCGGGCGCTAGGCCTACCCACACAAGTGAGGTATCATTTTTATCGGGAGACTTGGGGGAACGCTGGGTGGATGGAAATTTGTGGCTCCTCTCAGATTCCAGAACTTTCTGCCACAGAAATGTGAGGAACATGTGTTTTTTTAGCCAAATTTTGAGGTTTGCAAAGGATTCTGGGTAACAGAACCTGGTCCGAGCCCCACAAGTCACCCCATCTTGGATTCCCCTACGTCTCTATGTTTCAGAAATGCACAGGTTTGGTAGGTTTCCCTAGGTGCCGGCTGAGCTAGAGGCCAAAATCTACAGGTAGGCACTTCGCAAAAAACACCTCTGTTTTCTTCCAAAAATGTGGATGTGTCCACGTTGCGCTTTGGGGCATTTCCTGTCGCGGGCGCTAGGCCTACCCACACAAGTGAGGTATCATTTTTATCGGGAGACTTGGGGGAACGCTGGGTGGAAGGAAATTTGTGGCTGCTCTCAGATTCCAGAACTTTCTGCCACAGAAATGTGAGGAACATGTGTTTTTTTAGCCAAATTTTGAGGTTTGCAAAGGATTCTGGGTAACAGAACCTGGTCCGAGCCCCGCAAGTCACCGCATCTTGGATTCCCCTAGGTCTCTAGTTTTCAGAAATGCACAGGTTTGCTAGGTTTCCCTAGGTGCCGGCTGAGCTAGAGGCCAAAATCTACAGTTAGGCACTTCGCAAAAAACACCTCTGTTTTCTTCCAAAAATGTGGATGTGTCCATGTTGCGCTTTGGGGCGTTTCCTGTCGCGGGCGCTAGGCCTACCCACACAAGTGAGGTATCATTTTTATCGGGAGACTTGGGGGAACGCTGGGTGGAAGGAAATTTGTGGCTCATCTCAGATTCCAGAACTTTCTGCCACAGAAATGTGAGAAACATGTGTTTTTTTAGCCAAATTTTGAGGTTTGCAAAGGATTCTGGGTAACAGAATCTGGACCGAGCCCCGCAAGTCACCCCATCTTGGATTCCCCTAGGTCTCTAGTTTTCAGAAATGCACAGGTTTGGTAGGTTACCCTATGTGCCGGCTGAGATAGAGGCTAAAATCTACAGGTAGGCACTTCGCAAAAAACACCTCTGTTTTCTTCCAAAAATTTGGATGTGTCCACGTTGCGCTTTGGGGCGTTTCCAGTCGGGGGCGCTAGGCCTACCCACACAAGTGAGGTATCATTTTTATCGGGAGACTTGGGGGAACGCTGGGTGGATGGAAATTTGTGGCTCCTCTCAGATTCCAGAACTTTCTGCCACAGAAATGTGAGGAACATGTGTTTTTTTAGCCAAATTTTGAGGTTTGCAAAGGATTCTGGGTAACAGAACCTGGTCCGAGCCCCGCAAGTCACCCCATCTTGGATTCCCCTACGTCTCTATGTTTCAGAAATGCACAGGTTTGCTAGGTTTCCCTAGGTGCCGGCTGAGCTAGAGGCCTAAATCTACAGGTAGGCACTTCGCAAAAAACACCTCTGTTTTCTTCCAAAAATGTGGATGTGTCCACGTTGCGCTTTGGGGCGTTTCCTGTCGCGGGCGCTAGGCCTACCCACACAAGTGAGGTATCATTTTTATCGGGAGACTTGGGGGAACGCTGTGTGGAAGGAAATTTGTGGCTCCTCTCAGATTCCAGAACTTTCTGCCACAGAAATGTGAGGAACATGTGTTTTTTTAGCCAAATTTTGAGGTTTGCAAAGGATTCTGGGTAACATAATCTGGACCGAGCCCCGCAAGTCACCCCATCTTGGATTCCTCTAGATCTCTAGTTTTCAGAAATGCACAGGTTTGGTAGGTTTCCCTAGGTGCCGGCTGAGCTAGAGGCCAAAATCTACAGGTAGGCACTTCGCCAAAAACACCTCTGTTTTCTTCCAAAAATTTGGATGTGTCCAGGTTGCGCTTTGGGGCGTTTCCTGTCGCGGGCGCTAGGCCTACCCACACAAGTGAGGTATCATTTTTATCGGGAGACTTGGGGGAATGCTGGTTCGAAGGAAATTTGTGGCTCCTCTCAGATTCCAGAACTTTCTGCCACAGAAATGTGAGGAACATGTGTTTTTTTAGCTAAATTTTGAGGTTTTCAAAGGATTCTGGGTAACAGAACCTGGTCCGAGCCCCGCAAGTCACCCCATCTTGGATTCCCCTAGGTCTCTAGTTTTCAGAAATGCACAGGTTTGGTAGGTTTCCCTATGTGCCGGCTGAGATAGAGGCCAAAATCTACAGGTAGGCACTTTGCAAAAAACACCTCTGTTTTCTTCCAAAAATTTGGATGTGTCCACGTTGCGCTTTGGGGCGTCTCCTGTCGCGGGCGCTAGGCCTACACACAAGTGAGGTATCATTTTTATCGGGAGACTTGGGGGAACGCTGGGTGGAAGGAAATTTGTGGCTCCTCTCAGATTCCAGAACTTTCTGCAACAGAAATGTGAGGAACATGTGTTTTTTTAGCCAAATTTTGAGGTTTGCAAAGGATTCTGGGTAACAGAACCTGGTCCGAGCCCCGCAAGTCACCCCATCTTGGATTCCCCTAGGTCTCTATGTTTCAGAAATGCACTGGTTTGGTAGGTTTCCCTAGGTGCCGGCTGAGATAGAGGCCAAAATCTACAGGTAGGCACTTCGCAAAAAACACCTCTGTTTTCTTCCAAAAATTTGGATGTGTCCACGTTGCGCTTTGGGGCGTTTCCTGTCGCGGGCGATAGGCCTACCCACACAAGTGAGGTATCATTTTTATCGGGAGACTTGGGGGAACGCTGGGTGGAAGGAAATTCGTGGCTGCTCTCAGATTCCAGAACTTTCTGCCACAGAAATGTGAGGAACACGTGTTTTTTTAGCCAAGTTTTGAGGTTTGCAAAGGATTCTGGGTAACAGAAACTGGTCCGAGCCCCACAAGTCTCCCCTCCTTGGATTCCCCTAGGTCTCTAGTTTTCAGAAATGCACAGGTTTGGTAGGTTTCCCTAGGTGCCGGCTTAGGTAGAGGCCAAAACCTACAGGTAGGCACTTCGCAAAAAACACCTCCTGTTTTCTTCCAAAAATTTGGATGTGTCCACGTTGCGCTTTGGGGCGTTTCCTGTCGCGGGCGCAAGGCCTACCCACACAAGTGAGGTATCATTTTTATCGGGAGACTTGGGGGAACGCTGGGTGGAAGGAAATTTGTGGCTCCTCTCAGATTCCAGAACTTTCTGCCACAGAAATGTGAGGAACATGTGTTTTTTTAGCCAAATTTTGAGGTTTGCAAAGGATTCTGGGTAAGAGAACCTGGTCCAAGCCCCGCAAGTCACCCCATCTTGGATTCCCCTAGGTCTCTAGTTTTCAGAAATGCACAGGTTTGGTAGGTTTCCCTAGGTGCCGGCTGAGCTAGAGGCCAAAATCTACAGGTAGGCACTTTGCAAAAAACACCTCTGTTTTCTTCCAAAAATTTGGATGTGTCCACGTTGCGCTTTGGGGCGTTTCCTGTCGCGGGCGCTAGGCCTACCCACACAAGTGAGGTATAATTTTTATCGGGAGACTTGGGGGAACGCTGGTTGGAAGGAAATTTGTGGCTCCTCTCAGATTCCAGAACTTTCTGCCACAGAAATGTGAGGAACATGTGTTTTTTTAGCCAAATTTTGAGGTTTGCAAAGAATTCTGGGTAACGGAACCTGGTCCGAGCCCCGCAAGTCACCCCATCTTGGATTCCCCTAGGTCTCTATGTTTCAGAAATGTACAGGTTTGGTAGGTTTCCCTATGTGCCGGCTGAGATAGAGGCTAAAATCTACAGGTAGGCACTTCGCAAAAAACACCTCTGTTTTCTTCCAAAAATTTGGATGTGTCCACGTTGCGCTTTGGGGCGTTTCCTGTCGCGGGCGCTAGGCCTACCCACACAAGTGAGGTATCATTTTTATCGGGAGACTTGGGGGAACGCTGGGTGGATGGAAATTTGTGGCTCCTCTCAGATTCCAGAACTTTCTGCCACAGAAATGTGAGGAACATGTGTTTTTTTAGCCAAATTTTGAGGTTTGCAAAGGATTCTGGGTAACAGAACCTGGTCCGAGCCCCGCAAGTCACCCCATCTTGGATTCCCCTACGTCTCTATGTTTCAGAAATGCACAGGTTTGGTAGGTTTCCCTAGGTGCCGGCTGAGCTAGAGGCCAAAATCTACAGGTAGGCACTTCGCAAAAAACACCTCTGTTTTCTTCCAAAAATGTGGATGTGTCCACGTTGCGCTTTGGGGCATTTCCTGTCGCGGGCGCTAGGCCTACCCACACAAGTGAGGTATCATTTTTATCGGGAAACTTGGGGGAACGCTGGGTGGAAGGAAATTTGTGGCTGCTCTCAGATTCCAGAACTTTCTGCCACAGAAATGTGAGGAACATGTGTTTTTTTAGCCAAATTTTGAGGTTTGCAAAGGATTCTGGGTAACAGAACCTGGTCCGAGCCCGCAAGTCACCCCATCTTGGATTCCCCTGGGTCTCTAGTTTTCAGAAATGCACAGGTTTGGTAGGTTTCCCTAGGTGCCGGCTGAGCTAGAGGCCAAAATCTACAGGTAGGCACTTCGCAAAAAACACCTCTGTTTTCTTCCAAAAATTTGGATGTGTCCACGTTGCTCTTTGGGGCGTTTCCTGTCGCGGGCGCTAGGCCTACCCACACAAGTGAGGTATCATTTTTAACTGGAGACTTGGGGGAACGCTGGGTGGAAGAAAATTTGTGGCTCCTCTCAGATTCCAAAACTTTCTGCCACAGAAATGTGAGGAACATGTGTTTTTTTAGCCAAATTTTGAGGTTTGCAAAGGATTCTGGGTAACAGAACCTGGTCCAAGCCCCGCAAGTCACCCCTCCTTGGATTCCCCTAGGTCTCTAGTTTTCAGAAATGGACAGGTTTTGTAGGTTTCCCTAGGTTCCGGCTGAGCTAGAGGCCAAAATCTACAGTTCAGCACTTCGCAAAAAACACCTGTTTTCTTCCAAAAATTTGGATGTGTCCACGTTGTGCTTTGGGGCGTTTCCTGTCGCGGGCGCTAGGCCTACCCACACAAGTGAGGTATCATTTTTATCGGGAGACTTGGGGGAACGCTGGTTGGAAGGAAATTTGTGGCTCCTCTCAGATTCCAGAACTTTCTGCCACAGAAATGTGAGGAACATGTGTTTTTTTAGCCAAATTTTGAGGTTTGCAAAGGATTCTGGGTAACGGAACCTGGTCCGAGCCCCGCAAGTCACCCCATCTTGGATTCCCCTAGGTCTCTAGTTTTCAGAAATGCACAGGTTTGGTAGGTTTCCCTATGTGCCGGCTGAGATAGAGGCCAAAATATACAGGTAGGCACTTCGCAAAAAACACCTCTGTTTTCTTCCAAAAATTTGAATGTGTCCACGTTGCGCTTTGGGGCGTTTCCTGTCGCGGTCGATAGGCCTACCCACACAAGTGAGGTATCATTTTTATCGGGATACTTGGGGGAACGCTGGGTGGAAGGAAATTTGTGGCTGCTCTCAGATTCCAGAACTTTCTGCCACAGAAATGTGAGGAACACGTGTTTTTTTAGCCAAATTTTGAGGTTTGCAAAGGATTCTGGGTAACAGAAACTGGTCCGAGCCCCACAAGTCACCCCTCCTTGGATTCCCCTAGGTCTCTAGTTTTCAGAAATGCACAGGTTTGGTAGGTTTCCCTAGGTGCCGGCTTAGGTAGAGGCCAAAACCTACAGGTAGGCACTTCGCAAAAAACACCTCCTGTTTTCTTCCAAAAATGTGGATGTGTCCACGTTGCGCTTTGGGGCGTTTCCTGTCGCGGGCGCAAGGCCTACCCACACAAGTGAGGTATAATTTTTATCGGGAGACTTGGGGGAACGCTGGGTGGAAGGAAATTTGTGGCTCCTCTCAGATTCCAGAACTTTCTGCCACAGAAATGTGAGTAACATGTGTTTTTTTAGCCAAATTTTGAGGTTTGCAAAGGATTCTGGGTAACAGAACCTGGTCCGAGCCCCGCAAGTCACCCCATCTTGGATTCCCCTAGGTCTCTAGTTTTCAGAAATGCACAGGTTTGGTAGCTTTCCCTAGGTGCCGGCTGAGCTAGAGGCCAAAATCTACAGGTAGGCACTTTGCAAAAAACACCTCTGTTTTCTTCCAAAAATGTGGATGTGTCCACGTTGCGCTTTGGGGCGTTTCCTGTCGCGGGCGCTAGGCCTACCCACACAAGTGAGGTATCATTTTTATCGGGAGACTTGGGGGAACGCTGGGTGGATGGAAATTTGTGGCTCCTCTCAGATTCCAGAACTTTCTGCCACAGAAATGTGAGGAACATGTGTTTTTTTAGCCAAATTTTGAGGTTTGCAAAGGATTCTGGGTAACAGAACCTGGTCCGAGCCCCACAAGTCACCCCATCTTGGATTCCCCTACGTCTCTATGTTTCAGAAATGCACAGGTTTGGTAGGTTTCCCTAGGTGCCGGCTGAGCTAGAGGCCAAAATCTACAGGTAGGCACTTCGCAAAAAACACCTCTGTTTTCTTCCAAAAATGTGGATGTGTCCACGTTGCGCTTTGGGGCATTTCCTGTCGCGGGCGCTAGGCCTACCCACACAAGTGAGGTATCATTTTTATCGGGAGACTTGGGGGAACGCTGGGTGGAAGGAAATTTGTGGCTGCTCTCAGATTCCAGAACTTTCTGCCACAGAAATGTGAGGAACATGTGTTTTTTTAGCCAAATTTTGAGGTTTGCAAAGGATTCTGGGTAACAGAACCTGGTCCGAGCCCCGCAAGTCACCGCATCTTGGATTCCCCTAGGTCTCTAGTTTTCAGAAATGCACAGGTTTGCTAGGTTTCCCTAGGTGCCGGCTGAGCTAGAGGCCAAAATCTACAGTTAGGCACTTCGCAAAAAACACCTCTGTTTTCTTCCAAAAATGTGGATGTGTCCATGTTGCGCTTTGGGGCGTTTCCTGTCGCGGGCGCTAGGCCTACCCACACAAGTGAGGTATCATTTTTATCGGGAGACTTGGGGGAACGCTGGGTGGAAGGAAATTTGTGGCTCATCTCAGATTCCAGAACTTTCTGCCACAGAAATGTGAGAAACATGTGTTTTTTTAGCCAAATTTTGAGGTTTGCAAAGGATTCTGGGTAACAGAATCTGGACCGAGCCCCGCAAGTCACCCCATCTTGGATTCCCCTAGGTCTCTAGTTTTCAGAAATGCACAGGTTTGGTAGGTTACCCTATGTGCCAGCTGAGATAGAGGCTAAAATCTACAGGTAGGCACTTCGCAAAAAACACCTCTGTTTTCTTCCAAAAATTTGGATGTGTCCACGTTGCGCTTTGGGGCGTTTCCAGTTGGGGGCGCTAGGCCTACCCACACAAGTGAGGTATCATTTTTATCGGGAGACTTGGGGGAACGCTGGGTGGATGGAAATTTGTGGCTCCTCTCAGATTCCAGAACTTTCTGCCACAGAAATGTGAGGAACATGTGTTTTTTTAGCCAAATTTTGAGGTTTGCAAAGGATTCTGGGTAACAGAACCTGGTCCGAGCCCCGCAAGTCACCCCATCTTGGATTCCCCTACGTCTCTATGTTTCAGAAATGCACAGGTTTGCTAGGTTTCCCTAGGTGCCGGCTGAGCTAGAGGCCTAAATCTACAGGTAGGCACTTCGCAAAAAACACCTCTGTTTTCTTCCAAAAATGTGGATGTGTCCACGTTGCGCTTTGGGGCGTTTCCTGTCGCGGGCGCTAGGCCTACCCACACAAGTGAGGTATCATTTTTATCGGGAGACTTGGGGGAACGCTGTGTGGAAGGAAATTTGTGGCTCCTCTCAGATTCCAGAACTTTCTGCCACAGAAATGTGAGGAACATGTGTTTTTTTAGCCAAATTTTGAGGTTTGCAAAGGATTCTGGGTAACATAATCTGGACCGAGCCCCGCAAGTCACCCCATCTTGGATTCCTCTAGATCTCTAGTTTTCAGAAATGCACAGGTTTGGTAGGTTTCCCTAGGTGCCGGCTGAGCTAGAGGCCAAAATCTACAGGTAGGCACTTCGCCAAAAACACCTCTGTTTTCTTCCAAAAATTTGGATGTGTCCAGGTTGCGCTTTGGGGCGTTTCCTGTCGCGGGCGCTAGGCCTACCCACACAAGTGAGGTATCATTTTTATCGGGAGACTTGGGGGAATGCTGGTTCGAAGGAAATTTGTGGCTCCTCTCAGATTCTAGAACTTTCTGCCACAGAAATGTGAGGAACATGTGTTTTTTTAGCTAAATTTTGAGGTTTTCAAAGGATTCTGGGTAACAGAACCTGGTCCGAGCCCCGCAAGTCACCCCATCTTGGATTCCCCTAGGTCTCTAGTTTTCAGAAATGCACAGGTTTGGTAGGTTTCCCTATGTGCCGGCTGAGATAGAGGCCAAAATCTACAGGTAGGCACTTTGCAAAAAACACCTCTGTTTTCTTCCAAAAATTTGGATGTGTCCACGTTGCGCTTTGGGGCGTTTCCTGTCGCGGGCGCTAGGCCTACACACAAGTGAGGTATCATTTTTATCGGGAGACTTGGGGGAACGCTGGGTGGAAGGAAATTTGTGGCTCCTCTCAGATTCCAGAACTTTCTGCAACAGAAATGTGAGGAACATGTGTTTTTTTAGCCAAATTTTGAGGTTTGCAAAGGATTCTGGGTAACAGAACCTGGTCCGAGCCCCGCAAGTCACCCCATCTTGGATTCCCCTAGGTCTCTATGTTTCAGAAATGCACTGGTTTGGTAGGTTTCCCTAGGTGCCGGCTGAGATAGAGGCCAAAATCTACAGGTAGGCACTTCGCAAAAAACACCTCTGTTTTCTTCCAAAAATTTGGATGTGTCCACGTTGCGCTTTGGGGCGTTTCCTGTCGCGGGCGATAGGCCTACCCACACAAGTGAGGTATCATTTTTATCGGGAGACTTGGGGGAACGCTGGGTGGAAGGAAATTCGTGGCTGCTCTCAGATTCCAGAACTTTCTGCCACAGAAATGTGAGGAACACGTGTTTTTTTAGCCAAGTTTTGAGGTTTGCAAAGGATTCTGGGTAACAGAAACTGGTCCGAGCCCCACAAGTCTCCCCTCCTTGGATTCCCCTAGGTCTCTAGTTTTCAGAAATGCACAGGTTTGGTAGGTTTCCCTAGGTGCCGGCTTAGGTAGAGGCCAAAACCTACAGGTAGGCACTTCGCAAAAAACACCTCCTGTTTTCTTCCAAAAATTTGGATGTGTCCACGTTGCGCTTTGGGGCGTTTCCTGTCGCGGGCGCAAGGCCTACCCACACAAGTGAGGTATCATTTTTATCGGGAGACTTGGGGGAACGCTGGGTGGAAGGAAATTTGTGGCTCCTCTCAGATTCCAGAACTTTCTGCCACAGAAATGTGAGGAACATGTGTTTTTTTAGCCAAATTTTGAGGTTTGCAAAGGATTCTGGGTAACAGAACCTGGTCCAAGCCCCGCAAGTCACCCCATCTTGGATTCCCCTAGGTCTCTAGTTTTCAGAAATGCACAGGTTTGGTAGGTTTCCCTAGGTGCCGGCTGAGCTAGAGGCCAAAATCTACAGGTAGGCACTTTGCAAAAAACACCTCTGTTTTCTTCCAAAAATTTGGATGTGTCCACGTTGCGCTTTGGGGCGTTTCCTGTCGCGGGCGCTAGGCCTACCCACACAAGTGAGGTATAATTTTTATCGGGAGACTTGGGGGAACGCTGGTTGGAAGGAAATTTGTGGCTCCTCTCAGATTCCAGAACTTTCTGCCACAGAAATGTGAGGAACATGTGTTTTTTTAGCCAAATTTTGAGGTTTGCAAAGAATTCTGGGTAACGGAACCTGGTCCGAGCCCCGCAAGTCACCCCATCTTGGATTCCCCTAGGTCTCTATGTTTCAGAAATGTACAGGTTTGGTAGGTTTCCCTATGTGCCGGCTGAGATAGAGGCTAAAATCTACAGGTAGGCACTTCGCAAAAAACACCTCTGTTTTCTTCCAAAAATTTGGATGTGTCCACGTTGCGCTTTGGGGCGTTTCCTGTCGCGGGCGCTAGGCCTACCCACACAAGTGAGGTATCATT
This sequence comes from Pleurodeles waltl, assembly GCF_031143425.1. Taxonomy (NCBI): domain Eukaryota; kingdom Metazoa; phylum Chordata; class Amphibia; order Caudata; family Salamandridae; genus Pleurodeles; species Pleurodeles waltl. The sequence continues at coordinate 847,780 of NW_027149829.1, forward strand.
TTTATCGGGAGACTTGGGGGAACGCTGGGTGGATGGAAATTTGTGGCTCCTCTCAGATTCCAGAACTTTCTGCCACAGAAATGTGAGGAACATGTGTTTTTTTAGCCAAATTTTGAGGTTTGCAAAGGATTCTGGGTAACAGAACCTGGTCCGAGCCCCGCAAGTCACCCCATCTTGGATTCCCCTACGTCTCTATGTTTCAGAAATGCACAGGTTTGGTAGGTTTCCCTAGGTGCCGGCTGAGCTAGAGGCCAAAATCTACAGGTAGGCACTTCGCAAAAAACACCTCTGTTTTCTTCCAAAAATGTGGATGTGTCCACGTTGCGCTTTGGGGCATTTCCTGTCGCGGGCGCTAGGCCTACCCACACAAGTGAGGTATCATTTTTATCGGGAGACTTGGGGGAACGCTGGGTGGAAGGAAATTTGTGGCTGCTCTCAGATTCCAGAACTTTCTGCCACAGAAATGTGAGGAACATGTGTTTTTTTAGCCAAATTTTGAGGTTTGCAAAGGATTCTGGGTAACAGAACCTGGTCCGAGCCCCGCAAGTCACCCCATCTTGGATTCCCCTAGGTCTCTAGTTTTCAGAAATGCACAGGTTTGCTCGGTTTCCCTAGGTGCCGGCTGAGCTAGAGGCCAAAATCTACAGGTAGGCACTTCGCAAAAAACACCTCTGTTTTCTTCCAAAAATGTGGATGTGTCCAGGTTGCGCTTTGGGGCGTTTCCTGTCGTGGGCGCTAGGCCTACCCACACAAGTGAGGTATCATTTTTATCGGGAGACTTGGGGGAATGCTGGTTCGAAGGAAATTTGTGGCTCCTCTCAGATTCCAGAACTTTCTGCCACAGAAATGTGAGGAACATGTGTTTTTTTAGCCAAATTGTGAGGTTTGCAAAGGATTCTGGGTAACAGAACCTGGTCCGAGCCCCGCAAGTCACCCCATCTTGGATTCCCCTAGGTCTCTAGTTTTCAGAAATGCACAGGTTTGGTAGGTTTCCCTATGTGCCGGCTGAGATAGAGGCCAAAATCTACAGGTAGGCACTTTGCAAAAAACACCTCTGTTTTCTTCCAAAAATTTGGATGTGTCCACGTTGCGCTTTGGGGCGTTTCCTGTCGCGGGCGCTAGGCCTACACACAAGTGAGGTATCATTTTTATCGGGAGACTTGGTGGAACGCTGGGTGGAAGGAAATTTGTGGCTCCTCTCAGATTCCAGAACTTTCTGTCACAGAAATGTGAGGAACATGTGTTTTTTTAGCCAAATTTTGAGGTTTGCAAAGGATTCTGGGTAACAGAACCTGGTCCGAGCCCCGCAAATCACCCCATCTTGGATTCCCCTAGGTCTGTATGTTTCAGAAATGCACTGGTTTGGTAGGTTTCCCTAGGTGCCGGCTGAGATAGAGGCCAAAATCTACAGGTAGGCACTTCGCAAAAAACACCTCTGTTTTCTTCCAAAAATTTGGATGTGTCCACGTTGCGCTTTGGGGCGTTTCCTGTCGCGGGCGATAGGCCTACCCACACAAGTGAGGTATCATTTTTATCGGGAGACTTGGGGGAACGCTGGGTGGAAGGAAATTTGTGGCTCCTCTCAGATTCCAGAACTTTCTGCCACAGAAATGTGAGGAACATGTGTTTTTTTAGCCAAATTTTGAGGTTTGCAAAGGATTCTGGGTAACAGAAACCTGTCCGAGCCCCACAAGTCACCCCTCCTTGGATTCCCCTAGGTCTCTAGTTTTCAGAAATGCACAGGTTTGGTAGGTTTCCCTAGGTGCCGGCTGAGATAGAGGCCAAAATCTACAGATAGGCACTTCGCAAAAAACACCTCTGTTTTCTTCCAAAAATTTGGATGTGTCCACGTTGCGCTTTGGGGCGTTTCCTGTCGCGGGCGATAGGCCTACCCACACAAGTGAGGTATCATTTTTATCGGGAGACTTGGGGGAACGCTGGGTGGAAGGAAATTTGTGGGTGCTCTCAGATTCCAGAACTTTCTGCCACAGAAATGTGAGGAACACGTGTTTTTTTAGCCAAATTTTGAGGTTTGCAAAGGATTCTGGGTAACAGAAACTGGTCCGAGCCCCACAAGTCACCCCTCCTTGGATTCCCCTAGGTCTCTAGTTTTCAGAAATGCACAGGTTTGGTAGGTTTCCCTAGGTGCCGGCTGAGCTAGAGGCCAAAATCTACAGGTAGGCACTTTGCAAAAAACACCTCTGTTTTCTTCCAAAAATTTGGATGTGTCCACGTTGCGCTTTGGGGCGTTTCCTGTCGCGGGCGCTAGGCCTACCCACACAAGTGAGGTATCATTTTTATCGGGAGACTTGGGGGAACGCTGGTTGGAAGGAAATTTGTGGCTCCTCTCAGATTCCAGAACTTTCTGCCACAGAAATGTGAGGAACATGTGTTTTTTTAGCCAAATTTTGAGGTTTGCAAAGAATTCTGGGTAACGGAACCTGGTCCGAGCCCCGCAAGTCACCCCATCTTGGATTCCCCTAGGTCTCTATGTTTCAGAAATGTACAGGTTTGGTAGGTTTCCCTATGTGCCGGCTGAGATAGAGGCTAAAATCTACAGGTAGGCACTTCGCAAAAAACACCTCTGTTTTCTTCCAAAAATTTGGATGTGTCCACGTTGCGCTTTGGGGCGTTTCCTGTCGCGGGCGCTAGGCCTACCCACACAAGTGAGGTATCATTTTTATCAGGAGACTTGGGGGAACGCTGGGTGGAAGGAAATTTGTGGCTGCTCTCAGATTCCAGAAATTTCTGCCACAGAAATGTGAGGAACATGTGGTTTTTTTATCCAAATTTTGAGGTTTGCAAAGGATTCTGGGTAACAGAACCTGGTCCGAGCCCCGCAAGTCACCCCATCTTGGATTCCCCTAGGTCTCTAGTTTTCAGAAATGCACAGGTTTGCTAGGTTTCCCTAGGTGCCGGCTGAGCTAGAGGCCAAAATCTACAGGTAGGCACTTCGCAAAAAACACCTCTGTTTTCTTCCAAAAATGTGGATGTGTCCACGTTGCGCTTTGAGGCGTTTCCTGTCGCGGGCGCTAGGCCTACCCACACAAGTGAGGTATCATTTTTATCGGGAGACTTGGGGGAACGCTGTGTGGAAGGAAATTTGTGGCTCCTCTCAGATTCCAGAACTTTCTGCCACAGAAATGTGAGGAACATGTGTTTTTTTTTAGCCAAATTTTGAGGTTTGCAAAGGATTCTGGGTAACAGAACATGGTCCGAGCCCCGCAAGTCACCCCATCTTGGATTCCCCTACGTCTCTATGTTTCAGAAATGCACAGGTTTGGTAGGTTTCCCTAGGTGCCGGCTGAGATAGAGGCCAAAATCTACAGGTAGGCATTTCACAAAAAACACCTCTGTTTTTCTTCCAAAATTGTGGATGTGTCCACGTTGCGCTTTGGGGCATTTCCTGTCGCGGGCGCTAGGCCTACCCACACAAGTGAGGTATCATTTTTATCGGGAGACTTGGGGGAACGTGGGTGGAAGGAAATTTGTGGCTGCTCTCAGATTCCAGAACTTTCTGCCACAGAAATGTGAGGAACATGTGTTTTTTTAGCCAAAATTTTGAGGTTTGCAAAGGATTCTGGGTAACAGAACCTGGTCCGAGCCCCGCAAGTCACCCCATCTTGGATTCCCCTAGGTCTCTAGTTTTCAGAAATGCACAGGTTTGCTAGGTTTCCCTAGGTGCCGGCTGAGCTAGAGGCCAAAATCTACAGGTAGGCACTTCGCAAAAAACACCTCTGTTTTCTTCCAAAAATGTGGATGTGTCCACGTTGCGCTTTGGGGCGTTTCCTGTCGCGGGCGCTAGGCCTACACACAAGTGAGGTATCATTTTTATCGGGAGACTTGGGGGGAACGCTGGGTGGAAGGAAATTTGTGGCTCCTCTCAGATTCCAGAACTTTCTGCCACAGAAATGTGAGGAACATGTGTTTTTTTAGCCAAATTTTGAGGTTTGCAAAGGATTCTGGGTAACAGAACCTGGTCCGAGCCCCGCAAGTCACCCCATCTTGGATTCCCCCTAGGTCTCTATGTTTCAGAAATGCACTGGTTTGGTAGGTTTCCCTAGGTGCCGGCTGAGATAGAGGCCAAAATCTACAGGTAGGCACTTCGCAAAAAACACCTCTGTTTTCTTCCAAAAATTTGGATGTGTCCACGTTGCGCTTTGGGGCGTTTCCTGTCGCGGGCGATAGGCCTACCCACACAAGTGAGGTATCATTTTTATCGGGAGACTTTGGGGGAACGCTGGGTGGAAGGAAATTTGTGGCTCCTCTCAGATTCCAGAACTTTCTGCCACAGAAATGTGAGGGAACATGTGTTTTTTTAGCCAAAGTTTGGAGGTTTGCAAAGGATTTCTGGGTAACAGAACCTGGTCCGAGCCCCGCAAGTCACCCCATCTTGGATTCCCCTAGGTCTCTAGTTTTCAGAAATGCACAGGTTTGGTAGGTTTCCCTCGGTGCCGGCTGAGCTAGAGGCCAATATCTACAGGTAGGCACTTTGCAAAAAACACCTCTGTTTTCTTCCAAAAATTTGGATGTGTCCACGTTGCGCTTTGGGGCGTTTCCTGTCGCGGGCGCTAGGCCCACCCACACAAGTGAGGTATCATTTTTATTGGGAGACTTGGGGGAACACTGGATGGAAGGAAATTTGTGGCTCCTCTCAGATTCCAGAACTTTCTGCCACAGAAATGTGAGGAACATGTGTTTTTTTTAGCCAAATTTTGAGGTTTGCAAAGGATTCTGGGTAACAGAACCTGGTCCGAGCCCCGCAAGTCACCCCATCTTGGATTCCCCTAGGTCTCTAGTTTTCAGAAATGCACAGGTTTGGTAGGTTTCCCTAGGTGCCGGCTGAGCTAGAGGCCAAAATCTACAGGTAGGCACTTTGCAAAAAAACACCTCTGTTTTCTTCCAAAAATTTGGATGTGTCCACGTTGCGCTTTGGGGCGTTTCCCTGTCGCGGGGCGCTAGGCCTACCCACACAAGTGAGGTATCATTTTTATCGGGAGACTTGGGGGGAAAGCTGGTTGGAAGGAAATTTGTGGCTCCTCTCAGATTCCAGAACTTTCTGCCACAGAAATTGTGGGGAACATGTGTTTTTTTTAGCCAAATTTTGAGGTTTGCAAAGAATTCTGGGGTAACGGAACCTGGGTCCGAGCCCCGCAAGTCACCCCATCTTGGATTCCCCTAGGTCTCTATGTTTCAGAAATGTACAGGTTTGGTAGGTTTCCCTATGTGCCGGCTGATATAGAGGCTAAAATCTACAGGTAGGCACTTCGCAAAAAACACCTCTGTTTTCTTCCAAAAATGTGGATGTGTCCACGTTGCGCTTTGGGGCGTTTCCTGTCGCGGGCGCTAGGCCTACCCACACAAGTGAGGTATCATTTTTATCGGGAGACTTGGGGGAACGCTGGGTGGATGGAAATTTGTGGCTCCTTTCTGATTCCAGAACTTTCTGCCACAGAAATGTGAGGAACATGTGTTTTTTTAGCCAAATTGTGAGGTTTGCAAAGGATTCTGGGTAACAGAACCTGGTCCGAGCCCCGCAAGTCACACCATCTTGGATTCCCCTACGTCTCTATGTTTCAGAAATGCACAGGTTTGGTAGGTTTCCCCTAGGTGCCGGCTGAGCTAGAGGCCAAAATCTACAGGTAGGCACTTCGCAAAAAACACCTCTGTTTTCTTCCAAAAATGTGGATGTGTCCACGTTGCGCTTTGGGGCATTTCCTGTCGCGGGGCGCTAGGCCTACCCACACAAGTGAGGTATCATTTTTATCGGGAGACTTGGGGGAACGCTGGGTGGAAGGAAATTTGTGGCTGCTCTCAGATTCCAGAACTTTCTGCCACAGAAATGTGAGGAACATGTGTTTTTTTAGTCAAATTTTGAGGTTTGCAAAGGATTCTGGGTAACAGAACCTGGTCCGAGCCCCCGCAAGTCACCCCATCTTGGATTCCCCTAGGTCTCTAGTTTTCAGAAATGCACAGGTTTGCTAGGTTTCCCTAGGTGCCGGCTGAGCTAGAGGCCAAAATCTACAGGTAGGCACTTCGCAAAAAAACACCTCTGTTTTCTTCCAAAAATGTGGATGTGTCCGCGTTGCGCTTTGGGGCGTTTCCTGTCGCGGGCGCTAGGCCTACCCACACAAGTGAGGTATCATTTTTATCGGGAGACTTGGGGGAACGCTGGGTGGAAGGAAATTTGTGGCTCCTCTCAGATTCCAGAACTTTCTGCCACAGAAATGTGAGGAACATGTGTTTTTTTAGCCAAATTTTGAGGTTTGCAAAGGATTCTGGGTAACAGAATCTGGACCGAGCCCCGCAAGTCACCCCATCTTGGATTCCCCTAGGTCTCTAGTAGGTTACCCTATGTGCCGGCTGAGATAGAGGCTAAAATCTACAGGTAGGCACTTCGCAAAAAACACCTCTGTTTTCTTCCAAAAATGTGGATGTGTCCACGTTGCGCTTTGGGGCATTTCCTGTCGCGGGCGCTAGGCCTACCCACACAAGTGAGGTATCATTTTTATCGGGAGACTTGGGGGAACGCTGGGTGGAAGGAAATTTGTTGCTGCTCTCAGATTCCAGAACTTTCTGCCACAGAAATGTGAGGAACATGTGTTTTTTTAGCCAAATTTTGAGGTTTGCAAAGGATTCTGGGTAACAGAACCTGGTCCGAGCCCCGCAAGTCACCCCATCTTGGATTCCCCTAGGTCTCTAGTTTTCAGAAATGCACAGGTTTGCTAGGTTTCCCTAGGTGCCGGCTGAGCTAGAGGCCAAAATCTACAGGTAGGCACTTCGCAAAAAACACCTCTGTTTTCTTCCAAAAATGTGGATGTGTCCACGTTGCGCTTTGGGGCGTTTCCTGTTGCGGGCGCTAGGCCTACACACAAGTGAGGTATCATTTTTATCGGGAGACTTGGGGGAACGCTGGGTGGAAGGAAATTTGTGGCTCCTCTCAGATTCCAGAACTTTCTGCCACAGAAATGTGAGGAACATGTGTTTTTTTAGCCAAATTTTGAGGTTTGCAAAGGATTCTGGGTAACAGAACCTGGTCCGAGCCCCGCAAGTCAACCCATCTTGGATTCCCCTAGGTCTCTATGTTTCAGAAATGCACTGGTTTGGTAGGTTTCCCTAGGTGCCGGCTGAGATAGAGGCCAAAATCTACAGGTAGGCACTTCGCAAAAAACACCTCTGTTTTCTTCCAAAAATTTGGATGTGTCCACGTTGCGCTTTGGGGCGTTTCCTGTCGCGGGCGATAGGCCTACCCACACAAGTGAGGTATCATTTTTATCGGGAGACTTGGGGGAACGCTGGGTGGAAGGAAATTTGTGGCTCCTCTCAGATTCCAGAACTTTCTGCCACAGAAATGTGAGGAACATGTGATTTTTTAGCCAAAGTTTGAGGTTTGCAAAGGATTCTGGGTAACAGAACCTGGTCCGAGCCCCGCAAGTCACCCCATCTTGGATTCCCCTAGGTCTCTAGTTTTCAGAAATGCACAGGTTTGGTAGGTTTCCCTCGGTGCCGGCTGAGCTAGAGGCCAAAATCTACAGGTAGGCACTTTGCAAAAAACACCTCTGTTTTCTTCCAAAAATTTGGATGTGTCCATGTTGCGCTTTGGGGCGTTTCCTGTCGCGGGCGCTAGGCCTACCCACACAAGTGAGGTATCATTTTTATTGGGAGACATGGGGGAACACTGGTTGGAAGGAAATTTGTGGCTCCTCTCAGATTCCAGAACTTTCTGCCACAGAAATGTGAGGAACATGTGTTTTTTTAGCCAAATTTTGAGGTTTGCAAAGGATTCTGGGTAACAGAACCTGGTCCGAGCCCCGCAAGTCACCCCATCTTGGATTCCCCTAGGTCTCTAGTTTTCAGAAATGCATAGGTTTGGTAGGTTTCCCTAGGTGCCGGCTGAGCTAGAGGCCAAAATCTACAGGTAGGCACTTTGCAAAAAACACCTCTGTTTTCTTCCAAAAATTTGGATGTGTCCACGTTGCGCTTTGGGGCGTTTCCTGTCGCGGGCGCTAGGCCTACCCACACAAGTGAGGTATCATTTTTATCGGGAGACTTGGGGGAACGCTGGTTGGAAGGAAATTTGTGGCTCCTCTCAGATTCCAGAACTTTCTGCCACAGAAATGTGGGGAACATGTGTTTTTTTAGCCAAATTTTGAGGTTTGCAAAGAATTCTGGGTAACGGAACCTGGTCCGAGCCCCGCAAGTCACCCCATCTTGGATTCCCCTAGGTCTCTATGTTTCAGAAATGTACAGGTTTGGTAGGTTTCCCTATGTGCCGGCTGATATAGAGGCTAAAATCTACAGGTAGGCACTTCGCAAAAAACACCTCTGTTTTCTTCCAAAAATTTGGATGTGTCCACGTTGCGCTTTGGGGCGTTTCCTGTCGCGGGCGCTAGGCCTACCCACACAAGTGAGGTATCATTTTTATCGGGAGACTTGGGGGAACGCTGGGTGGATGGAAATTTGTGGCTCCTTTCAGATTCCAGAACTTTCTGCCACAGAAATGTGAGGAACATGTGTTTTTTTAGCCAAATTGTGAGGTTTGCAAAGGATTCTGGGTAACAGAACCTGGTCCGAGCCCCGCAAGTCACCCCATCTTGGATTCCCCTACGTCTCTATGTTTCAGAAATGCACAGGTTTGGTAGGTTTCCCTAGGTGCCGGCTGAGCTAGAGGCCAAAATCTACAGGTAGGCACTTCGCAAAAAACACCTCTGTTTTCTTCCAAAAATGTGGATGTGTCCACGTTGCGCTTTGGGGCATTTCCTGTCGCGGGCGCTAGGCCTACCCACACAAGTGAGGTATCATTTTTATCGGGAGACTTGGGGGAACGCTGGGTGGAAGGAAATTTGTGGCTGCTCTCAGATTCCAGAACTTTCTGCCACAGAAATGTGAGGAACATGTGTTTTTTTAGCCAAATTTTGAGGTTTGCAAAGGATTCTGGGTAACAGAACCTGGTCCGAGCCCCGCAAGTCACCCCATCTTGGATTCCCCTAGGTCTCTAGTTTTCAGAAATGCACAGGTTTGGTAGGTTACCCTATGTGCCGGCTGAGATAAAGGCTAAAATCTACAGGTAGGCACTTCGCAAAAAACACCTCTGTTTTCTTCCAAAAATTTGGATGTGTCCACGTTGCGCTTTGGGGCGTTTCCAGTCGGGGGCGCTAGGCCTACCCACACAAGTGAGGTATCATTTTTATCGGGAGACTTGGGGGAACGCTGGGTGGATGGAAATTTGTGGCTCCTCTCAGATTCCAGAACTTTCTGCCACAGAAATTTGAGGAACATGTGTTTTTTTAGCCAAATTTTGAGGTTTGCAAAGGATTCTGGGTAACAGAACCTGGTCCGAGCCCCGCAAGTCACCCCATCTTGGATTCCCCTACGTCTCTATGTTTCAGAAATACACAGGTTTGGTAGGTTTCCCTAGGTGCCGGCTGAGCTAGAGGCCAAAATCTACAGGTAGGCACTTTGCAAAAAACACCTCTGTTTTCTTTCAAAAATTTGGATGTGTCCACGTTGCGCTTTGGGGCGTTTCCTGTCGCGGGCGATAGGCCTACCCACACAAGTGAGGTATCATTTTTATCGGGAGACTTGGGGGAACGCTGGGTGGAAGGAAATTTGTGGCTCCTCTCAGATTCCAGAACTTTCTGCCACAGAAATGTGAGGAACATGTGTTTTTTTAGCCAAATTTTGAGGTTTGCAAAGGATTCTGGGTAACAGAAACCTGTCCGAGCCCCACAAGTCACCCCTCCTTGGATTCCCCTAGGTCTCTAGTTTTCAGAAATGCACAGGTTTGGTAGGTTTCCCTAGGTGCCGGCTGAGATAGAGGCCAAAATCTACAGATAGGCACTTCGCAAAAAACACCTCTGTTTTCTTCCAAAAATTTGGATGTGTCCACGTTGCGCTTTGGGGCGTTTCCTGTCGCGGGCGATAGGCCTACCCACACAAGTGAGGTATCATTTTTATCGGGAGACTTGGGGGAACGCTGGGTGGAAGGAAATTTGTGGGTGCTCTCAGATTCCAGAACTTTCTGCCACAGAAATGTGAGGAACACGTGTTTTTTTAGCCAAATTTTGAGGTTTGCAAAGGATTCTGGGTAACAGAAACTGGTCCGAGCCCCACAAGTCACCCCTCCTTGGATTCCCCTAGGTCTCTAGTTTTCAGAAATGCACAGGTTTGGTAGGTTTCCCTAGGTGCCGGCTGAGCTAGAGGCCAAAATCTACAGGTAGGCACTTTGCAAAAAACACCTCTGTTTTCTTCCAAAAATTTGGATGTGTCCACGTTGCGCTTTGGGGCGTTTCCTGTCGCGGGCGCTAGGCCTACCCACACAAGTGAGGTATCATTTTTATCGGGAGACTTGGGGGAACGCTGGTTGGAAGGAAATTTGTGGCTCCTCTCAGATTCCAGAACTTTCTGCCACAGAAATGTGAGGAACATGTGTTTTTTTAGCCAAATTTTGAGGTTTGCAAAGAATTCTGGGTAACGGAACCTGGTCCGAGCCCCGCAAGTCACCCCATCTTGGATTCCCCTAGGTCTCTATGTTTCAGAAATGTACAGGTTTGGTAGGTTTCCCTATGTGCCGGCTGAGATAGAGGCTAAAATCTACAGGTAGGCACTTCGCAAAAAACACCTCTGTTTTCTTCCAAAAATTTGGATGTGTCCACGTTGCGCTTTGGGGCGTTTCCTGTCGCGGGCGCTAGGCCTACCCACACAAGTGAGGTATCATTTTTATCAGGAGACTTGGGGGAACGCTGGGTGGAAGGAAATTTGTGGCTGCTCTCAGATTCCAGAAATTTCTGCCACAGAAATGTGAGGAACATGTGGTTTTTTATCCAAATTTTGAGGTTTGCAAAGGATTCTGGGTAACAGAACCTGGTCCGAGCCCCGCAAGTCACCCCATCTTGGATTCCCCTAGGTCTCTAGTTTTCAGAAATGCACAGGTTTGCTAGGTTTCCCTAGGTGCCGGCTGAGCTAGAGGCCAAAATCTACAGGTAGGCACTTCGCAAAAAACACCTCTGTTTTCTTCCAAAAATGTGGATGTGTCCACGTTGCGCTTTGAGGCGTTTCCTGTCGCGGGCGCTAGGCCTACCCACACAAGTGAGGTATCATTTTTATCGGGAGACTTGGGGGAACGCTGTGTGGAAGGAAATTTGTGGCTCCTCTCAGATTCCAGAACTTTCTGCCACAGAAATGTGAGGAACATGTGTTTTTTTAGCCAAATTTTGAGGTTTGCAAAGGATTCTGGGTAACAGAACATGGTCCGAGCCCCGCAAGTCACCCCATCTTGGATTCCCCTACGTCTCTATGTTTCAGAAATGCACAGGTTTGGTAGGTTTCCCTAGGTGCCGGCTGAGATAGAGGCCAAAATCTACAGGTAGGCATTTCGCAAAAAACACCTCTGTTTTCTTCCAAAAATGTGGATGTGTCCACGTTGCGCTTTGGGGCATTTCCTGTCGCGGGCGCTAGGCCTACCCACACAAGTGAGGTATCATTTTTATCGGGAGACTTGGGGGAACGTGGGTGGAAGGAAATTTGTGGCTGCTCTCAGATTCCAGAACTTTCTGCCACAGAAATGTGAGGAACATGTGTTTTTTTAGCCAAATTTTGAGGTTTGCAAAGGATTCTGGGTAACAGAACCTGGTCCGAGCCCCGCAAGTCACCCCATCTTGGATTCCCCTAGGTCTCTAGTTTTCAGAAATGCACAGGTTTGCTAGGTTTCCCTAGGTGCCGGCTGAGCTAGAGGCCAAAATCTACAGGTAGGCACTTCGCAAAAAACACCTCTGTTTTCTTCCAAAAATGTGGATGTGTCCACGTTGCGCTTTGGGGCGTTTCCTGTCGCGGGCGCTAGGCCTACACACAAGTGAGGTATCATTTTTATCGGGAGACTTGGGGGAACGCTGGGTGGAAGGAAATTTGTGGCTCCTCTCAGATTCCAGAACTTTCTGCCACAGAAATGTGAGGAACATGTGTTTTTTTAGCCAAATTTTGAGGTTTGCAAAGGATTCTGGGTAACAGAACCTGGTCCGAGCCCCGCAAGTCACCCCATCTTGGATTCCCCTAGGTCTCTATGTTTCAGAAATGCACTGGTTTGGTAGGTTTCCCTAGGTGCCGGCTGAGATAGAGGCCAAAATCTACAGGTAGGCACTTCGCAAAAAACACCTCTGTTTTCTTCCAAAAATTTGGATGTGTCCACGTTGCGCTTTGGGGCGTTTCCTGTCGCGGGCGATAGGCCTACCCACACAAGTGAGGTATCATTTTTATCGGGAGACTTGGGGGAACGCTGGGTGGAAGGAAATTTGTGGCTCCTCTCAGATTCCAGAACTTTCTGCCACAGAAATGTGAGGAACATGTGTTTTTTTAGCCAAAGTTTGAGGTTTGCAAAGGATTCTGGGTAACAGAACCTGGTCCGAGCCCCGCAAGTCACCCCATCTTGGATTCCCCTAGGTCTCTAGTTTTCAGAAATGCACAGGTTTGGTAGGTTTCCCTCGGTGCCGGCTGAGCTAGAGGCCAATATCTACAGGTAGGCACTTTGCAAAAAACACCTCTGTTTTCTTCCAAAAATTTGGATGTGTCCACGTTGCGCTTTGGGGCGTTTCCTGTCGCGGGCGCTAGGCCTACCCACACAAGTGAGGTATCATTTTTATTGGGAGACTTGGGGGAACACTGGATGGAAGGAAATTTGTGGCTCCTCTCAGATTCCAGAACTTTCTGCCACAGAAATGTGAGGAACATGTGTTTTTTTAGCCAAATTTTGAGGTTTGCAAAGGATTCTGGGTAACAGAACCTGGTCCGAGCCCCGCAAGTCACCCCATCTTGGATTCCCCTAGGTCTCTAGTTTTCAGAAATGCACAGGTTTGGTAGGTTTCCCTAGGTGCCGGCTGAGCTAGAGGCCAAAATCTACAGGTAGGCACTTTGCAAAAAACACCTCTGTTTTCTTCCAAAAATTTGGATGTGTCCACGTTGCGCTTTGGGGCGTTTCCTGTCGCGGGCGCTAGGCCTACCCACACAAGTGAGGTATCATTTTTATCGGGAGACTTGGGGGAACGCTGGTTGGAAGGAAATTTGTGGCTCCTCTCAGATTCCAGAACTTTCTGCCACAGAAATGTGGGGAACATGTGTTTTTTTAGCCAAATTTTGAGGTTTGCAAAGAATTCTGGGTAACGGAACCTGGTCCGAGCCCCGCAAGTCACCCCATCTTGGATTCCCCTAGGTCTCTATGTTTCAGAAATGTACAGGTTTGGTAGGTTTCCCTATGTGCCGGCTGATATAGAGGCTAAAATCTACAGGTAGGCACTTCGCAAAAAACACCTCTGTTTTCTTCCAAAAATGTGGATGTGTCCACGTTGCGCTTTGGGGCGTTCCCTGTCGCGGGCGCTAGGCCTACCCACACAAGTGAGGTATCATTTTTATCGGGAGACTTGGGGGAACGCTGGGTGGATGGAAATTTGTGGCTCCTTTCTGATTCCAGAACTTTCTGCCACAGAAATGTGAGGAACATGTGTTTTTTTAGCCAAATTGTGAGGTTTGCAAAGGATTCTGGGTAACAGAACCTGGTCCGAGCCCCGCAAGTCACCCCATCTTGGATTCCCCTACGTCTCTATGTTTCAGAAATGCACAGGTTTGGTAGGTTTCCCTAGGTGCCGGCTGAGCTAGAGGCCAAAATCTACAGGTAGGCACTTCGCAAAAAACACCTCTGTTTTCTTCCAAAAATGTGGATGTGTCCACGTTGCGCTTTGGGGCATTTCCTGTCGCGGGCGCTAGGCCTACCCACACAAGTGAGGTATCATTTTTATCGGGAGACTTGGGGGAACGCTGGGTGGAAGGAAATTTGTGGCTGCTCTCAGATTCCAGAACTTTCTGCCACAGAAATGTGAGGAACATGTGTTTTTTTAGTCAAATTTTGAGGTTTGCAAAGGATTCTGGGTAACAGAACCTGGTCCGAGCCCCGCAAGTCACCCCATCTTGGATTCCCCTAGGTCTCTAGTTTTCAGAAATGCACAGGTTTGCTAGGTTTCCCTAGGTGCCGGCTGAGCTAGAGGCCAAAATCTACAGGTAGGCACTTCGCAAAAAACACCTCTGTTTTCTTCCAAAAATGTGGATGTGTCCGCGTTGCGCTTTGGGGCGTTTCCTGTCGCGGGCGCTAGGCCTACCCACACAAGTGAGGTATCATTTTTATCGGGAGACTTGGGGGAACGCTGGGTGGAAGGGAATTTGTGGCTCCTCTCAGATTCCAGAACTTTCTGCCACAGAAATGTGAGGAACATGTGTTTTTTTAGCCAAATTTTGAGGTTTGCAAAGGATTCTGGGTAACAGAATCTGGACCGAGCCCCGCAAGTCACCCCATCTTGGATTCCCCTAGGTCTCTAGTTTTCAGAAATGCACAGGTTTGGTAGGTTACCCTATGTGCCGGCTGAGATAGAGGCTAAAATCTACAGGTAGGCACTTCGCAAAAAACACCTCTGTTTTCTTCCAAAAATGTGGATGTGTCCACGTTGCGCTTTGGGGCATTTCCTGTCGCGGGCGCTAGGCCTACCCACACAAGTGAGGTATCATTTTTATCGGGAGACTTGGGGGAACGCTGGGTGGAAGGAAATTTGTTGCTGCTCTCAGATTCCAGAACTTTCTGCCACAGAAATGTGAGGAACATGTGTTTTTTTAGCCAAATTTTGAGGTTTGCAAAGGATTCTGGGTAACAGAACCTGGTCCGAGCCCCGCAAGTCACCCCATCTTGGATTCCCCTAGGTCTCTAGTTTTCAGAAATGCACAGGTTTGCTAGGTTTCCCTAGGTGCCGGCTGAGCTAGAGGCCAAAATCTACAGGTAGGCACTTCGCAAAAAACACCTCTGTTTTCTTCCAAAAATGTGGATGTGTCCACGTTGCGCTTTGGGGCGTTTCCTGTTGCGGGCGCTAGGCCTACACACAAGTGAGGTATCATTTTTATCGGGAGACTTGGGGGAACGCTGGGTGGAAGGAAATTTGTGGCTCCTCTCAGATTCCAGAACTTTCTGCCACAGAAATGTGAGGAACATGTGTTTTTTTAGCCAAATTTTGAGGTTTGCAAAGGATTCTGGGTAACAGAACCTGGTCCGAGCCCCGCAAGTCAACCCATCTTGGATTCCCCTAGGTCTCTATGTTTCAGAAATGCACTGGTTTGGTAGGTTTCCCTAGGTGCCGGCTGAGATAGAGACCAAAATCTACAGGTAGGCACTTCGCAAAAAACACCTCTGTTTTCTTCCAAAAATTTGGATGTGTCCACGTTGCGCTTTGGGGCGTTTCCTGTCGCGGGCGATAGGCCTACCCACACAAGTGAGGTATCATTTTTATCGGGAGACTTGGGGGAACGCTGGGTGGAAGGAAATTTGTGGCTCCTCTCAGATTCCAGAACTTTCTGCCACAGAAATGTGAGGAACATGTGATTTTTTAGCCAAAGTTTGAGGTTTGCAAAGGATTCTGGGTAACAGAACCTGGTCCGAGCCCCGCAAGTCACCCCATCTTGGATTCCCCTAGGTCTCTAGTTTTCAGAAATGCACAGGTTTGGTAGGTTTCCCTCGGTGCCGGCTGAGCTAGAGGCCAAAATCTACAGGTAGGCACTTTGCAAAAAACACCTCTGTTTTCTTCCAAAAATTTGGATGTGTCCATGTTGCGCTTTGGGGCGTTTCCTGTCGCGGGCGCTAGGCCTACCCACACAAGTGAGGTATCATTTTTATCGGGAGACATGGGGGAACACTGGTTGGAAGGAAATTTGTGGCTCCTCTCAGATTCCAGAACTTTCTGCCACAGAAATGTGAGGAACATGTGTTTTTTTAGCCAAATTTTGAGGTTTGCAAAGGATTCTGGGTAACAGAACCTGGTCCGAGCCCCTCAAGTCACCCCATCTTGGATTCCCCTAGGTCTCTAGTTTTCAGAAATGCATAGGTTTGGTAGGTTTCCCTAGGTGCCGGCTGAGCTAGAGGCCAAAATCTACAGGTAGGCACTTTGCAAAAAACACCTCTGTTTTCTTCCAAAAATTTGGATGTGTCCACGTTGCGCTTTGGGGCGTTTCCTGTCGCGGGCGCTAGGCCTACCCACACAAGTGAGGTATCATTTTTATCGGGAGACTTGGGGGAACGCTGGTTGGAAGGAAATTTGTGGCTCCTCTCAGATTCCAGAACTTTCTGCCACAGAAATGTGGGGAACATGTGTTTTTTTAGCCAAATTTTGAGGTTTGCAAAGAATTCTGGGTAACGGAACCTGGTCCGAGCCCCGCAAGTCACCCCATCTTGGATTCCCCTAGGTCTCTATGTTTCAGAAATGTACAGGTTTGGTAGGTTTCCCTATGTGCCGGCTGATATAGAGGCTAAAATCTACAGGTAGGCACTTCGCAAAAAACACCTCTGTTTTCTTCCAAAAATTTGGATGTGTCCACGTTGCGCTTTGGGGCGTTTCCTGTCGCGGGCGCTAGGCCTACCCACACAAGTGAGGTATCATTTTTATCGGGAGACTTGGGGGAACGCTGGGTGGATGGAAATTTGTGGCTCCTTTCAGATTCCAGAACTTTCTGCCACAGAAATGTGAGGAACATGTGTTTTTTTAGCCAAATTGTGAGGTTTGCAAAGGATTCTGGGTAACAGAACCTGGTCCGAGCCCCGCAAGTCACCCCATCTTGGATTCCCCTACGTCTCTATGTTTCAGAAATGCACAGGTTTGGTAGGTTTCCCTAGGTGCCGGCTGAGCTAGAGGCCAAAATCTACAGGTAGGCACTTCGCAAAAAACACCTCTGTTTTCTTCCAAAAATGTGGATGTGTCCACGTTGGGCTTTGGGGCATTTCCTGTCGCGGGCGCTAGGCCTACCCACACAAGTGAGGTATCATTTTTATCGGGAGACTTGGGGGAACGCTGGGTGGAAGGAAATTTGTGGCTGCTCTCAGATTCCAGAACTTTCTGCCACAGAAATGTGAGGAACATGTGTTTTTTTAGCCAAATTTTGAGGTTTGCAAAGGATTCTGGGTAACAGAACCTGGTCCGAGCCCCGCAAGTCACCCCATCTTGGATTCCCCTAGGTCTCTAGTTTTCAGAAATGCACAGGTTTGGTAGGTTACCCTATGTGCCGGCTGAGATAAAGGCTAAAATCTACAGGTAGGCACTTCGCAAAAAACACCTCTGTTTTCTTCCAAAAATTTGGATGTGTCCACGTTGCGCTTTGGGGCGTTTCCAGTCGGGGGCGCTAGGCCTACCCACACAAGTGAGGTATCATTTTTATCGGGAGACTTGGGGGAACGCTGGGTGGATGGAAATTTGTGGCTCCTCTCAGATTCCAGAACTTTCTGCCACAGAAATTTGAGGAACATGTGTTTTTTTAGCCAAATTTTGAGGTTTGCAAAGGATTCTGGGTAACAGAACCTGGTCCGAGCCCCGCAAGTCACCCCATCTTGGATTCCCCTACGTCTCTATGTTTCAGAAATACACAGGTTTGGTAGGTTTCCCTAGGTGCCGGCTGAGCTAGAGGCCAAAATCTACAGGTAGGCACTTCGCAAAAAACACCTCTGTTTCTTCCAAAAATGTGGATGTGTCCACGTTGCGCTTTGGGGCATTTCCTGTCGCGGGCGCTAGGCCTACCCACACAAGTGAGGTATCATTTTTATCGGGAGACTTGGGGGAACGCTGGGTGGAAGGAAATTCGTGGCTGCTCTCAGATTCCAGAACTTTCTGCCACAGAAATGTGAGGAACATGTGGTTTTTTAGCCAAATTTTGAGGTTTGCAAAGGATTCTGGGTAACAGAACCTGGTCCGAGCCCCGCAAGTCACCCCATCTTGGATTCCCCTAGGTCTCTAGTTTTCAGAAATGCACAGGTTTGCTAGGTTTCCCTAGGTGCCGGCTGAGCTAGAGGCCAAAATCTACAGGTAGGCACTTCGCAAAAAACACCTCTGTTTTCTTCCAAAAATGTGGATGTGTCCACGTTGCGCTTTGAGGCGTTTCCTGTCGCGGGCGCTAGGCCTACCCACAAAAGTGAGGTATCATTTTTATCGGGATACTTGGGGGAACACTGTGTGGAAGGAAATTTGTGGCTCCTCTCAGATTCCAGAACTTTCTGCCACAGAAATGTGAGGAACATGTGTTTTTTTAGCCAAATTTTGAGGTTTGCAAAGGATTCTGGGTAACATAATCTGGACCGAGCCCCGCAAGTCACCCCATCTTGGATTCCTCTAGATCTCTAGTTTTCAGAAATGAACAGGTTTGGTAGGTTTCCCTAGGTGCCGGCTGAGCTAGAGGCCAAAATCTACAGGTAGGCACTTCGCCAAAAACATATCTGTTTTCTTCCAAAAATTTGGATGTTTCCAGGTTGCGCTTTGGGGCGTTTCCTTTCGCGGGCGCTAGGCCTACCCACACAAGTGAGGTATCATTTTTATCGGGAGACTTGGGGGAACGCTGGTTGGAAGGAAATTTGTGACTCCTCTCAGATTCCAGAACTTTCTGCCACAGAAATATGAGGAACATGTGTTTTTTTAGCCAAATTTTGAGGTTTGCAAAGGATTCTGGGTAACGGAACCTGGTCCGAGCCCCGCAAGTCACCCCATCTTGGATTCCCCTAGGTCTCTAGTTTTCAGAAATGCACAGGTTTGGTAGGTTTCCCTATGTGCCGGCTGAGATAGAGGCCAAAATCTACAGGTCAGCACTTCGCAAAAAACACCTCTGTTTTCTTCCAAAAATTTGGATGTGTCCACGTTGCGCTTTGGGGCGTTTCCTGTCGCGGGCGCTAGGCCTACACACAAGTGAGGTATCATTTTTATCGGGAGACTTGGGGGAACGCTGGGTGGAAGGAAATTTGTGGCTCCTCTCAGATTCCAGAACTTTCTGCCACAGAAATGTGAGGAACATGTGTTTTTTTAGCCAAATTTTGAGGTTTGCAAAGGATTCTGGGTAACAGAACCTGGTCCGAGCCCCGCAAGTCACCCCATCTTGGATTCCCCTAGGTCTCTATGTTTCAGAAATGCACTGGTTTGGTAGGTTTCCCTAGGTGCCGGCTGAGATAGAGGCCAAAATCTACAGGTAGGCACTTCGCAAAAAACACCTCTGTTTTCTTCCAAAAATTTGGATGTGTCCACGTTGCGCTTTGGGGCGTTTCCTGTCGCGGGCGATAGGCCTACCCACACAAGTGAGGTATCATTTTTATCGGGAGACTTGGGGGAACGCTGGGTGGAAGGAAATTTGTGGCTCCTCTCAGATTCCAGAACTTTCTGCCACAGAAATGTGAGGAACATGTGTTTTTTTAGCCAAAGTTTGAGGTTTGCAAAGGATTCTGGGTAACAGAACCTGGTCCGAGCCCCGCAAGTCACCCCATCTTGGATTCCCCTAGGTCTCTAGTTTTCAGAAATGCACAGGTTTGGTAGGTTTCCCTCGGTGCCGGCTGAGCTAGAGGCCAAAATCTACAGGTAGGCACTTTGCAAAAAACACCTCTGTTTTCTTCCAAAAATTTGGATGTGTCCAGGTTGCGCTTTGGGGCGTTTCCTGTCGCGGGCGCTAGGCCTACCCACACAAGTGAGGTATCATTTTTATCGGGAGACTTGGGGGAACACTGGTTGGAAGGAAATTTGTGGCCCCTCTCAGATTCCAGAACTTTCTGCCACAGAAATGTGAGGAACATGTGTTTTTTTAGCCAAATTTTGAGGTTTGCAAAGAATTCTGGGTAACGGAACCTGGTCCGAGCCCCGCAAGTCACCCCATCTTGGATTCCCCTAGGTCTCTAATTTTCAGAAATGCACAGGTTTGGTAGGTTTCCCTATGTGCCGGCTGAGATAGAGGCCAAAATCTACAGGTAGGCACTTCGGAAAAAAACACCTTTGTTTTCTTCCAAAAATGTGGATGTGTCCACGTTGCGCTTTGGGGCGTTTCGTGTCGCGGGCGCTAGGCCTACCCACACAAGTGAGGTATCATTTTTATCGGGAGACTTGGGGGAACGCTGGATGGATGGAAATTTGTGGCTCCTCTCAGATTCCAGAACTTTCTGCCACAGAAATGTGAGGAACATGTGTTTTTTTAGCCAAATTTTGAGGTTTGCAAAGGATTCTGGGTAACAGAACCTGGTCCGAGCCCCGCAAGTCACACCATCTTGGATTCCCCTAGGTCTCTATGTTTCAGAAATGCACAGGTTTGGTAGGTTTCCCTATGTGCCGGCTGAGATAGAGGCCAAAATCTACAGGTAGGCACTTCGCAAAAAACACCTCTGTTTTCTTCCAAAAATGTGGATGTGTCCACGTTGCGCTTTTTGGCATTTCCTGTCGCGGGCGCTAGGCCTACCCACACAAGTGAGGTATCATTTTTATCGCGAGACTTGGGGGAACGCTGGGTGGAAGGAAATTTGTGGCTGCTCTCAGATTCCAGAACTTTCTGCCACAGAAATGTGAGGAAAATGTGTTTTTTTAGCCAAATTTTGAGGTTTGCAAAGGATTCTGGGTAACAGAACCTGGTCCGAGCCCCGCAAGTCACCCCATCTTGGATTCCCCTAGGTCTCTAGTTTTCAGAAATGCACAGGTTTGCTAGGTTTCCCTAGGTGCCGGCTGAGCTAGAGGCCAAAATCTACAGGTAGGCACTTCGCAAAAAACACCTCTGTTTTCTTCCAAAAATGTGGATGTGTCCACGTTGCGCTTTGGGGCGTTTCCTGTCGCGGGCACTAGGCCTACCCACACAAGTGAGGTATCATTTTTATCGGGAGACTTGGGGGAACGCTGGGTGGAAGGAAATTTGTGGCTCCTCTCAGATTCCAGAACTTTCTGCCACAGAAATGTGAGGAACATGTGTTTTTTTAGCCAAATTTTGAGGTTTGCAAAGGATTCTGGGTAACAGAATCTGGACCGAGCCCCGCAAGTCACCCCATCTTGGATTCCCCTAGGTCTCTAGTTTTCAGAAATGCACAGGTTTGGTAGGTTTCCCTATGTGCCGGCTGAGATAGAGGCTAAAATCTACAGGTAGGCACTTCGCAAAAAACACCTCTGTTTTCTTCCAAAAATTTGGATGTGTCCACGTTGCGCTTTGGGGCGTTTCCTGTCGCGGGCGCTAGGCCTACCCACACAAGTGAGGTATCATTTTTATCGTGAGACTTGGGGGAACGCTGGGTGGATGGAAATTTGTGGCTCCTCTCAGATTCCAGAACTTTCTGCCACAGAAATGTGAGGAACATGTGTTTTTTTAGCCAAATTTTGAGGTTTGCAAAGGATTCTGGGTAACAGAACCTGGTCCGAGCCCCGCAAGTCACCCCATCTTGGATTCCCCTACGTCTCTATGTTTCAGAAATGCACAGGTTTGGTAGGTTTCCCTAGGTGCCGGCTGAGCTAGAGGCCAAAATCTACAGGTAGGCACTTCGCAAAAAACACCTCTGTTTTCTTCCAAAAATGTGGATGTGTCCACGTGGCGCTTTGGGGCATTTCCTGTCGCGGGCGCTAGGCCTACCCACACAAGTGAGGTATCATTTTTATCGGGAGACTTGGGGGAACGCTGGGTGGAAGGAAATTTGTGGCTGCTCTCAGATTCCAGAACTTTCTGCCACAGAAATGTGAGGAACATGTGTTTTTTTAGCCAAATTTTGAGGTTTGCAAAGGATTCTGGGTAACAGAACCTGGTCCGAGCCCCGCAAGTCACCCCATCTTGGATTCCCCTAGGTCTCTAGTTTTCAGAAATGCACAGGTTTGCTAGGTTTCCCTAGGTGCCGGCTGAGCTAGAGGCCAAAATCTACAGGTAGGCACTTCGCAAAAAACACCTCTGTTTTCTTCCAAAAATGTGGATGTGTCCACGTTGCGCTTTGGGGCGTTTCCTGTCGCGGGCGCTAGGCCTACCCACACAAGTGAGGTATCATTTTTATCGGGAGACTTGGGGGAACGCTGTGTGGAAGGAAATTTGTGGCTCCTCTCAGATTCCAGAACTTTCTGCCACAGAAATGTGAGGAACATGTGTTTTTTTAGCCAAATTTTGAGGTTTGCAAAGGATTCTGGGTAACATAATCTGGACCGAGCCCCGCAAGTCACCCCATCTTGGATTCCTCTAGATCTCTAGTTTTCAGAAATGCACAGGTTTGGTAGGTTTCCCTAGGTGCCGATTAAACTAGAGGCCAAAATCTAAAGGGAGGCACTTCGTCAAAAACACCTCTGTTTTCTTCAAAAAATTTGGATGTGTCCAGGTTGCGCTTTGGGGCGTTTCCTGTCGCGGGCGCTAGGCCTACCCACACAAGTGAGGTATCATTTTTATCAGGAGACTTGGGGGAATGCTGGTTCGAAGGAAATTTGTGGCTCCTCTCAGACTCCAGAACTTTCTGCCACAGAAATGTGAGGAACATGTGTTTTTTTAGCCAAATTTTGAGGTTTGCAAAGGATTCTGGGTAACGGAACCTGGTCCGAGCCCCGCAAGTCACCCCATCTTGGATTCCCCTAGGTCTCTAGTTTTCAGAAATGCACAGGTTTGGTAGGTTTCCCTATGTGCCGGCTGAGATAGAGGCCAAAATCTACAGGTAGGCACTTCGCAAAAAACACCTCTGTTTTCTTCCAAAAATTTGGATGTGTCCACGTTGCGCTTTGGGGCGTTTCCTGTCGCGGGCGCTAGGCCTACACACAAGTGAGGTATAATTTTTATCGGGAGACTTGGGGGAACGCTGGGTGGAAGGAAATTTGTGGCTCTTCTCAGATTCCAGAACTTTCTGCCACAGAAATGTGAGTAACATGTGTTTTTTTAGCCGAATTTTGAGGTTTGCAAAGGATTCTGGGTAACAGAACCTGGTCCGAGCCCCGCAAGTCTCCCCATCTTGGATTCCCCTAGGTCTCTATGTTTCAGAAATGCACTGGTTTGGTAGGTTTCCCTAGGTGCCGGCTGAGATAGAGGCCAAAATCTACAGGTAGGCACTTTCAAAAAACACCTCTGTTTTCTTCCAAAAATTTGGATGTGTCCACGTTGCGCTTTGGGGCGTTTCCTGTCGCGGGCGATAGGCCTACCCACACAAGTGAGGTATCATTTTTATCGGGAGACTTTAGGGAACGCTGGTTGGAAGGAAATTTGTGACTCCTCTCAGATTCCAGAACTTTCTGCCACAGAAATGTGAGGAACATGTGTTTTTTTAGCCAAATTTTGAGGTTTGCAAAGGATTCTGGGTAACGGAACCTGGTCCGAGCCCCGCAAGTCACCCCATCTTGGATTCCCCTAGGTCTCTAGTTTTCAGAAATGCACAGGTTTGGTAGGTTTCCCTATGTGCCGGCTGAGATAGAGGCCAAAATCTACAGGTCGGCACTTTGCAAAAAACACCTCTGTTTTCTTCCAAAAATGTGGATGTGTCCACGTTGCGCTTTGGGGCGTTTCCTGTCGCGGGCGCTAGGCCTACCCACACAAGTGAGGTATCATTTTTATCGGGAGACTTGGGGGAACACTGGTTGGAAGGAAATTTGTGGCCCCTCTCAGATTCCAGAACTTTCTGCCACAGAAATGTGAGGAACATGTGTTTTTTTAGCCAAATTTTGAGGTTTGCAAAGGATTCTGGGTAACAGAACCTGGTCCGAGCCCCGCAAGTCACCCCATCTTGGATTCCTCTAGATCTCTAGTTTTCAGAAATGCACAGGTTTGGTAGGTTTCCCTAGGTGCCGGCTGAGATAGAGGCCAAAATCTACAGGTAGGCACTTCGCAAAAAACACCTCTGTTTTCTTCCAAAAATTTGGATGTGTCCACGTTGCGCTTTGGGGCGTTTCCTGTCGCGGGCGATAGGCCTACCCACACAAGTGAGGTATCATTTTTATCGGGAGACTTGGGGGAACGCTGGGTGGAAGGAAATTTGTGGCTCCTCTCAGATTCCAGAACTTTCTGCCACAGAAATGTGAGGAACATGTGTTTTTTTAGCCAAAGTTTGAGGTTTGCAAAGGATTCTGGGTAACAGAACCTGGTCCGAGCCCCGCAAGTCACCCCATCTTGGATTCCCCTAGGTCTCTAGTTTTCAGAAATGCACAGGTTTGGTAGGTTTCCCTATGTGCTGGCTGAGATAGAGGCCAAAATCTACAGGTAGGCACTTTGCAAAAAACACCTCTGTTTTCTTCCAAAAATTTGGATGTGTCCACGTTGCGCTTTGGGGCGTTTCCTGTCGCGGGCGCTAGGCCTACCCACACAAGTGAGGTATCATTTTTATCGGGAGACTTGGGGGAACACTGGTTGGAAGGAAATTTGTGGCCCCTCTCAGATTCCAGAACTTTCTGCCACAGAAATGTGAGGAACATGTGTTTTTTTAGCCAAATTTTGAGGTTTGCAAAGAATTCTGGGTAACGGAACCTGGTCCGAGCCCCGCAAGTCACCCCATCTTGGATTCCCCTAGGTCTCTAATTTTCAGAAATGCACAGGTTTGGTAGGTTTCCCTATGTGCCGGCTGAGATAGAGGCCAAAATCTACAGGTAGGCACTTCGCAAAAAACACCTTTGTTTTCTTCCAAAAATGTGGATGTGTCCACGTTGCGCTTTGGGGCGTTTCCTGTCGCGGGCGCTAGGCCTACCCACACAAGTGAGGTATCATTTTTATCGGGAGACTTGGGGGAACGCTGGATGGATGGAAATTTGTGGCTCCTCTCAGATTCCAGAACTTTCTGCCACAGAAATGTGAGGAACATGTGTTTTTTTAGCCAAATTTTGAGGTTTGCAAAGGATTCTGGGTAACAGAACCTGGTCCGAGCCCCGCAAGTCACCCCATCTTGGATTCCCCTAGGTCTCTATGTTTCAGAAATGCACAGGTTTGGTAGGTTTCCCTATGTGCCGGCTGAGCTAGAGGCCAAAATCTACAGGTAGGCACTTCGCAAAAAACACCTCTGTTTTCTTCCAAAAATGTGGATGTGTCCACGTTGCGCTTTTTGGCATTTCCTGTCGCGGGCGCTAGGCCTACCCACACAAGTGAGGTATCATTTTTATCGGGAGACTTGGGGGAACGCTGGGTGGAAGGAAATTTGTGGCTGCTCTCAGATTCCAGAACTTTCTGCCACAGAAATGTGAGGAACATGTGTTTTTTTAGCCAAATTTTGAGGTTTGCAAAGGATTCTGGGTAACAGAACCTGGTCCGAGCCCCGCAAGTCACCCCATCTTGGATTCCCCTAGGTCTCTAGTTTTCAGAAATGCACAGGTTTGCTAGGTTTCCCTAGGTGCCGGCTGAGCTAGAGGCCAAAATCTACAGGTAGGCACTTCGCAAAAAACACCTCTGTTTTCTTCCAAAAATGTGGATGTGTCCACGTTGCGCTTTGGGGCGTTTCCTGTCGCGGGCACTAGGCCTACCCACACAAGTGAGGTATCATTTTTATCGGGAGACTTGGGGGAACGCTGGGTGGAAGGAAATTTGTGGCTCCTCTCAGATTCCAGAACTTTCTGCCACAGAAATGTGAGGAACATGTGTTTTTTTAGCCAAATCTTGAGGTTTGCAAAGGATTCTGGGTAACAGAATCTGGACCGAGCCCCGCAAGTCACCCCATCTTGGATTCCCCTAGGTCTCTAGTTTTCAGAAATGCACAGGTTTGGTAGGTTACCCTATGTGCCGGCTGAGATAGAGGCTAAAATCTACAGGTAGGCACTTCGCAAAAAACACCTCTGTTTTCTTCCAAAAATGTGGATGTGTCCACATTGCGCTTTGGGGCGTTTCCTGTCGCGGGCGCTAGGCCTACCCACACAAGTGAGGTATCATTTTTATCGGGAGACTTGGGGGAACGCTGGGTGGATGGAAATTTGTGGCTCCTCTCAGATTCCAGAACTTTCTGCCACAGAAATGTGAGGAACATGTGTTTTTTTAGCCAAATTTTGAGGTTTGCAAAGGATTCTGGGTAACAGAACCTGGTCCGAGCCCCGCAAGTCACCCAATCTTGGATTCCCCTACGTCTCTATGTTTCAGAAATGCACAGGTTTGGTAGGTTTCCCTAGGTGCCGGCTGAGCTAGAGGCCAAAATCTACAGGTAGGCACTTCGCAAAAAACACCTCTGTTTTCTTCCAAAAATGTGGATGTGTCCACGTGGCGCTTTGGGGCATTTCCTGTCGCGGGCGCTAGGCCTACCCACACAAGTGAGGTATCATTTTTATCGGGAGACTTGGGGGAACGCTGGGTGGAAGGAAATTTGTGGCTGCTCTCAGATTCCAGAACTTTCTGCCACAGAAATGTGAGGAACATGTGTTTTTTTAGCCAAATTTTGAGGTTTGCAAAGGATTCTGGGTAACAGAACCTGGTCCGAGCCCCGCAAGTCACCCCATCTTGGATTCCCCTAGGTCTCTAGTTTTCAGAAATGCACAGGTTTGCTAGGTTTCCCTAGGTGCCGGCTGAGCTAGAGGCCAAAATCTACAGGTAGGCACTTCGCAAAAAACACCTCTGTTTTCTTCCAAAAATGTGGATGTGTCCACGTTGCGCTTTGGGGCGTTTCCTGTCGCGGGCGCTAGGCCTACCCACACAAGTGAGGTATCATTTTTATCGGGAGACTTGGGGGAACGCTGTGTGGAAGGAAATTTGTGGCTCCTCTCAGATTCCAGAACTTTCTGCCACAGAAATGTGAGGAACATGTGTTTTTTTAGCCAAATTTTGAGGTTTGCAAAGGATTCTGGGTAACATAATCTGGACCGAGCCCCGCAAGTCACCCCATCTTGGATTCCTCTAGATCTCTAGTTTTCAGAAATGCACAGGTTTGGAAGGTTTCCCTAGGTGCCGATTGAGCTAGAGGCCAAAATCTAAAGGGAGGCACTTCGCCAAAAACACCTCTGTTTTCTTCAAAAAATTTGGATGTGTCCAGGTTGCGCTTTGGGGCGTTTCCTGTCGCGGGCGCTAGGCCTACCCACACAAGTGAGGTATCATTTTTATCGGGAGACTTGGGGGAATGCTGGTTCGAAGGAAATTTGTGGCTCCTCTCAGACTCCAGAACTTTCTGCCACAGAAATGTGAGGAACATGTGTTTTTTTAGCCAAATTTTGAGGTTTGCAAAGGATTCTGGGTAACGGAACCTGGTCCGAGCCCCGCAAGGTACCCCATCTTGGATTCCCCTAGGTCTCTAGTTTTCAGAAATGCACAGGTTTGGTAGGTTTCCCTATGTGCCGGCTGAGATAGAGGCCAAAATCTACAGGTAGGCACTTCGCAAAAAACACCTCTGTTTTCTTCCAAAAATTTGGATGTGTCCACGTTGCGCTTTGGGGCGTTTCCTGTCGCGGGCGCTAGGCCTACACACAAGTGAGGTATCATTTTTATCGGGAGACTTGGGGGAACGCTGGGTGGAAGGAAATTTGTGGCTCTTCTCAGATTCCAGAACTTTCTGCCACAGAAATGTGAGTAACATGTGTTTTTTTAGCCAAATTTTGAGGTTTGCAAAGGATTCTGGGTAACAGAACCTGGTCCGAGCCCCGTAAGTCTCCCCATCTTGGATTCCCCTAGGTCTCTATGTTTCAGAAATGCACTGGTTTGGTAGGTTTCCCTAGGTGCCGGCTGAGATAGAGGCCAAAATCTACAGGTAGGCACTTCGCAAAAAACACCTCTGTTTTCTTCCAAAAATTTGGATGTGTCCACGTTGCGCTTTGGGGCGTTTCCTGTCGCGGGCGATAGGCCTACCCACACAAGTGAGGTATCATTTTTATCCGGAGACTTTAGGGAACGCTGGGTGGAAGGAAATTTGTGGCTCTTCTCAGATTCCAGAACTTTCTGCCACAGAAATGTGAGTAACATGTGTTTTTTTAGCCGAATTTTGAGGTTTGCAAAGGATTCTGGGTAACAGAACCTGGTCCGAGCCCCGCAAGTCACCCCATCTTGGATTCCCGTAGGTCTCTAGTTTTCAGAAATGCACAGGTTTGGTAGGTTTCCCTAGGTGCCGGCTGAGCTAGAGGCAAAAATCTACAGGTAGGCACTTTGCAAAAAACACCTCTGTTTTCTTCCAAAAATGTGGATGTGTCCACGTTGCGCTTTGGGGCGTTTCCTGTCGCGGGCGCTAGGCCTACCCACACAAGTGAGGTATCATTTTTATCGGGAGACTTGGGGGAACACTGGTTGGAAGGAAATTTGTGGCTCCTCTCAGATTCCAGAACTTTCTGCCACAGAAATGTGAGGAACATGTGTTTTTTTAGCCAAATTTTGAGGTTTGCAAAGGATTCTGGGTAACAGAACCTGGTCCGAGCCCCGCAAGTCACCCCATCTTGGATTCCTCTAGATCTCTAGTTTTCAGAAACGCACAGGTTTGGTAGGTTTCCCTAGGTGCCGGCTGAGATAGAGGCCAAAATCTACAGGTAGGCACTTCGCAAAAAACACCTCTGTTTTCTTCCAAAAATTTGGATGTGTCCACGTTGCGCTTTGGGGCGTTTCCTGTCGCGGGCGATAGGCCTACCCACACAAGTGAGGTATCATTTTTATCGGGAGACTTGGGGGAACGCTGGGTGGAAGGAAATTTGTGGCTCCTCTCAGATTCCAGAACTTTCTGCCACAGAAATGTGAGGAACATGTGTTTTTTTAGCCAAAGTTTGAGGTTTGCAAAGGATTCTGGGTAACAGAACCTGGTCCGAGCCCCGCAAGTCACCCCATCTTGGATTCCCCTAGGTCTCTAGTTTTCAGAAATGCACAGGTTTGGTAGGTTTCCCTCGGTGCCGGCTGAGCTAGAGGCCAAAATCTACAGGTAGGCACTTTGCAAAAAACACCTCTGTTTTCTTCCAAAAATTTGGATGTGTCCACGTTGCGCTTTGGGGCGTTTCCTGTCGCGGGCGCTAGGCCTACCCACACAAGTGAGGTATCATTTTTATCGGGAGACTTGGGGGAACACTGGTTGGAAGGAAATTTGTGGCCCCTCTCAGATTCCAGAATTTTCTGCCACAGAAATGTGAGGAACATGTGTTTTTTTAGCCAAATTTTGAGGTTTGCAAAGAATTCTGGGTAACGGAACCTGGTCCGAGCCCCGCAAGTCACCCCATCTTGGATTCCCCTAGGTCTCTAATTTTCAGAAATGCACAGGTTTGGTAGGTTTCCCTATGTGCCGGCTGAGATAGAGGCCAAAATCTACAGGTAGGCACTTCGCAAAAAACACCTTTGTTTTCTTCCAAAAATGTGGATGTGTCCACGTTGCGCTTTGGGGCGTTTCCTGTCGCGGGCGCTAGGCCTACCCACACAAGTGAGGTATCATTTTTATCGGGAGACTTGGGGGAACGCTGGATGGATGGAAATTTGTGGCTCCTCTCAGATTCCAGAACTTTCTGCCACAGAAATGTGAGGAACATGTGTTTTTTTAGCCAAATTTTGAGGTTTGCAAAGGATTCTGGGTAACAGAACCTGGTCCGAGCCCCGCAAGTCACCCCATCTTGGATTCCCCTAGGTCTCTATGTTTCAGAAATGCACAGGTTTGGTAGGTTTCCCTATGTGCCGGCTGAGCTAGAGGCCAAAATCTACAGGTAGGCACTTCGCAAAAAACACCTCTGTTTTCTTCCAAAAATGTGGATGTGTCCACGTTGCGCTTTTTGGCATTTCCTGTCGCGGGCGCTAGGCCTACCCACACAAGTGAGGTATCATTTTTATCGGGATACTTGGGGGAACGCTGGGTGGAAGGAAATTTGTGGCTGCTCTCAGATTCCAGAACTTTCTGCCACAGAAATGAAAGGAACATGTGTTTTTTTAGCCAAATTTTGAGGTTTGCAAAGGATTCTGGGTAACAGAACCTGGTCCGAGCCCCGCAAGTCACCCCATCTTGGATTCCCCTAGGTCTCTAGTTTTCAGAAATGCACAGGTTTGCTAGGTTTCCCTAGGTGCCGGCTGAGCTAGAGGCCAAAATCTACAGGTAGGCACTTCGCAAAAAACACCTCTGTTTTCTTCCAAAAATTTGGATGTGTCCACGTTGCGCTTTGGGGCGTTTCCTGTCGCGGGCGCTAGGCCTACACACAAGTGAGGTATCATTTTTATCGGGAGACTTGGGGGAACGCTGGGTGGAAGGAAATTTGTGGCTCTTCTCAGATTCCAGAACTTTCTGCCACAGAAATGTGAGTAACATGTGTTTTTTTAGCCAAATTTTGAGGTTTGCAAAGGATTCTGGGTAACAGAACCTGGTCCGAGCCCCGTAAGTCTCCCCATCTTGGATTCCCCTAGGTCTCTATGTTTCAGAAATGCACTGGTTTGGTAGGTTTCCCTAGGTGCCGGCTGAGATAGAGGCCAAAATCTACAGGTAGGCACTTCGCAAAAAACACCTCTGTTTTCTTCCAAAAATTCGGATGTGTCCACGTTGCGCTTTGGGGCGTTTCCTGTCGCGGGCGATAGGCCTACCCACACAAGTGAGGTATCATTTTTATCCGGAGACTTTAGGGAACGCTGGGTGGAAGGAAATTTGTGGCTCTTCTCAGATTCCAGAACTTTCTGCCACAGAAATGTGAGTAACATGTGTTTTTTTAGCCGAATTTTGAGGTTTGCAAAGGATTCTGGGTAACAGAACCTGGTCCGAGCCCCGCAAGTCACCCCATCTTGGATTCCCGTAGGTCTCTAGTTTTCAGAAATGCACAGGTTTGGTAGGTTTCCCTAGGTGCCGGCTGAGCTAGAGGCAAAAATCTACAGGTAGGCACTTTGCAAAAAACACCTCTGTTTTCTTCCAAAAATGTGGATGTGTCCACGTTGCGCTTTGGGGCGTTTCCTGTCGCGGGCGCTAGGCCTACCCACACAAGTGAGGTATCATTTTTATCGGGAGACTTGGGGGAACACTGGTTGGAAGGAAATTTGTGGCTCCTCTCAGATTCCAGAACTTTCTGCCACAGAAATGTGAGGAACATGTGTTTTTTTAGCCAAATTTTGAGGTTTGCAAAGGATTCTGGGTAACAGAACCTGGTCCGAGCCCCGCAAGTCACCCCATCTTGGATTCCTCTAGATCTCTAGTTTTCAGAAATGCACAGGTTTGGTAGGTTTCCCTAGGTGCCGGCTGAGATAGAGGCCAAAATCTACAGGTAGGCACTTCGCAAAAAACACCTCTGTTTTCTTCCAAAAATTTGGATGTGTCCACGTTGCGCTTTGGGGCGTTTCCTGTCGCGGGCGATAGGCCTACCCACACAAGTGAGGTATCATTTTTATCGGGAGACTTGGGGGAACGCTGGGTGGAAGGAAATTTGTGGCTCCTCTCAGATTCCAGAACTTTCTGCCACAGAAATGTGAGGAACATGTGTTTTTTTAGCCAAAGTTTGAGGTTTGCAAAGGATTCTGGGTAACAGAACCTGGTCCGAGCCCCGCAAGTCACCCCATCTTGGATTCCCCTAGGTCTCTAGTTTTCAGAAATGCACAGGTTTGGTAGGTTTCCCTCGGTGCCGGCTGAGCTAGAGGCCAAAATCTAGAGGTAGGCACTTTGCAAAAAACACCTCTGTTTTCTTCCAAAAATTTGGATGTGTCCACGTTGCGCTTTGGGGCGTTTCCTGTCGCGGGCGCTAGGCCTACCCACACAAGTGAGGTATCATTTTTATCGGGAGACTTGGGGGAACACTGGTTGGAAGGAAATTTGTGGCCCCTCTCAGATTCCAGAACTTTCTGCCACAGAAATGTGAGGAACATGTGTTTTTTTAGCCAAATTTTGAGGTTTGCAAAGAATTCTGGGTAACGGAACCTGGTCCGAGCCCCGCAAGTCACCCCATCTTGGATTCCCCTAGGTCTCTAATTTTCAGAAATGCACAGGTTTGGTAGGTTTCCCTATGTGCCGGCTGAGATAGAGGCCAAAATCTACAGGTAGGCACTTCGCAAAAAACACCTTTGTTTTCTTCCAAAAATGTGGATGTGTCCACGTTGCGCTTTGGGGCGTTTCCTGTCGCGGGCGCTAGGCCTACCCACACAAGTGAGGTATCATTTTTATCGGGAGACTTGGGGGAACGCTGGATGGATGGAAATTTGTGGCTCCTCTCAGATTCCAGAACTTTCTGCCACAGAAATGTGAGGAACATGTGTTTTTTTAGCCAAATTTTGAGGTTTGCAAAGGATTCTGGGTAACAGAACCTGGTCCGAGCCCCGCAAGTCACCCCATCTTGGATTCCCCTAGGTCTCTATGTTTCAGAAATGCACAGGTTTGGTAGGTTTCCCTATGTGCCGGCTGAGCTAGAGGCCAAAATCTACAGGTAGGCACTTCGCAAAAAACACCTCTGTTTTCTTCCAAAAATGTGGATGTGTCCACGTTGCGCTTTTTGGCATTTCCTGTCGCGGGCGCTAGGCCTACCCACACAAGTGAGGTATCATTTTTATCGGGATACTTGGGGGAACGCTGGGTGGAAGGAAATTTGTGGCTGCTCTCAGATTCCAGAACTTTCTGCCACAGAAATGAAAGGAACATGTGTTTTTTTAGCCAAATTTTGAGGTTTGCAAAGGATTCTGGGTAACAGAACCTGGTCCGAGCCCCGCAAGTCACCCCATCTTGGATTCCCCTAGGTCTCTAGTTTTCAGAAATGCACAGGTTTGCTAGGTTTCCCTAGGTGCCGGCTGAGCTAGAGGCCAAAATCTACAGGTAGGCACTTCGCAAAAAACACCTCTGTTTTCTTCCAAAAATGTGGATGTGTCCACGTTGCGCTTTGGGGCGTTTCCTGTCGCGGGCACTAGGCCTACCCACACAAGTGAGGTATCATTTTTATCGGGAGACTTGGGGGAACGCTGTGTGGAAGGAAATTTGTGGCTCCTCTCAGATTCCAGAACTTTCTGCCACAGAAATGTGAGGAACATGTGTTTTTTTAGCCAAATTTTGAGGTTTGCAAAGGATTCTGGGTAACAGAATCTGGACCGAGCCCCGCAAGTCACCCCATCTTGGATTCCCCTAGGTCTCTAGTTTTCAGAAATGCACAGGTTTGGTAGGTTACCCTATGTGCCGGCTGAGATAGAGGCTAAAATCTACAGGTAGGCACTTCGCAAAAAACACCTCTGTTTTCTTCCAAAAATTTGGATGTGTCCACGTTGCGCTTTGGGGCGTTTCCTGTCGCGGGCGCTAGGCCTACCCACACAAGTGAGGTATCATTTTTATCGGGAGACTTGGGGGAACGCTGGGTGGATGGAAATTTGTGGCTCCTCTCAGATTCCAGAACTTTCTGCCACAGAAATGTGAGGAACATGTGTTTTTTTAGCCAAATTTTGAGGTTTGCAAAGGATTCTGGGTAACAGAACCTGGTCCGAGCCCCGCAAGTCACCCCATCTTGGATTCCCCTACGTCTCTATGTTTCAGAAATGCACAGGTTTGGTAGGTTTCCCTAGGTGCCGGCTGAGCTAGAGGCCAAAATCTACAGCTAGGCACTTCGCAAAAAACACCTCTGTTTTCTTCCAAAAATGTGGATGTGTCCACGTGGCGCTTTGGGGCATTTCCTGTCGCGGGCGCTATGCCTACCCACACAAGTGAGGTATCATTTTTATCGGGAGACTTGGGGGAACGCTGGGTGGAAGGAAATTTGTGGCTGCTCTCAGATTCCAGAACTTTCTGCCACAGAAATGTGAGGAACATGTGTTTTTTTAGCCAAATTTTGAGGTTTGCAAAGGATTCTGGGTAACAGAACCTGGTCCGAGCCCCGCAAGTCACCCCATCTTGGATTCCCCTAGGTCTCTAGTTTTCAGAAATGCACAGGTTTGCTAGGTTTCCCTAGGTGCCGGCTGAGCTAGAGGCCAAAATCTACAGGTAGGCACTTCGCAAAAAACACCTCTGTTTTCTTCCAAAAATGTGGATGTGTCCACGTTGCGCTTTGGGGCGTTTCCTGTCGCGGGCGCTAGGCCTACCCACACAAGTGAGGTATCATTTTTATCGGGAGACTTGGGGGAATGCTGGTTCGAAGGAAATTTGTGGCTCCTCTCAGACTCCAGAACTTTCTGCCACAGAAATGTGAGGAACATGTGTTTTTTTAGCCAAATTTTGAGGTTTGCAAAGGATTCTGGGTAACGGAACCTGGTCCGAGCCCTGCAAGTCACCCCATCTTGGATTCCCCTAGGTCTCTAGTTTTCAGAAATGCACAGGTTTGGTAGGTTTCCCTATGTGCCGGCTGAGATAGAGGCCAAAATCTACAGGTAGGCACTTCGCAAAAAACACCTCTGTTTTCTTCCAAAAATTTGGATGTGTCCACGTTGCGCTGTGGGGCGTTTCCTGTCGCGGGCGCTAGGCCTACACACAAGTGAGGTATCATTTTTATCGGGAGACTTGGGGGAACGCTGGGTGGAAGGAAATTTGTGGCTCTTCTCAGATTCCAGAACTTTCTGCCACAGAAATGAGTAACATGTGTTTTTTTAGCCGAATTTTGAGGTTTGCAAAGGATTCTGGGTAACAGAACCTGGTCCGAGCCCCGCAAGTCTCCCCATCTTGGATTCCCCTAGGTCTCTATGTTTCAGAAATGCACTGGTTTGGTACGTTTCCCTAGGTGCCGGCTGAGATAGAGGCCAAAATCTACAGGTAGGCACTTCGCAAAAAACACCTCTGTTTTCTTCCAAAAATTTGGATGTGTCCACGTTGCGCTTTGGGGCGTTTCCTGTCGCGGGCGATAGGCCTACCCACACAAGTGAGGTATCATTTTTATCCGGAGACTTTAGGGAACGCTGGGTGGAAGGAAATTTGTGGCTCCTCTCAGATTCCAGAACTTTCTGCCACAGAAATGTGAGGAACATTTGTTTTTTTAGCCAAAGTTTGAGGTTTGCAAAGGATTCTGGGTAACAGAACCTGGTCCGAGCCCCGCAAGTCACCCCATCTTGGATTCCCGTAGGTCTCTAGTTTTCAGAAATGCACAGGTTTGGTAGGTTTCCCTAGGTGCCGGCTGAGCTAGAGGCAAAAATCTACAGGTAGGCACTTTGCAAAAAACACCTCTGTTTTCTTCCAAAAATGTGGATGTGTCCACGTTGCGCTTTGGGGCGTTTCCTGTCGCGGGCGCTAGGCCTACCCACACAAGTGAGGTATCATTTTTATCGGCAGACTTGGGGGAACACTGGTTGGAAGGAAATTTGTGGCTCCTCTCAGATTCCAGAACTTTCTGCCACAGAAATGTGAGGAACATGTGTTTTTTTAGCCAAATTTTGAGGTTTGCAAAGGATTCTGGGTAACAGAACCTGGTCCGAGCCCCGCAAGTCACCCCATCTTGGATTCCTCTAGATCTCTAGTTTTCAGAAATGCACAGGTTTGGTAGGTTTCCCTAGGTGCCGGCTGAGCTAGAGGCCAAAATCTACAGGTAGGCACTTCGCCAAAAACAACTCTGTTTTCTTCCAAAAATTTGGATGTGTCCAGGTTGCGCTTTGGGGCGTTTCCTGTCGCGGGCGCTAGGCCTACCCACACAAGTGAGGTATCATTTTTATCGGGAGACTTGGGGGAATGCTGGTTCGAAGGAAATTTGTGGCTCCTCTCAGATTCCAGAACTTTCTGCCACAGAAATGTGAGGAACATGTGTTTTTTTAGCCAAATTTTGAGGTTTGCAAAGGATTCTGGGTAACGGAACCTGGTCCGAGCCCCGCAAGTCACCCCATCTTGGATTCCCCTAGGTCTCTAGTTTTCAGAAATGCACAGGTTTGGTAGGTTTCCCTATGTGCCGGCTGAGATAGAGGCCAAAATCTACAGGTAGGCACTTCGCAAAAAACACCTCTGTTTTCTTCCAAAAATTTGGAGGTGTCCACGTTGCGCTTTGGGGCGTTTCCTGTCGCGGGCGCTAGGCCTACACACAAGTGAGGTATCATTTTTATCGGGAGACTTGGGGGAACGCTGGGTGGAAGGAAATTTGTGGCTCCTCTCAGATTCCAGAACTTTCTGCCACAGAAATGTGAGGAACATGTGTTTTTTTAGCCAAATTTTGAGGTTTGCAAAGGATTCTGGGTAACAGAACCTGGTCCGAGCACCGCAAGTCACCCCATCTTGGATTCCCCTAGGTCTCTATGTTTCAGAAATGCACTGGTTTGGTAGGTTTCCCTAGGTGCCGGCTGAGATAGAGGCCAAAATCTACAGGTAGGCACTTCGCAAAAAACACCTCTGTTTTCTTCCAAAAATTTGGATGTGTCCACGTTGCGCTTTGGGGCGTTTTCTGTTGCGGGCGATAGGCCTACCCACACAAGTGAGGTATCATTTTTATCGGGAGACTTGGGGGAACGCTGGGTGGAAGGAAATGTGTGGCTCCTCTCACATTCCAGAACTTTCTGCCACAGAAATGTGAGGAACATGTGTTTTTTTAGCCAAATTTTGAGGTTTGCAAAGATTTCTGGGTTACGGAACCTGGTCCGAGCCCCGCAAATCACCCCATCTTGGATTCCCCTAGGTCTCTATTTTTCAGAAATGCACAGGTTTGGTAGGTTTCCCTAGGTGCCGGCTGAGCTAGAGGCCAAAATCTACAGGTAGGCACTTTGCAAAAAACACCTCTGTTTTCTTCCAAAAATTTGGATGTGTCCATGTTGCGCTTTGGGGCGTTTCCTGTCGCGGGCGCTAGGCCTACCCACACAAGTGAGGTATCATTTTTATCGGGAGACTTGGGGGAACACTGGTTGGAAGGAAATTTGTGGCTCCTCTCAGATTCCAGAACTTTCTGCCACAGAAATGTGAGGAACATGTGTTTTTTTAGCCAAATTTTGAGGTTTGCAAAGAATTCTGGGTAACGGAACCTGGTCCGAGCCCCACAAGTCACCCCATCTTGGATTCCCCTAGGTCTCTAGTTTTCAGAAATGCACAGGTTTGGTAGGTTTCCCTATGTGCCGGCTGAGATAGAGGCCAAAATCTACAGGTAGGCACTTCGCAAAAAACACCTCTGTTTTCTTCCAAAAATGTGGATGTGTCCACGTTGCGCTTTGGGGCATTTCCTGTCGCGGGCGCTAGGCCTACCCACACAAGTGAGGTATCATTTTTATCGGGAGACTTGGGGGAACGCTGGGTGGAAGGAAATGTGTGGCTCCTCTCACATTCCAGAACTTTCTGCCACAGAAATGTGAGTAACATGTGTTTTTTTAGCCGAATTTTGAGGTTTGCAAAGGATTCTGGGTAACAGAACCTGGTCCGAGCCCCGCAAGTCACCCCATCTTGGATTCCCGTAGGTCTCTAGTTTTCAGAAATGCACAGGTTTGGTAGGTTTCCCTAGGTGCCGGCTGAGCTAGAGGCAAAAATCTACAGGTAGGCACTTTGCAAAAAACACCTCTGTTTTCTTCCAAAAATGTGG
This sequence comes from Pleurodeles waltl, assembly GCF_031143425.1. Taxonomy (NCBI): domain Eukaryota; kingdom Metazoa; phylum Chordata; class Amphibia; order Caudata; family Salamandridae; genus Pleurodeles; species Pleurodeles waltl. The sequence continues at coordinate 884,832 of NW_027149829.1, forward strand.
ATGTGTCCACGTTGCGCTTTGGGGCGTTTCCTGTCGCGGGCGCTAGGCCTACCCACACAAGTGAGGTATCATTTTTATCGGGAGACTTGGGGGAACACTGGTTGGAAGGAAATTTGTGGCTCCTCTCAGATTCCAGAACTTTCTGCCACAGAAATGTGAGGAACATGTGTTTTTTTAGCCAAATTTTGAGGTTTGCAAAGGATTCTGGGTAACAGAACCTGGTCCGAGCCCCGCAAGTCACCCCATCTTGGATTCCTCTAGATCTCTAGTTTTCAGAAATGCACAGGTTTGGTAGGTTTCCCTAGGTGCCGGCTGAGATAGAGGCCAAAATCTACAGGTAGGCACTTCGCAAAAAACACCTCTGTTTTCTTCCAAAAATTTGGATGTGTCCACGTTGCGCTTTGGGGCGTTTCCTGTCGCGGGCGATAGGCCTACCCACACAAGTGAGGTATCATTTTTATCGGGAGACTTGGGGGAACGCTGGGTGGAAGGAAATTTGTGGCTCCTCTCAGATTCCAGAACTTTCTGCCACAGAAATGTGAGGAACATGTGTTTTTTTAGCCAAAGTTTGAGGTTTGCAAAGGATTCTGGGTAACAGAACCTGGTCCGAGCCCCGCAAGTCACCCCATCTTGGATTCCCCTAGGTCTCTAGTTTTCAGAAATGCACAGGTTTGGTAGGTTTCCCTCGGTGCCGGCTGAGCTAGAGGCCAAAATCTACAGGTAGGCACTTTGCAAAAAACACCTCTGTTTTCTTCCAAAAATTTGGATGTGTCCACGTTGCGCTTTGGGGCGTTTCCTGTCGCGGGCGCTAGGCCTACCCACACAAGTGAGGTATCATTTTTATCGGGAGACTTGGGGGAACACTGGTTGGAAGGAAATTTGTGGCCCCTCTCAGATTCCAGAACTTTCTGCCACAGAAATGTGAGGAACATGTGTTTTTTTAGCCAAATTTTGAGGTTTGCAAAGAATTCTGGGTAACGGAACCTGGTCCGAGCCCCGCAAGTCACCCCATCTTGGATTCCCCTAGGTCTCTAATTTTCAGAAATGCACAGGTTTGGTAGGTTTCCCTATGTGCCGGCTGAGATAGAGGCCAAAATCTACAGGTAGGCACTTCGCAAAAAACACCTTTGTTTTCTTCCAAAAATGTGGATGTGTCCACGTTGCGCTTTGGGGCGTTTCCTGTCGTGGGCGCTAGGCCTACCCACACAAGTGAGGTATCATTTTTATCGGGAGACTTGGGGGAACGCTGGATGGATGGAAATTTGTGGCTCCTCTCAGATTCCAGAACTTTCTGCCACAGAAATGTGAGGAACATGTGTTTTTTTAGCCAAATTTTGAGGTTTGCAAAGGATTCTGGGTAACAGAACCTGGTCCGAGCCCCGCAAGTCACCCCATCTTGGATTCCCCTAGGTCTCTATGTTTCAGAAATGCACAGGTTTGGTAGGTTTCCCTATGTGCCGGCTGAGCTAGAGGCCAAAATCTACAGGTAGGCACTTCGCAAAAAACACCTCTGTTTTCTTCCAAAAATGTGGATGTGTCCACGTTGCGCTTTTTGGCATTTCCTGTCGCGGGCGCTAGGCCTACCCACACAAGTGAGGTATCATTTTTATCGGGAGACTTGGGGGAACGCTGGGTGGAAGGAAATTTGTGGCTGCTCTCAGATTCCAGAACTTTCTGCCACAGAAATGTGAGGAACATGTGTTTTTTTAGCCAAATTTTGAGGTTTGCAAAGGATTCTGGGTAACAGAACCTGGTCCGAGCCCCGCAAGTCACCCCATCTTGGATTCCCCTAGGTCTCTAGTTTTCAGAAATGCACAGGTTTGCTAGGTTTCCCTAGGTGCCGGCTGAGCTAGAGGCCAAAATCTACAGGTAGGCACTTCGCAAAAAACACCTCTGTTTTCTTCCAAAAATGTGGATGTGTCCACGTTGCGCTTTGGGGCGTTTCCTGTCGCGGGCACTAGGCCTACCCACACAAGTGAGGTATCATTTTTATCGGGAGACTTGGGGGAACGCTGGGTGGAAGGAAATTTGTGGCTCCTCTCAGATTCCAGAACTTTCTGCCACAGAAATGTGAGGAACATGTGTTTTTTTAGCCAAATTTTGAGGTTTGCAAAGGATTCTGGGTAACAGAATCTGGACCGAGCCCCGCAAGTCACCCCATCTTGGATTCCCCTAGGTCTCTAGTTTTCAGAAATGCACAGGTTTGGTAGGTTACCCTATGTGCCGGCTGAGATAGAGGCTAAAATCTACAGGTAGGCACTTCGCAAAAAACACCTCTGTTTTCTTCCAAAAATTTGGATGTGTCCACGTTGCGCTTTGGGGCGTTTCCTGTCGCGGGCGCTAGGCCTACCCACACAAGTGAGGTATCATTTTTATCGGGAGACTTGGGGGAACGCTGGGTGGATGGAAATTTGTGGCTCCTCTCAGATTCCAGAACTTTCTGCCACAGAAATGTGAGGAACATGTGTTTTTTTAGCCAAATTTTGAGGTTTGCAAAGGATTCTGGGTAACAGAACCTGGTCCGAACCCCGCAAGTCACCCCATCTTGGATTCCCCTACGTCTCTATGTTTCAGAAATGCACAGGTTTGGTAGGTTTCCCTAGGTGCCGGCTGAGCTAGAGGCCAAAATCTACAGCTAGGCACTTCGCAAAAAACACCTCTGTTTTCTTCCAAAAATGTGGATGTGTCCACGTGGCGCTTTGGGGCATTTCCTGTCGCGGGCGCTATGCCTACCCACACAAGTGAGGTATCATTTTTATCGGGAGACTTGGGGGAACGCTGGGTGGAAGGAAATTTGTGGCTGCTCTCAGATTCCAGAACTTTCTGCCACAGAAATGTGAGGAACATGTGTTTTTTTAGCCAAATTTTGAGGTTTGCAAAGGATTCTGGGTAACAGAACCTGGTCCGAGCCCCGCAAGTCACCCCATCTTGGATTCCCCTAGGTCTCTAGTTTTCAGAAATGCACAGGTTTGCTAGGTTTCCCTAGGTGCCGGCTGAGCTAGAGGCCAAAATCTACAGGTAGGCACTTCGCAAAAAACACCTCTGTTTTCTTCCAAAAATGTGTATGTGTCCACGTTGCGCTTTGGGGCGTTTCCTGTCGCGGGCGCTAGGCCTACCCACACAAGTGAGGTATCATTTTTATCGGGAGACTTGGGGGAATGCTGGTTCGAAGGAAATTTGTGGCTCCTCTCAGACTCCAGAACTTTCTGCCACAGAAATGTGAGGAACATGTGTTTTTTTAGCCAAATTTTGAGGTTTGCAAAGGATTCTGGGTAACGGAACCTGGTCCGAGCCCTGCAAGTCACCCCATCTTGGATTCCCCTAGGTCTCTAGTTTTCAGAAATGCACAGGTTTGGTAGGTTTCCCTATGTGCCGGCTGAGATAGAGGCCAAAATCTACAGGTAGGCACTTCGCAAAAAACACCTCTGTTTTCTTCCAAAAATTTGGATGTGTCCACGTTGCGCTTTGGGGCGTTTCCTGTCGCGGGCGCTAGGCCTACACACAAGTGAGGTATCATTTTTATCGGGAGACTTGGGGGAACGCTGGGTGGAAGGAAATTTGTGGCTCTTCTCAGATTCCAGAACTTTCTGCCACAGAAATGAGTAACATGTGTTTTTTTAGCCGAATTTTGAGGTTTGCAAAGGATTCTGGGTAACAGAACCTGGTCCGAGCCCCGCAAGTCTCCCCATCTTGGATTCCCCTAGGTCTCTATGTTTCAGAAATGCACTGGTTTGGTACGTTTCCCTAGGTGCCGGCTGAGATAGAGGCCAAAATCTACAGGTAGGCACTTCGCAAAAAACACCTTTGTTTTCTTCCAAAAATGTGGATGTGTCCACGTTGCGCTTTGGGGCGTTTCCTGTCGCGGGCGCTAGGCCTACCCACACAAGTGAGGTATCATTTTTATCGGGAGACTTGGGGGAACGCTGGATGGATGGAAATTTGTGGCTCCTCTCAGATTCCAGAACTTTCTGCCACAGAAATGTGAGGAACATGTGTTTTTTTAGCCAAATTTTGAGGTTTGCAAAGGATTCTGGGTAACAGAACCTGGTCCGAGCCCCGCAAGTCACCCCATCTTGGATTCCCCTAGGTCTCTATGTTTCAGAAATGCACAGGTTTGGTAGGTTTCCCTATGTGCCGGCTGAGCTAGAGGCCAAAATCTACAGGTAGGCACTTCGCAAAAAACACCTCTGTTTTCTTCCAAAAATGTGGATGTGTCCACGTTGCGCTTTTTGGCATTTCCTGTCGCGGGCGCTAGGCCTACCCACACAAGTGAGGTATCATTTTTATCGGGAGACTTGGGGGAACGCTGGGTGGAAGGAAATTTGTGGCTGCTCTCAGATTCCAGAACTTTCTGCCACAGAAATGTGAGGAACATGTGTTTTTTTAGCCAAATTTTGAGGTTTGCAAAGGATTCTGGGTAACAGAACCTGGTCCGAGCCCCGCAAGTCACCCCATCTTGGATTCCCCTAGGTCTCTAGTTTTCAGAAATGCACAGGTTTGCTAGGTTTCCCTAGGTGCCGGCTGAGCTAGAGGCCAAAATCTACAGGTAGGCACTTCGCAAAAAACACCTCTGTTTTCTTCCAAAAATGTGGATGTGTCCACGTTGCGCTTTGGGGCGTTTCCTGTCGCGGGCACTAGGCCTACCCACACAAGTGAGGTATCATTTTTATCGGGAGACTTGGGGGAACGCTGGGTGGAAGGAAATTTGTGGCTCCTCTCAGATTCCAGAACTTTCTGCCACAGAAATGTGAGGAACATGTGTTTTTTTAGCCAAATTTTGAGGTTTGCAAAGGATTCTGGGTAACAGAATCTGGACCGAGCCCCGCAAGTCACCCCATCTTGGATTCCCCTAGGTCTCTAGTTTTCAGAAATGCACAGGTTTGGTAGGTTACCCTATGTGCCGGCTGAGATAGAGGCTAAAATCTACAGGTAGGCACTTCGCAAAAAACACCTCTGTTTTCTTCCAAAAATTTGGATGTGTCCACGTTGCGCTTTGGGGCGTTTCCTGTCGCGGGCGCTAGGCCTACCCACACAAGTGAGGTATCATTTTTATCGGGAGACTTGGGGGAACGCTGGGTGGATGGAAATTTGTGGCTCCTCTCAGATTCCAGAACTTTCTGCCACAGAAATGTGAGGAACATGTGTTTTTTTAGCCAAATTTTGAGGTTTGCAAAGGATTCTGGGTAACAGAACCTGGTCCGAACCCCGCAAGTCACCCCATCTTGGATTCCCCTACGTCTCTATGTTTCAGAAATGCACAGGTTTGGTAGGTTTCCCTAGGTGCCGGCTGAGCTAGAGGCCAAAATCTACAGCTAGGCACTTCGCAAAAAACACCTCTGTTTTCTTCCAAAAATGTGGATGTGTCCACGTGGCGCTTTGGGGCATTTCCTGTCGCGGGCGCTATGCCTACCCACACAAGTGAGGTATCATTTTTATCGGGAGACTTGGGGGAACGCTGGGTGGAAGGAAATTTGTGGCTGCTCTCAGATTCCAGAACTTTCTGCCACAGAAATGTGAGGAACATGTGTTTTTTTAGCCAAATTTTGAGGTTTGCAAAGGATTCTGGGTAACAGAACCTGGTCCGAGCCCCGCAAGTCACCCCATCTTGGATTCCCCTAGGTCTCTAGTTTTCAGAAATGCACAGGTTTGCTAGGTTTCCCTAGGTGCCGGCTGAGCTAGAGGCCAAAATCTACAGGTAGGCACTTCGCAAAAAACACCTCTGTTTTCTTCCAAAAATGTGGATGTGTCCACGTTGCGCTTTGGGGCGTTTCCTGTCGCGGGCGCTAGGCCTACCCACACAAGTGAGGTATCATTTTTATCGGGAGACTTGGGGGAATGCTGGTTCGAAGGAAATTTGTGGCTCCTCTCAGACTCCAGAACTTTCTGCCACAGAAATGTGAGGAACATGTGTTTTTTTAGCCAAATTTTGAGGTTTGCAAAGGATTCTGGGTAACGGAACCTGGTCCGAGCCCTGCAAGTCACCCCATCTTGGATTCCCCTAGGTCTCTATGTTTCAGAAATGCACTGGTTTGGTACGTTTCCCTAGGTGCCGGCTGAGATAGAGGCCAAAATCTACAGGTAGGCACTTCGCAAAAAACACCTCTGTTTTCTTCCAAAAATTTGGATGTGTCCACGTTGCGCTTTGGGGCGTTTCCTGTCGCGGGCGATAGGCCTACCCACACAAGTGAGGTATCATTTTTATCCGGAGACTTTAGGGAACGCTGGGTGGAAGGAAATTTGTGGCTCCTCTCAGATTCCAGAACTTTCTGCCACAGAAATGTGAGGAACATTTGTTTTTTTAGCCAAAGTTTGAGGTTTGCAAAGGATTCTGGGTAACAGAACCTGGTCCGAGCCCCGCAAGTCACCCCATCTTGGATTCCCGTAGGTCTCTAGTTTTCAGAAATGCACAGGTTTGGTAGGTTTCCCTAGGTGCCGGCTGAGCTAGAGGCAAAAATCTACAGGTAGGCACTTTGCAAAAAACACCTCTGTTTTCTTCCAAAAATGTGGATGTGTCCACGTTGCGCTTTGGGGCGTTTCCTGTTGCGGGCGCTAGGCCTACCCACACAAGTGAGGTATCATTTTTATCGGCAGACTTGGGGGAACACTGGTTGGAAGGAAATTTGTGGCTTCTCTCAGATTCCAGAACTTTCTGCCACAGAAATGTGAGGAACATGTGTTTTTTTAGCCAAATTTTGAGGTTTGCAAAGGATTCTGGGTAACAGAACCTGGTCCGAGCCCCGCAAGTCACCCCATCTTGGATTCCTCTAGATCTCTAGTTTTCAGAAATGCACAGGTTTGGTAGGTTTCCCTAGGTGCCGGCTGAGCTAGAGGCCAAAATCTACAGGTAGGCACTTCGCCAAAAACAACTCTGTTTTCTTCCAAAAATTTGGATGTGTCCAGGTTGCGCTTTGGGGCGTTTCCTGTCGCGGGCGCTAGGCCTACCCACACAAGTGAGGTATCATTTTTATCGGGAGACTTGGGGGAATGCTGGTTCGAAGGAAATTTGTGGCTCCTCTCAGATTCCAGAACTTTCTGCCACAGAAATGTGAGGAACATGTGTTTTTTTAGCCAAATTTTGAGGTTTGCAAAGGATTCTGGGTAACGGAACCTGGTCCGAGCCCCGCAAGTCACCCCATCTTGGATTCCCCTAGGTCTCTAGTTTTCAGAAATGCACAGGTTTGGTAGGTTTCCCTATGTGCCGGCTGAGATAGAGGCCAAAATCTACAGGTAGGCACTTCGCAAAAAACACCTCTGTTTTCTTCCAAAAATTTGGAGGTGTCCACGTTGCGCTTTGGGGCGTTTCCTGTCGCGGGCGCTAGGCCTACACACAAGTGAGGTATCATTTTTATCGGGAGACTTGGGGGAACGCTGGGTGGAAGGAAATTTGTGGCTCCTCTCAGATTCCAGAACTTTCTGCCACAGAAATGTGAGGAACATGTGTTTTTTTAGCCAAATTTTGAGGTTTGCAAAGGATTCTGGGTAACAGAACCTGGTCCGAGCACCGCAAGTCACCCCATCTTGGATTCCCCTAGGTCTCTATGTTTCAGAAATGCACTGGTTTGGTAGGTTTCCCTAGGTGCCGGCTGAGATAGAGGCCAAAATCTACAGGTAGGCACTTCGCAAAAAACACCTCTGTTTTCTTCCAAAAATTTGGATGTGTCCACGTTGCGCTTTGGGGCGTTTTCTGTTGCGGGCGATAGGCCTACCCACACAAGTGAGGTATCATTTTTATCGGGAGACTTGGGGGAACGCTGGGTGGAAGGAAATGTGTGGCTCCTCTCACATTCCAGAACTTTCTGCCACAGAAATGTGAGGAACATGTGTTTTTTTAGCCAAATTTTGAGGTTTGCAAAGATTTCTGGGTAACGGAACCTGGTCCGAGCCCTGCAAATCACCCCATCTTGGATTCCCCTAGGTCTCTATTTTTCAGAAATGCACAGGTTTGGTAGGTTTCCCTAGGTGCCGGCTGAGCTAGAGGCCAAAATCTACAGGTAGGCACTTTGCAAAAAACACCTCTGTTTTCTTCCAAAAATTTGGATGTGTCCATGTTGCGCTTTGGGGCGTTTCCTGTCGCGGGCGCTAGGCCTACCCACACAAGTGAGGTATCATTTTTATCGGGAGACTTGGGGGAACACTGGTTGGAAGGAAATTTGTGGCTCCTCTCAGATTCCAGAACTTTCTGCCACAGAAATGTGAGGAACATGTGTTTTTTTAGCCAAATTTTGAGGTTTGCAAAGAATTCTGGGTAACGGAACCTGGTCCGAGCCCCGCAAGTCACCCCATCTTGGATTCCCCTAGGTCTCTAGTTTTCAGAAATGCACAGGTTTGGTAGGTTTCCCTATGTGCCGGCTGAGATAGAGGCCAAAATCTACAGGTAGGCACTTCGCAAAAAACACCTCTGTTTTCTTCCAAAAATGTGGATGTGTCCACGTTGCGCTTTGGGGCATTTCCTGTCGCGGGCGCTAGGCCTACCCACACAAGTGAGGTATCATTTTTATCGGGAGACTTGGGGGAACGCTGGATGGATGGAAATTTGTGGCTCCTCTCAGATTCCAGAACTTTCTGCCACAGAAATGTGAGGAACATGTGTTTTTTTAGCCAAATTTTGAGGTTTGCAAAGGATTCTGGGTAACAGAACCTGGTCCGAGCCCCGCAAGTCACCCCATCTTGGATTCCCCTAGGTCTCTATGTTTCAGAAATGCACAGGTTTGGTAGGTTTCCCTAGGTGCCGGCTGAGCTAGAGGCCAAAATCTACAGGTAGGCACTTCGCAAAAAACACCTCTGTTTTCTTCCAAAAATGTGGATGTGTCCACGTTGCGCTTTGGGGCATTTCCTGTCGCGGGCGCTAGGCCTACCCACACAAGTGAGGTATCATTTTTATCGGGAGACTTGGGGGAACGCTGGGTGGAAGGAAATTTGTGGCTGCTCTCAGATTCCAGAACTTTCTGCCACAGAAATGTGAGGAACATGTGTTTTTTTAGCCAAATTTTGAGGTTTGCAAAGGATTCTGGGTAACAGAACCTGGTCCGAGCCCCGCAAGTCACCCCATCCTGGATTCCCCTAGGTCTCTAGTTTTCAGAAATGCACAGGTTTGCTAGGTTTCCCTAGGTTCCGGCTGAGCTAGAGGCCAAAATCTACAGGTAGGCACTTCGCAAAAAACACCTCTGTTTTCTTCCAAAAATGTGGATGTGTCCACGTTGCGCTTTGGGGCGTTTCCTGTCGCGGGCGCTAGGCCTACCCACACAAGTGAGGTATCATTTTTATCGGGAGACTTGGGGGAACGCTGGGTGGAAGGAAATTTGTGGCTCCTCTCAGATTCCAGAACTTTCTGCCACAGAAATGTGAGGAACATGTGTTTTTTTAGCCAAATTTTGAGGTTTGCAAAGGATTCTGGGTAACAGAATCTGGACCGTGCCCCGCAAGTCACCCCATCTTGGATTCCCCTAGGTCTCTAGTTTTCAGAAATGCACAGGTTTGGTAGGTTACCCTATGTGCCGGCTGAGATAGAGGCTAAAATCTACAGGTAGGCACTTCGCAAAAAACACCTCTGTTTTCTTCCAAAAATTTGGATGTGTCCACGTTGCGCTTTGGGGCGTTTCCTGTCGCGGGCGCTAGGCCTACCCACACAAGTGAGGTATCATTTTTATCGGGAGACTTGGGGGAACGCTGGGTGGAAGGAAATTTGTGGCTGCTCTCAGATTCCAGAACTTTCTGCCACAGAAATATGAGGAACATGTGTTTTTTTAGCCAAATTTTGAGGTTTGCAAAGGATTCTGGGTAACAGAACCTGGTCCGAGCCCCGCAAGTCACCCCATCTTGGATTCCCCTAGGTCTCTAGTTTTCAGAAATGCACAGGTTTGCTAGGTTTCCCTAGGTGCCGGCTGAGCTAGAGGCCAAAATCTACAGGTAGGCACTTCGCAAAAAACACCTCTGTTTTCTTCCAAAAATGTGGATGTGTCCACGTTGCGCTTTGGGGCATTTCCTGTCGCGGGCGCTAGACCTACCCACACAAGTGAGGTATCATTTTTATCGGGAGACTTGGGGGAACGCTGGGTGGAAGGAAATTTGTGGCTGCTCTCAGATTCCAGAACTTTCTTCCGCAGAAATGTGAGGAACATTTGGTTTTTTAGCCACATTTTGAGGTTTGCAAAGGATTCTGGGTAACAGAACCTGGTCCGAGCCCCGCAAGTCACCCCATCTTGGATTCCCCTAGGTCTCTAGTTTTCAGAAATGCACAGGTTTGCTAGGTTTCCCTAGGTGCCGGCTGAGCTAGAGGCCAAAATCTACAGGTAGGCACTTCGCAAAAAACACCTCTGTTTTCTTCCAAAAATGTGGATGTGTCCACGTTGCGCTTTGGGGCGTTTCCTGTCGCGGGCGCTAGGCCTACCCACACAAGTGAGGTATCATTTTTATCGGGAGACTTGGGGGAACGCTGTGTGGAAGGAAATTTGTGGCTCCTCTCAGATTCCAGAACTTTCTGCCACAGAAATGTGAGGAACATGTGTTTTTTTAGCCAAATTTTGAGGTTTGCAAAGGATTCTGGGTAACATAATCTGGACCGAGCCCCGCAAGTCACCCCATCTTGGATTCCTCTAGATCTCTAGTTTTCAGAAATGCACAGGTTTGGTAGGTTTCCCTAGGTGCCGGCTGAGCTAGAGGCCAAAATCTACAGGTAGGCACTTCGCCAAAAACACCTCTGTTTTCTTCCAAAAATTTGGATGTGTCCAGGTTGCGCTTTGGGGCGTTTCCTGTCGCGGGCGCTAGGCCTACCCACACAAGTGAGGTATCATTTTTATCGGGAGACTTGGGGGAATGCTGGTTCGAAGGAAATTTGTGGCTCCTCTCAGATTCCAGAACTTTTTGCCACAGAAATGTGAGGAACATGTGTTTTTTTAGCCAAATTTTGAGGTTTGCAAAGGATTCTGGGTAACGGAACCTGGTCCGAGCCCCGCAAGTCACCCCATCTTGGATTCCCCTAGGTCTCTAGTTTTCAGAAATGCACAGGTTTGGTAGGTTTCCCTATGTGCCGGCTGAGATAGAGGCCAAAATCTACAGGTAGGCACTTCGCAAAAAACACCTCTGTTTTCTTCCAAAAATTTGGAGGTGTCCACGTTGCGCTTTGGGGCGTTTCCTGTCGCGGGCGCTAGGCCTACACACAAGTGAGGTATCATTTTTATCGGGAGACTTGGGGGAACGCTGGGTGGAAGGAAATTTGTGGCTCCTCTCAGATTCCAGAACTTTCTGCCACAGAAATGTGAGGAACATGTGTTTTTTTAGCCAAATTTTGAGGTTTGCAAAGGATTCTGGGTAACAGAACCTGGTCCGAGCACCGCAAGTCACCCCATCTTGGATTCCCCTAGGTCTCTATGTTTCAGAAATGCACTGGTTTGGTAGGTTTCCCTAGGTGCCGGCTGAGATAGAGGCCAAAATCTACAGGTAGGCACTTCGCAAAAAACACCTCTGTTTTCTTCCCAAAATTTGGATGTGTCCACGTTGCGCTTTGGGGCGTTTTCTGTTGCGGGCGATAGGCCTACCCACACAAGTGAGGTATCATTTTTATCGGGAGACTTGGGGGAACGCTGGGTGGAAGGAAATTTCTGGCTCCTCTCACATTCCAGAACTTTCTGCCACAGAAATGTGAGGAACATGTGTTTTTTTAGCCAAATTTTGAGGTTTGCAAAGATTTCTGGGTAACGGAACCTGGTCCGAGCCCCGCAAGTCACCCCATCTTGGATTCCCCTAGGTCTCTAGTTTTCAGAAATGCACAGGTTTGGTAGGTTTCCCTAGGTGCCGGCTGAGCTAGAGGCCAAAATCTACAGGTAGGCACTTCGCAAAAAACACCTCTGTTTTCTTCCAAAAATTTGGATGTGTCCACGTTGCGCTTTGGGGCGTTTCCTGTCGCTGGCGCTAGGCCTACACACAAGTGAGGTATCATTTTTATCGGGAGACTTGGGGGAACGCTGGGTGGAAGGAAATTTGTGGCTCTTCTCAGATTCCAGAACTTTCTGCCACAGAAATGTGAGTAACATGTGTTTTTTTAGCCGAATTTTGAGGTTTGCAAAGGATTCTGGGTAACAGAACCTGGTCCGAGCCCCGCAAGTCTCCCCATCTTGGATTCCCCTAGGTCTCTATGTTTCAGAAATGCACTGGTTTGGTAGGTTTCCCTAGGTGCCGTTTGAGATAGAGGCCAAAATCTACAGGTAGGCACTTCGCAAAAAACACCTCTGTTTTCTTCCAAAAATTTGGATGTGTCCACGTTGCGCTTTGGGGCGTTTCCTGTCGCGGGCGATAGGCCTACCCACACAAGTGAGGTATCATTTTTATCCGGAGACTTTAGGGAACGCTGGGTGGAAGGAAATTTGTGGCTCTTCTCAGATTCCAGAACTTTCTGCCACAGAAATGTGAGTAACATGTGTTTTTTTAGCCGAATTTTGAGGTTTGCAAAGGATTCTGGGTAACAGAACCTGGTCCGAGCCCCGCAAGTCACCCCATCTTGGATTCCCGTAGGTCTCTAGTTTTCAGAAATGCACAGGTTTGGTAGGTTTCCCTAGGTGCCGGCTGAGCTAGAGGCAAAAATCTACAGGTAGGCACTTTGCAAAAAACACCTCTGTTTTCTTCCAAAAATGTGGATGTGTCCACGTTGCGCTTTGGGGCGTTTCCTGTTGCGGGCGCTAGGCCTACCCACACAAGTGAGGTATCATTTTTATCGGGAGACTTGGGGGAACACTGGTTGGAAGGAAATTTGTGGCTCCTCTCAGATTCCAGAAATTTCTGCCACAGAAATGTGAGGAACATGTGTTTTTTTAGCCAAATTTTGAGGTTTGCAAAGGATTCTGGGTAACAGAACCTGGTCCGAGCCCCGCAAGTCACCCCATCTTGGATTCCTCTAGATCTCTAGTTTTCAGAAATGCACAGGTTTGGTAGGTTTCCCTAGGTGCCGGCTGAGATAGAGGCCAAAATCTACAGGTAGGCACTTCGCAAAAAACACCTCTGTTTTCTTCCAAAAATTTGGATGTGTCCACGTTGCGCTTTGGGGCGTTTCCTGTCGCGGGCGATAGGCCTACCCACACAAGTGAGGTATAATTTTTATCGGGAGACTTGGGGGAACGCTGGGTGGAAGGAAATTTGTGGCTCCTCTCAGATTCCAGAACTTTCTGCCACAGAAATGTGAGGAACATGTGTTTTTTTAGCCAAAGTTTGAGGTTTGCAAAGGATTCTGGGTAACAGAACCTGGTCCGAGCCCCGCAAGTCACCCCATCTTGGATTCCCCTAGGTCTCTAGTTTTCAGAAATGCACAGGTTTGATAGGTTTCCCTCGGTGCCGGCTGAGCTAGAGGCCAAAATCTACAGGTAGGCACTTCGCAAAAAACACCTCTGTTTTCTTCCAAAAATGTGGATGTGTCCACGTTGCGCTTTGGGGCGTTTCCTGTCGCGGGCGCTAGGCCTACCCACACAAGTGAGGTATCATTTTTATCGGGAGACTTGGGGGAACACTGGTTGGAAGGAAATTTGTGGCTCCTCTCAGATTCCAGAACTTTCTGCCACAGAAATGTGAGGAACATGTGTTTTTTTAGCCAAATTTTGAGGTTTGCAAAGAATTCTGGGTAACGGAACCTGGTCCGAGCCCCGCAAGTCACCCCATCTTGGATTCCCCTAGGTCTCTAGTTTTCAGAAATGCACAGGTTTGGTAGGTTTCCCTATGTGCCGGCTGAGATAGAGGCCAAAATCTACAGGTAGGCACTTCGCAAAAAACACCTCTGTTTTCTTCCAAAAATGTGGATGTGTCCACGTTGCGCTTTGGGGCATTTCCTGTCGCGGGCGCTAGGCCTACCCACACAAGTGAGGTATCATTTTTATCGGGAGACTTGGGGGAACGCTGGATGGATGGAAATTTGTGGCTCCTCTCAGATTCCAGAACTTTCTGCCACAGAAATGTGAGGAACATGTGTTTTTTTAGCCAAATTTTGAGGTTTGCAAAGGATTCTGGGTAACAGAACCTGGTCCGAGCCCCGCAAGTCACCCCATCTTGGATTCCCCTAGGTCTCTATGTTTCAGAAATGCACAGGTTTGGTAGGTTTCCCTAGGTGCCGGCTGAGCTAGAGGCCAAAATCTACAGGTAGGCACTTCGCAAAAAACACCTCTGTTTTCTTCCAAAAATGTGGATGTGTCCACGTTGCGCTTTGGGGCATTTCCTGTCGCGGGCGCTAGGCCTACCCACACAAGTGAGGTATCATTTTTATCGGGAGACTTGGGGGAACGCTGGGTGGAAGGAAATTTGTGGCTGCTCTCAGATTCCAGAACTTTCTGCCACAGAAATGTGAGGAACATGTGTTTTTTTAGCCAAATTTTGAGGTTTGCAAAGGATTCTGGGTAACAGAACCTGGTCCGAGCCCCGCAAGTCACCCCATCCTGGATTCCCCTAGGTCTCTAGTTTTCAGAAATGCACAGGTTTGGTAGGTTTCCCTATGTGCCGGCTGAGATAGAGGCCAAAATCTACAGGTAGGCACTTCGCAAAAAACACCTCTGTTTTCTTCCAAAAATGTGGATGTGTCCACGTTGCGCTTTGGGGCGTTTTCTGTTGCGGGCGATAGGCCTACCCACACAAGTGAGGTATCATTTTTATCGGGAGACTTGGGGGAACGCTGGGTGGAAGGAAATGTGTGGCTCCTCTCACATTCCAGAACTTTCTGCCACAGAAATGTGAGGAACATGTGTTTTTTTAGCCAAATTTTGAGGTTTGCAAAGATTTCTGGGTAACGGAACCTGGTCCGAGCCCTGCAAATCACCCCATCTTGGATTCCCCTAGGTCTCTATTTTTCAGAAATGCACAGGTTTGGTAGGTTTCCCTAGGTGCCGGCTGAGCTAGAGGCCAAAATCTACAGGTAGGCACTTTGCAAAAAACACCTCTGTTTTCTTCCAAAAATTTGGATGTGTCCATGTTGCGCTTTGGGGCGTTTCCTGTCGCGGGCGCTAGGCCTACCCACACAAGTGAGGTATCATTTTTATCGGGAGACTTGGGGGAACACTGGTTGGAAGGAAATTTGTGGCTCCTCTCAGATTCCAGAACTTTCTGCCACAGAAATGTGAGGAACATGTGTTTTTTTAGCCAAATTTTGAGGTTTGCAAAGAATTCTGGGTAACGGAACCTGGTCCGAGCCCCGCAAGTCACCCCATCTTGGATTCCCCTAGGTCTCTAGTTTTCAGAAATGCACAGGTTTGGTAGGTTTCCCTATGTGCCGGCTGAGATAGAGGCCAAAATCTACAGGTAGGCACTTCGCAAAAAACACCTCTGTTTTCTTCCAAAAATGTGGATGTGTCCACGTTGCGCTTTGGGGCATTTCCTGTCGCGGGCGCTAGGCCTACCCACACAAGTGAGGTATCATTTTTATCGGGAGACTTGGGGGAACGCTGGATGGATGGAAATTTGTGGCTCCTCTCAGATTCCAGAACTTTCTGCCACAGAAATGTGAGGAACATGTGTTTTTTTAGCCAAATTTTGAGGTTTGCAAAGGATTCTGGGTAACAGAACCTGGTCCGAGCCCCGCAAGTCACCCCATCTTGGATTCCCCTAGGTCTCTATGTTTCAGAAATGCACAGGTTTGGTAGGTTTCCCTAGGTGCCGGCTGAGCTAGAGGCCAAAATCTACAGGTAGGCACTTCGCAAAAAACACCTCTGTTTTCTTCCAAAAATGTGGATGTGTCCACGTTGCGCTTTGGGGCATTTCCTGTCGCGGGCGCTAGGCCTACCCACACAAGTGAGGTATCATTTTTATCGGGAGACTTGGGGGAACGCTGGGTGGAAGGAAATTTGTGGCTGCTCTCAGATTCCAGAACTTTCTGCCACAGAAATGTGAGGAACATGTGTTTTTTTAGCCAAATTTTGAGGTTTGCAAAGGATTCTGGGTAACAGAACCTGGTCCGAGCCCCGCAAGTCACCCCATCCTGGATTCCCCTAGGTCTCTAGTTTTCAGAAATGCACAGGTTTGCTAGGTTTCCCTAGGTTCCGGCTGAGCTAGAGGCCAAAATCTACAGGTAGGCACTTCGCAAAAAACACCTCTGTTTTCTTCCAAAAATGTGGATGTGTCCACGTTGCGCTTTGGGGCGTTTCCTGTCGCGGGCGCTAGGCCTACCCACACAAGTGAGGTATCATTTTTATCGGGAGACTTGGGGGAACGCTGGGTGGAAGGAAATTTGTGGCTCCTCTCAGATTCCAGAACTTTCTGCCACAGAAATGTGAGGAACATGTGTTTTTTTAGCCAAATTTTGAGGTTTGCAAAGGATTCTGGGTAACAGAATCTGGACCGTGCCCCGCAAGTCACCCCATCTTGGATTCCCCTAGGTCTCTAGTTTTCAGAAATGCACAGGTTTGGTAGGTTACCCTATGTGCCGGCTGAGATAGAGGCTAAAATCTACAGGTAGGCACTTCGCAAAAAACACCTCTGTTTTCTTCCAAAAATTTGGATGTGTCCACGTTGCGCTTTGGGGCGTTTCCTGTCGCGGGCGCTAGGCCTACCCACACAAGTGAGGTATCATTTTTATCGGGAGACTTGGGGGAACGCTGGGTGGAAGGAAATTTGTGGCTGCTCTCAGATTCCAGAACTTTCTGCCACAGAAATATGAGGAACATGTGTTTTTTTAGCCAAATTTTGAGGTTTGCAAAGGATTCTGGGTAACAGAACCTGGTCCGAGCCCCGCAAGTCACCCCATCTTGGATTCCCCTAGGTCTCTAGTTTTCAGAAATGCACAGGTTTGCTAGGTTTCCCTAGGTGCCGGCTGAGCTAGAGGCCAAAATCTACAGGTAGGCACTTCGCAAAAAACACCTCTGTTTTCTTCCAAAAATGTGGATGTGTCCACGTTGCGCTTTGGGGCATTTCCTGTCGCGGGCGCTAGACCTACCCACACAAGTGAGGTATCATTTTTATCGGGAGACTTGGGGGAACGCTGGGTGGAAGGAAATTTGTGGCTGCTCTCAGATTCCAGAACTTTCTTCCGCAGAAATGTGAGGAACATTTGGTTTTTTAGCCACATTTTGAGGTTTGCAAAGGATTCTGGGTAACAGAACCTGGTCCGAGCCCCGCAAGTCACCCCATCTTGGATTCCCCTAGGTCTCTAGTTTTCAGAAATGCACAGGTTTGCTAGGTTTCCCTAGGTGCCGGCTGAGCTAGAGGCCAAAATCTACAGGTAGGCACTTCGCAAAAAACACCTCTGTTTTCTTCCAAAAATGTGGATGTGTCCACGTTGCGCTTTGGGGCGTTTCCTGTCGCGGGCGCTAGGCCTACCCACACAAGTGAGGTATCATTTTTATCGGGAGACTTGGGGGAACGCTGTGTGGAAGGAAATTTGTGGCTCCTCTCAGATTCCAGAACTTTCTGCCACAGAAATGTGAGGAACATGTGTTTTTTTAGCCAAATTTTGAGGTTTGCAAAGGATTCTGGGTAACATAATCTGGACCGAGCCCCGCAAGTCACCCCATCTTGGATTCCTCTAGATCTCTAGTTTTCAGAAATGCACAGGTTTGGTAGGTTTCCCTAGGTGCCGGCTGAGCTAGAGGCCAAAATCTACAGGTAGGCACTTCGCCAAAAACACCTCTGTTTTCTTCCAAAAATTTGGATGTGTCCAGGTTGCGCTTTGGGGCGTTTCCTGTCGCGGGCGCTAGGCCTACCCACACAAGTGAGGTATCATTTTTATCGGGAGACTTGGGGGAATGCTGGTTCGAAGGAAATTTGTGGCTCCTCTCAGATTCCAGAACTTTTTGCCACAGAAATGTGAGGAACATGTGTTTTTTTAGCCAAATTTTGAGGTTTGCAAAGGATTCTGGGTAACGGAACCTGGTCCGAGCCCCGCAAGTCACCCCATCTTGGATTCCCCTAGGTCTCTAGTTTTCAGAAATGCACAGGTTTGGTAGGTTTCCCTATGTGCCGGCTGAGATAGAGGCCAAAATCTACAGGTAGGCACTTCGCAAAAAACACCTCTGTTTTCTTCCAAAAATTTGGAGGTGTCCACGTTGCGCTTTGGGGCGTTTCCTGTCGCGGGCGCTAGGCCTACACACAAGTGAGGTATCATTTTTATCGGGAGACTTGGGGGAACGCTGGGTGGAAGGAAATTTGTGGCTCCTCTCAGATTCCAGAACTTTCTGCCACAGAAATGTGAGGAACATGTGTTTTTTTAGCCAAATTTTGAGGTTTGCAAAGGATTCTGGGTAACAGAACCTGGTCCGAGCACCGCAAGTCACCCCATCTTGGATTCCCCTAGGTCTCTATGTTTCAGAAATGCACTGGTTTGGTAGGTTTCCCTAGGTGCCGGCTGAGATAGAGGCCAAAATCTACAGGTAGGCACTTCGCAAAAAACACCTCTGTTTTCTTCCCAAAATTTGGATGTGTCCACGTTGCGCTTTGGGGCGTTTTCTGTTGCGGGCGATAGGCCTACCCACACAAGTGAGGTATCATTTTTATCGGGAGACTTGGGGGAACGCTGGGTGGAAGGAAATTTCTGGCTCCTCTCACATTCCAGAACTTTCTGCCACAGAAATGTGAGGAACATGTGTTTTTTTAGCCAAATTTTGAGGTTTGCAAAGATTTCTGGGTAACGGAACCTGGTCCGAGCCCCGCAAGTCACCCCATCTTGGATTCCCCTAGGTCTCTAGTTTTCAGAAATGCACAGGTTTGGTAGGTTTCCCTAGGTGCCGGCTGAGCTAGAGGCCAAAATCTACAGGTAGGCACTTCGCAAAAAACACCTCTGTTTTCTTCCAAAAATTTGGATGTGTCCACGTTGCGCTTTGGGGCGTTTCCTGTCGCTGGCGCTAGGCCTACACACAAGTGAGGTATCATTTTTATCGGGAGACTTGGGGGAACGCTGGGTGGAAGGAAATTTGTGGCTCTTCTCAGATTCCAGAACTTTCTGCCACAGAAATGTGAGTAACATGTGTTTTTTTAGCCGAATTTTGAGGTTTGCAAAGGATTCTGGGTAACAGAACCTGGTCCGAGCCCCGCAAGTCTCCCCATCTTGGATTCCCCTAGGTCTCTATGTTTCAGAAATGCACTGGTTTGGTAGGTTTCCCTAGGTGCCGTTTGAGATAGAGGCCAAAATCTACAGGTAGGCACTTCGCAAAAAACACCTCTGTTTTCTTCCAAAAATTTGGATGTGTCCACGTTGCGCTTTGGGGCGTTTCCTGTCGCGGGCGATAGGCCTACCCACACAAGTGAGGTATCATTTTTATCCGGAGACTTTAGGGAACGCTGGGTGGAAGGAAATTTGTGGCTCTTCTCAGATTCCAGAACTTTCTGCCACAGAAATGTGAGTAACATGTGTTTTTTTAGCCGAATTTTGAGGTTTGCAAAGGATTCTGGGTAACAGAACCTGGTCCGAGCCCCGCAAGTCACCCCATCTTGGATTCCCGTAGGTCTCTAGTTTTCAGAAATGCACAGGTTTGGTAGGTTTCCCTAGGTGCCGGCTGAGCTAGAGGCAAAAATCTACAGGTAGGCACTTTGCAAAAAACACCTCTGTTTTCTTCCAAAAATGTGGATGTGTCCACGTTGCGCTTTGGGGCGTTTCCTGTTGCGGGCGCTAGGCCTACCCACACAAGTGAGGTATCATTTTTATCGGGAGACTTGGGGGAACACTGGTTGGAAGGAAATTTGTTGCTCCTCTCAGATTCCAGAAATTTCTGCCACAGAAATGTGAGGAACATGTGTTTTTTTAGCCAAATTTTGAGGTTTGCAAAGGATTCTGGGTAACAGAACCTGGTCCGAGCCCCGCAAGTCACCCCATCTTGGATTCCTCTAGATCTCTAGTTTTCAGAAATGCACAGGTTTGGTAGGTTTCCCTAGGTGCCGGCTGAGATAGAGGCCAAAATCTACAGGTAGGCACTTCGCAAAAAACACCTCTGTTTTCTTCCAAAAATTTGGATGTGTCCACGTTGCGCTTTGGGGCGTTTCCTGTCGCGGGCGCTAGGCCTACCCACACAAGTGAGGTATCATTTTTATCGGGAGACTTGGGGGAACGCTGGGTGGAAGGAAATTTGTGGCTCCTCTCAGATTCCAGAACTTTCTGCCACAGAAATGTGAGGAACATGTGTTTTTTTAGCCAAAGTTTGAGGTTTGCAAAGGATTCTGGGTAACAGAACCTGGTCCGAGCCCCGCAAGTCACCCCATCTTGGATTCCCCTAGGTCTCTAGTTTTCAGAAATGCACAGGTTTGATAGGTTTCCCTCGGTGCCGGCTGAGCTAGAGGCCAAAATCTACAGGTAGGCACTTCGCAAAAAACACCTCTGTTTTCTTCCAAAAATGTGGATGTGTCCACGTTGCGCTTTGGGGCGTTTCCTGTCGCGGGCGCTAGGCCTACCCACACAAGTGAGGTATCATTTTTATCGGGAGACTTGGGGGAACACTGGTTGGAAGGAAATTTGTGGCTCCTCTCAGATTCCAGAACTTTCTGCCACAGAAATGTGAGGAACATGTGTTTTTTTAGCCAAATTTTGAGGTTTGCAAAGAATTCTGGGTAACGGAACCTGGTCCGAGCCCCGCAAGTCACCCCATCTTGGATTCCCCTAGGTCTCTAGTTTTCAGAAATGCACAGGTTTGGTAGGTTTCCCTATGTGCCGGCTGAGATAGAGGCCAAAATCTACAGGTAGGCACTTCGCAAAAAACACCTCTGTTTTCTTCCAAAAATGTGGATGTGTCCACGTTGCGCTTTGGGGCATTTCCTGTCGCGGGCGCTAGGCCTACCCACACAAGTGAGGTATCATTTTTATCGGGAGACTTGGGGGAACGCTGGATGGATGGAAATTTGTGGCTCCTCTCAGATTCCAGAACTTTCTGCCACAGAAATGTGAGGAACATGTGTTTTTTTAGCCAAATTTTGAGGTTTGCAAAGGATTCTGGGTAACAGAACCTGGTCCGAGCCCCGCAAGTCACCCCATCTTGGATTCCCCTAGGTCTCTATGTTTCAGAAATGCACAGGTTTGGTAGGTTTCCCTAGGTGCCGGCTGAGCTAGAGGCCAAAATCTACAGGTAGGCACTTCGCAAAAAACACCTCTGTTTTCTTCCAAAAATGTGGATGTGTCCACGTTGCGCTTTGGGGCATTTCCTGTCGCGGGCGCTAGGCCTACCCACACAAGTGAGGTATCATTTTTATCGGGAGACTTGGGGGAACGCTGGGTGGAAGGAAATTTGTGGCTGCTCTCAGATTCCAGAACTTTCTGCCACAGAAATGTGAGGAACATGTGTTTTTTTAGCCAAATTTTGAGGTTTGCAAAGGATTCTGGGTAACAGAACCTGGTCCGAGCCCCGCAAGTCACCCCATCCTGGATTCCCCTAGGTCTCTAGTTTTCAGAAATGCACAGGTTTGCTAGGTTTCCCTAGGTTCCGGCTGAGCTAGAGGCCAAAATCTACAGGTAGGCACTTCGCAAAAAACACCTCTGTTTTCTTCCAAAAATGTGGATGTGTCCACGTTGCGCTTTGGGGCGTTTCCTGTCGCGGGCGCTAGGCCTACCCACACAAGTGAGGTATCATTTTTATCGGGAGACTTGGGGGAACGCTGGGTGGAAGGAAATTTGTGGCTCCTCTCAGATTCCAGAACTTTCTGCCACAGAAATGTGAGGAACATGTGTTTTTTTAGCCAAATTTTGAGGTTTGCAAAGGATTCTGGGTAACAGAATCTGGACCGAGCCCCGCAAGTCACCCCATCTTGGATTCCCCTAGGTCTCTAGTTTTCAGAAATGCACAGGTTTGGTAGGTTACCCTATGTGCCGGCTGAGATAGAGGCTAAAATCTACAGGTAGGCACTTCGCAAAAAACACCTCTGTTTTCTTCCAAAAATTTGGATGTGTCCACGTTGCGCTTTGGGGCGTTTCCTGTCGCGGGCGCTAGGCCTACCCACACAAGTGAGGTATCATTTTTATCGGGAGACTTGGGGGAACGCTGGGTGGATGGAAATTTGTGGCTCCTCTCAGATTCCAGAACTTTCTGCCACAGAAATGTGAGGAACATGTGTTTTTTTAGCCAAATTTTGAGGTTTGCAAAGGATTCTGGGTAACAGAACCTGGTCCGAGCCCCGCAAGTCACCCCATCTTGGATTCCCCTACGTCTCTATGTTTCAGAAATGCACAGGTTTGGTAAGTTTCCCTAGGTGCCGGCTGAGCTAGAGGCCAAAATCTACAGGTAGGCACTTCGCAAAAAACACCTCTGTTTTCTTCCAAAAATGTGGATGTGTCCACGTTGCGCTTTGGGGCATTTCCTGTCGCGGGCGCTAGGCCTACCCACACAAGTGAGGTATCATTTTTATCGGGAGACTTGGGGGAACGCTGGGTGGAAGGAAATTTGTGGCTGCTCTCAGATTCCAGAACTTTCTGCCACAGAAATATGAGGAACATGTGTTTTTTTAGCCAAATTTTGAGGTTTGCAAAGGATTCTGGGTAACAGAACCTGGTCCGAGCCCCGCAAGTCACCCCATCTTGGATTCCCCTAGGTCTCTAGTTTTCAGAAATGCACAGGTTTGCTAGGTTTCCCTAGGTGCCGGCTGAGCTAGAGGCCAAAATCTGCAGGTAGGCACTTCGCAAAAAACACCTCTGTTTTCTTCCAAAAATGTGGATGTGTCCACGTTGCGCTTTGGGGCATTTCCTGTCGCGGGCGCTAGACCTACCCACACAAGTGAGGTATCATTTTTATCGGGAGACTTGGGGGAACGCTGGGTGGAAGGAAATTTGTGGCTGCTCTCAGATTCCAGAACTTTCTTCCACAGAAATGTGAGGAACATTTGGTTTTTTAGCCACATTTTGAGGTTTGCAAAGGATTCTGGGTAACAGAACCTGGTCCGAGCCCCGCAAGTCACCCCATCTTGGATTCCCCTAGGTCTCTAGTTTTCAGAAATGCACAGGTTTGCTAGGTTTCCCTAGGTGCCGGCTGAGCTAGAGGCCAAAATCTACAGGTAGGCACTTCGCAAAAAACACCTCTGTTTTCTTCCAAAAATGTGGATGTGTCCACGTTGCGCTTTGGGGCGTTTCCTGTCGCGGGCGCTAGGCCTACCCACACAAGTGAGGTATCATTTTTATCGGGAGACTTGGGGGAACGCTGTGTGGAAGGAAATTTGTGGCTCCTCTCAGATTCCAGAACTTTCTGCCACAGAAATGTGAGGAACATGTGTTTTTTTAGCCAAATTTTGAGGTTTGCAAAGGATTCTGGGTAACATAATCTGGACCGAGCCCCGCAAGTCACCCCATCTTGGATTCCTCTAGATCTCTAGTTTTCAGAAATGCACAGGTTTGGTAGGTTTCCCTAGGTGCCGGCTGAGCTAGAGGCCAAAATCTACAGGTAGGCACTTCGCCAAAAACACCTCTGTTTTCTTCCAAAAATTTGGATGTGTCCAGGTTGCGCTTTGGGGCGTTTCCTGTCGCGGGCGCTAGGCCTACCCACACAAGTGAGGTATCATTTTTATCGGGAGACTTGGGGGAATGCTGGTTCGAAGGAAATTTGTGGCTCCTCTCAGATTCCAGAACTTTTTGCCACAGAAATGTGAGGAACATGTGTTTTTTTAGCCAAATTTTGAGGTTTGCAAAGGATTCTGGGTAACGGAACCTGGTCCGAGCCCCGCAAGTCACCCCATCTTGGATTCCCCTAGGTCTCTAGTTTTCAGAAATGCACAGGTTTGGTAGGTTTCCCTATGTGCCGGCTGAGATAGAGGCCAAAATCTACAGGTAGGCACTTCGCAAAAAACACCTCTGTTTTCTTCCAAAAATTTGGAGGTGTCCACGTTGCGCTTTGGGGCGTTTCCTGTCGCGGGCGCTAGGCCTACACACAAGTGAGGTATCATTTTTATCGGGAGACTTGGGGGAACGCTGGGTGGAAGGAAATTTGTGGCTCCTCTCAGATTCCAGAACTTTCTGCCACAGAAATGTGAGGAACATGTGTTTTTTTAGCCAAATTTTGAGGTTTGCAAAGGATTCTGGGTAACAGAACCTGGTCCGAGCACCGCAAGTCACCCCATCTTGGATTCCCCTAGGTCTCTATGTTTCAGAAATGCACTGGTTTGGTAGGTTTCCCTAGGTGCCGGCTGAGATAGAGGCCAAAATCTACAGGTAGGCACTTCGCAAAAAACACCTCTGTTTTCTTCCCAAAATTTGGATGTGTCCACGTTGCGCTTTGGGGCGTTTTCTGTTGCGGGCGATAGGCCTACCCACACAAGTGAGGTATCATTTTTATCGGGAGACTTGGGGGAACGCTGGGTGGAAGGAAATTTCTGGCTCCTCTCACATTCCAGAACTTTCTGCCACAGAAATGTGAGGAACATGTGTTTTTTTAGCCAAATTTTGAGGTTTGCAAAGATTTCTGGGTAACGGAACCTGGTCCGAGCCCCGCAAGTCACCCCATCTTGGATTCCCCTAGGTCTCTAGTTTTCAGAAATGCACAGGTTTGGTAGGTTTCCCTAGGTGCCGGCTGAGCTAGAGGCCAAAATCTACAGGTAGGCACTTCGCAAAAAACACCTCTGTTTTCTTCCAAAAATTTGGATGTGTCCACGTTGCGCTTTGGGGCGTTTCCTGTCGCGGGCGCTAGGCCTACACACAAGTGAGGTATCATTTTTATCGGGAGACTTGGGGGAACGCTGGGTGGAAGGAAATTTGTGGCTCTTCTCAGATTCCAGAACTTTCTGCCACAGAAATGTGAGTAACATGTGTTTTTTTAGCCGAATTTTGAGGTTTGCAAAGGATTCTGGGTAACAGAACCTGGTCCGAGCCCCGCAAGTCTCCCCATCTTGGATTCCCCTAGGTCTCTATGTTTCAGAAATGCACTGGTTTGGTAGGTTTCCCTAGGTGCCGGCTGAGATAGAGGCCAAAATCTACAGGTAGGCACTTCGCAAAAAACACCTCTGTTTTCTTCCAAAAATTTGGATGTGTCCACGTTGCGCTTTGGGGCGTTTCCTGTCGCGGGCGATAGGCCTACCCACACAAGTGAGGTATCATTTTTATCCGGAGACTTTAGGGAACGCTGGGTGGAAGGAAATTTGTGGCTCTTCTCAGATTCCAGAACTTTCTGCCACAGAAATGTGAGTAACATGTGTTTTTTTAGCCGAATTTTGAGGTTTGCAAAGGATTCTGGGTAACAGAACCTGGTCCGAGCCCCGCAAGTCACCCCATCTTGGATTCCCGTAGGTCTCTAGTTTTCAGAAATGCACAGGTTTGGTAGGTTTCCCTAGGTGCCGGCTGAGCTAGAGGCAAAAATCTACAGGTAGGCACTTTGCAAAAAACACCTCTGTTTTCTTCCAAAAATGTGGATGTGTCCACGTTGCGCTTTGGGGCGTTTCCTGTTGCGGGCGCTAGGCCTACCCACACAAGTGAGGTATCATTTTTATCGGGAGACTTGGGGGAACACTGGTTGGAAGGAAATTTGTGGCTCCTCTCAGATTCCAGAACTTTCTGCCACAGAAATGTGAGGAACATGTGTTTTTTTAGCCAAATTTTGAGGTTTGCAAAGGATTCTGGGTAACAGAACCTGGTCCGAGCCCCGCAAGTCACCCCATCTTGGATTCCTCTAGATCTCTAGTTTTCAGAAATGCACAGGTTTGGTAGGTTTCCCTAGGTGCCGGCTGAGATAGAGGCCAAAATCTACAGGTAGGCACTTCGCAAAAAAACACCTCTGTTTTCTTCCAAAAATTTGGATGTGTCCACGTTGCGCTTTGGGGCGTTTCCTGTCGCGGGCGCTAGGCCTACCCACACAAGTGAGGTATCATTTTTATCGGGAGACTTGGGGGAACGCTGGGTGGAAGGAAATTTGTGGCTCCTCTCAGATTCCAGAACTTTCTGCCACAGAAATGTGAGGAACATGTGTTTTTTTAGCCAAAGTTTGAGGTTTGCAAAGGATTCTGGGTAACAGAACCTGGTCCGAGCCCCGCAAGTCACCCCATCTTGGATTCCCCTAGGTCTCTAGTTTTCAGAAATGCACAGGTTTGGTAGGTTTCCCTCGGTGCCGGCTGAGCTAGAGGCCAAAATCTACAGGTAGGCACTTTGCAAAAAACACCTCTGTTTTCTTCCAAAAATTTGGATGTGTCCACGTTGCGCTTTGGGGCGTTTCCTGTCGCGGGCGCTAGGCCTACCCACACAAGTGAGGTATCATTTTTATCGGGAGACTTGGGGGAACACTGGTTGGAAGGAAATTTGTGGCCCCTCTCAGATTCCAGAACTTTCTGCCACAGAAATGTGAGGAACATGTGTTTTTTTTGCCAAATTTTGAGGTTTGCAAAGAATTCTGGGTAACGGAACCTGGTCCGAGCCCCGCAAGTCACCCCATCTTGGATTCCCCTAGGTCTCTAATTTTCAGAAATGCACAGGTTTGGTAGGTTTCCCTATGTGCCGGCTGAGATAGAGGCCAAAATCTACAGGTAGGCACTTCGCAAAAAACACCTTTGTTTTCTTCCAAAAATGTGGATGTGTCCACGTTGCGCTTTGGGGCGTTTCCTGTCGCGGGCGCTAGGCCTACCCACACAAGTGAGGTATCATTTTTATCGGGAGACTTGGGGGAACGCTGGATGGATGGAAATTTGTGGCTCCTCTCAGATTCCAGAACTTTCTGCCACAGAAATGTGAGGAACATGTGTTTTTTTAGCCAAATTTTGAGGTTTGCAAAGGATTCTGGGTAACAGAACCTGGTCCGAGCCCCGCAAGTCACCCCATCTTGGATTCCCCTAGGTCTCTATGTTTCAGAAATGCACAGGTTTGGTAGGTTTCCCTATGTGCCGGCTGAGCTAGAGGCCAAAATCTACAGGTAGGCACTTCGCAAAAAACACCTCTGTTTTCTTCCAAAAATGTGGATGTGTCCACGTTGCGCTTTTTGGCATTTCCTGTCGCGGGCGCTAGGCCTACCCACACAAGTGAGGTATCATTTTTATCGGGAGACTTGGGGGAACGCTGGGTGGAAGGAAATTTGTGGCTGCTCTCAGATTCCAGAACTTTCTGCCACAGAAATGTGAGGAACATGTGTTTTTTTAGCCAAATTTTGAGGTTTGCAAATGATTCTGGGTAACAGAACCTGGTCCGAGCCCCGCAAGTCACCCCATCTTGGATTCCCCTAGGTCCTCTAGTTTTCAGAAATGCACAGGTTTGCTAGGTTTCCCTAGGTGCCGGCTGAGCTAGAGGCCAAAATCTACAGGTAGGCACTTCGCAAAAAACACCTCTGTTTTCTTCCAAAAATGTGGATGTGTCCACGTTGCGCTTTGGGGCGTTTCCTGTCGCGGGCACTAGGCCTACCCACACAAGTGAGGTATCATTTTTATCGGGAGACTTGGGGGAACGCTGGGTGGAAGGAAATTTGTGGCTCCTCTCAGATTCCAGAACTTTCTGCCACAGAAATGTGAGGAACATGTGTTTTTTTAGCCAAATTTTGAGGTTTGCAAAGGATTCTGGGTAACAGAATCTGGACCGAGCCCCGCAAGTCACCCCATCTTGGATTCCCCTAGGTCTCTAGTTTTCAGAAATGCACAGGTTTGGTAGGTTACCCTATGTGCCGGCTGAGATAGAGGCTAAAATCTACAGGTAGGCACTTCGCAAAAAACACCTCTGTTTTCTTCCAAAAATTTGGATGTGTCCACGTTGCGCTTTGGGGCGTTTCCTGTCGCGGGCGCTAGGCCTACCCACACAAGTGAGGTATCATTTTTATCGGGAGACTTGGGGGAACGCTGGGTGGATGGAAATTTGTGGCTCCTTTCAGATTCGAGAACTTTCTGCCACAGAAATGTGAGGAACATGTGTTTTTTTAGCCAAATTTTGAGGTTTGCAAAGGATTCTGGGTAACAGAACCTGGTCCGAGCCCCGCAAGTCACCCCATCTTGGATTCCCCTACGTCTCTATGTTTCAGAAATGCACAGGTTTGGTAGGTTTCCCTAGGTGCCGGCTGAGCTAGAGGCCAAAATCTACAGCTAGGCACTTCGCAAAAAACACCTCTGTTTTCTTCCAAAAATGTGGATGTGTCCACGTGGCGCTTTGGGGCATTTCCTGTCGCGGGCGCTAGGCCTACCCACACAAGTGAGGTATCATTTTTATCGGGAGACTTGGGGGAACGCTGGGTGGAAGGAAATTTGTGGCTGCTCTCAGATTCCAGAACTTTCTGCCACAGAAATGTGAGGAACATGTGTTTTTTTAGCCAAATTTTGAGGTTTGCAAAGGATTCTGGGTAACAGAACCTGGTCCGAGCCCCGCAAGTCACTCCATCTTGGATTCCCCTAGGTCTCTAGTTTTCAGAAATGCACAGGTTTGCTAGGTTTCCCTAGGTGCCGGCTGAGCTAGAGGCCAAAATCTACAGGTAGGCACTTCGCAAAAAACACCTCTGTTTTCTTCCAAAAATGTGGATGTGTCCACGTTGCGCTTTGGGGCGTTTCCTGTCGCGGGCGCTAGGCCTACCCACACAAGTGAGGTATCATTTTTATCGGGAGACTTGGGGGAACGCTGTGTGGAAGGAAATTTGTGGCTCCTCTCAGATTCCAGAACTTTCTGCCACAGAAATGTGAGGAACATGTGTTTTTTTAGCCAAATTTTGAGGTTTGCAAAGGATTCTGGGTAACATAATCTGGACCGAGCCCCGCAAGTCACCCCATCTTGGATTCCTCTAGATCTCTAGTTTTCAGAAATGCACAGGTTTGTTAGGTTTCCCTAGGTGCCGATTGAGCTAGAGGCCAAAATCTAAAGGGAGGCACTTCGCCAAAAACACCTCTGTTTTCTTCAAAAAATTTGGATGTGTCCAGGTTGCGCTTTGGGGCGTTTCCTGTCGCGGGCGCTAGGCCTACCCACACAAGTGAGGTATCATTTTTATCGGGAGACTTGGGGGAATGCTGGTTCGAAGGAAATTTGTGGCTCCTCTCAGACTCCAGAACTTTCTGCCACAGAAATGTGAGGAACATGTGTTTTTTTAGCCAAATTTTGAGGTTTGCAAAGGATTCTGGGTAACGGAACCTGGTCCAAGCCCCGCAAGTCACCCCATCTTGGATTCCCCTAGGTCTCTAGTTTTCAGAAATGCACAGGTTTGGTAGGTTTCCCTATGTGCCGGCTGAGATAGAGGCCAAAATCTACAGGTAGGCACTTCGCAAAAAACACCTCTGTTTTCTTCCAAAAATTTGGATGTGTCCACGTTGCGCTTTGGGGCGTTTCCTGTCGCGGGCGCTAGGCCTACACACAAGTGAGGTATCATTTTTATCGGGAGACTTGGGGGAACGCTGGGTGGAAGGAAATTTGTGGCTCTTCTCAGATTCCAGAACTTTCTGCCACAGAAATGAGTAACATGTGTTTTTTTTAGCCGAATTTTGAGGTTTGCAAAGGATTCTGGGTAACAGAACCTGGTCCGAGCCCCGCAAGTCTCCCCATCTTGGATTCCCCTAGGTCTCTATGTTTCAGAAATGCACTGGTTTGGTACGTTTCCCTAGGTGCCGGCTGAGATAGAGGCCAAAATCTACAGGTAGGCACTTCGCAAAAAACACCTCTGTTTTCTTCCAAAAATTTGGATGTGTCCACGTTGCGCTTTGGGGCGTTTCCTGTCGCGGGCGATAGGCCTACCCACACAAGTGAGGTATCATTTTTATCCGGAGACTTTAGGGAACGCTGGGTGGAAGGAAATTTGAGGCTCCTCTCAGATTCCAGAACTTCTGCCACAGAAATGTGAGGAACATTTGTTTTTTTAGCCAAAGTTTGAGGTTTGCAAAGGATTCTGGGTAACAGAACCTGGTCCGAGCCCCGCAAGTCACCCCATCTTGGATTCCCGTAGGTCTCTAGTTTTCAGAAATGCACAGGTTTGGTAGGTTTCCCTAGGTGCCGGCTGAGCTAGAGGCAAAAATCTACAGGTAGGCACTTTGCAAAAAAACACCCTCTGTTTTCTTCCAAAAATGTGGATGTGTCCACGTTGCGCTTTGGGGCGTTTCCTGTCGCGGGCGCTAGGCCTACCCACACAAGTGAGGTATCATTTTATCGGGAGACTTGGGGGAACACTGGTTGGAAGGAAATTTGTGGCTCCTCTCAGATTCCAGAACTTTCTGCCACAGAAATGTGAGGAACATGTGTTTTT